>NC_137120.1:29426014-29901014 GCF_949357685.1 Gobio gobio
TGCCTACGTAAATTGTCGCATTTAATGCAAATTTCAGTCTAAATTGTTCATAAAAACTATTTTGATTAAAAATGTGTGTAAATCTTTTATGAAACTATTCTTACATAACTTGCTGTATTTACTACACATTTCTGTGCAAATCATTCCTAAAAATGGTTATTATATAAATTGCCGCATTTAATGCAAATTTCTATCTAAATTGTACATAACAATTATTTTCATGTAAAATTTGTGTAAATCTTTCATGAATTTAGTGCAAATGTCTGTGCAAATAATTTGTAAAAACAGTCCTTATATAAAAGTGTTGCATTTGATTCATAACCATTACGTAAACAATTTTTCACATAAAAGTTTCATACACAATACTTCCAAAAACTATGCTTGCCTAAATTTCCACATTTAATGCAAATTTCCGTGCATTTTTAAATAAATTGTTGCACTGATGAACAATACACTGTGTGTACTGTATTCTCGCTATTTTTTAGCTTTTGTTTATGTGTTTGTTTTATGTGTACGGGGTTTATATGTATTAAGTAGTACTTGTTTGTACAGGCCGCACCTTCTTTCCCAGAAGAAAACTTTCTGAATTGCATCCATTCAATCTGTTCACCATGATAATCTCCTAATTGAGTGATAGTTGCACTAAATAAGAGAATCTGTTACGATAACGGAATAAAAGAGAGAATGTACTTTACATAAAGAACAACATGGAATTGGAGTATGAGGGGAAACTCTTTTTTGGGGGGGTTTTAAAAAAAGAAAAGTAAAAGAGGCATACTTTTGGTAATGTAATGGGTCGATGACACAGAGCATCTTACAGCTTATTTCCTGACCCCTGTGTCTCCCAGTGTACTTAGCCCATGATTTGTTTGTGTAGCGGAGGCTTGGTCTTCTTCACTTCTCTTTCAGCGGCTCCGTTACACATAACTGAATGATAAGAGACTGATAGAGAAACTCGGAGCACTTCAGTTGCACGCTGGCTCCACACAAACTCTGTTTTTCATTTGATGTTAGCTTAATATTTTCATCCCCTTTTCCTAATTCAAACTTTTCTTCGTCTCCTACTGCTGTGAAACTTTCAGAAAGGGAAAAAAACGAAACGATTTGGCACAGTGCATTTCCTGACAATTTGTTTTCCCGTATATCATAAGGACTGACTTCCTGTTCGATGCACGGTCTGTTAAATGTCAACAACACTGCAAAGCAAAGCGCAACCAACCAACTGTGCCTGTTTCGCTGAGATGGATTATAGATGACGTTTTTCTTTCTCCTTTGTCTTTGCACACAAAAAAACAAAACACTCAAGTTTTGCTTTGCGGTGGCACTTTGGCTCACAAGCTGGATGGCAGGAAAATGGGAAATTTCGATGCTGTTTGTGACATTAGCAGTTTGCTCAATAGGGGGTCCGGCTCGGCGCAATCAGCCACATGAAAAGCGACCCCGCAGAGGAAACTTTTTTTACAGTTACACATGTTTACAGTTCATTAATAAACTTTCAGATACTGTTGGATCTGTTTACAAATTGAAATTTTAACTCATGTAACAAGAAACCGAATGTGTTCTTTAAAAATCAATGTTATGAACAATGCTTTTAAACAAGTTTCAGTTGTTAAATAACATTTCAAAGAGTTTAAATTATTTTTGTCCACTGTTATTATGTCAGGCGGTACAAACAAATAGTTGTATGTATATACTGTAGTTGTACCACCTGACATGGAAAAAGTGTACCAACCTCCCATACTTGAAATGAGCAGTTTTTAACCAGTATTTGAGAGAGATCTACAAACATTTTCACTCTGCCACAATCAGTTGGGCTCATCTGGATGATGCATTATCATGTTTATGGTTATTACCTTGTCAATTAATAATAAAAGAACCATGCCACTCTGACATTCAAATTGGTGGACAAAAGGTTTTAAATTATCTCAACCGTTTTAAAACTGCTGATATTTATAAAACTTGTTTAAAAGAAAGGTTTCAAACCTAAAATTATGCAATATTAATTTTTTTTTTATAATTAAGACACCATTTTAAATAGTTTTTTCAGTTGCACCACCTGACATTTTGGGGGCTTAAGATAACAAAAAAATATGATTTAAATGTACAAAAAAATGAATTCAAACTAGAAAGGTTTTATACAATAAAGTGATATATGTCATGAATTTATCAAATTATTTTAAGGAAATAATGCACTTGGACACAAAAATATGCTCGTCATGTCATTGACACGTTCATAAAACCAAAATTGCTCATTTCTAAATATATACTGAATTAAAAGTGATGTGTAAAATTGTTCATTAAGCCGTTCTTAAATTACCACATTTAATGTGAATTTCATGAAGTTGTATTGAAATTTTGCCAAATTTTCTCATTTGAAGACAAGTTGAAGACTTTGACTTAAGTTTTTAAGCAAGTCTGTACTTAAATGCGAAAATTATATGTACTTACTACAGTAATAACAGTAAATAATGCAGGTAACTAACCCTAAACCAAACACTAACCGTAACCGTAACTCTATAGTAAGTACATGTAGTTAATTAATATTACTCTGTACTTATTTGAGTAAGTCCAATGTAACTACATCACCTTAAAATAAAGCGTTACACTTTATTTTAAGGTGTCATTGTTACAGTGTGATTATATATTTAAGTACTGAGTAATATTAAGTACCTACATGTACTTACTATAGGGTTAGGGTAGGACTGGGGTTTGGTTTAGGGTTAGTTGCATGTAATTATGCATAATTTACTGTTATGGTAAGTACATGTAACATTTAAGTGTTACCAAATAAAGTGTAACCCTCTTTATTTTTTAAGAAAAGTTGAAGATTTCTCTTAACTTACCTGGTGTTTTGATAAGTAGTCTGCAAAGGTATTTAGCAGCTTATAGTAAATCTCAAACCACGGGAGATAGCTGTCAAAAAACAGAAAGATATAATATACATTAAACAAATATTACAGAATATTTAACAAGAAACGGCTATTAACATCACTGTAGCCCCATTCAAAAGGGCGGATCTAATTTACCAAAATCGGCCGATTCTTCCTCACCTAGACGTTTAACATGGCGGGCTTTACACAGTGTCTACACCGGACGCAACAAAGCTTTATGTCAGAAGTAGCGCGAGCTCTATGTCGTGTCGCATCCAGTGTAGACAGCAACACAGATTATAATGGCTTCTATTTGCTTTTGTCCCGTCTGGTGTAGACACGGCGTTAGACTTCCTTTAGCATTTTCAGCTAAAAGAAACCTTATTACAACATTCTTGGTTCTCGCTGACATTCGCATTTTAAACATTCCAGCCACGGAGCGGGCTAAATAAAAGTATTTGGTTTCTTCAACAAAAACATGACCGGACCACTGTAGCCTGTAATAAACCAGGGATGGGATGGTTTACAAGCATGCTGCGCCCAGATGCACAACCTGAACCTCATTGTTGTACATTAAGTCACTACATATGTCACTACTCTCCGTTTTTTTCCCCCTCCTTCAAATTAATTTCCCAGCAGGAGTAAAAAAAAAAGATTCACACCTTATCAATGTGTATTAACTAATCACACAATGACTAGCCAAGAGTATCTGCAACATTGTGTGTGTTGCAGCCTGACAGAATCTTGGCAAAGTTGACAGGCCTTTAAAGATGGAACGCGGCCAATGTGTTGTTTTGGCTTGAAGGTTGCATGAACACACACCCCATTTATTTTGTTATGCAATCTAGTGAAAAAAATGCGGCCTGCTAGCGGGCTCTGACTTTTTCTTTCCCGGTATGTAGGCGTGATTACAACATGCATTTCGACTCGGTCTGAAATCTCACACTTAACCGAGAGCGATTACATCAGCTATTCTTTTCCAGCACTTTGACTTTTTGTTTGTCGCTACTGCTTGATTACTTTAATTGGCTATGATGCAAGTAAAGAATTACTGGGAATGCGGTCATTTTTCAAGAAGAAAAAGAAAGGTTTCATATCGTCTGATCTCAGCTGACCCACAGAGCACACTGTCTTGATTCAAGTTTTTTTTCTCCCTCTTTTTCTCCTTCCATGGGTCAGTGAGCTCTCCAGCAGACTGGAATTAACAGACAACAAAAAACACAACTAAGTGTATCTAATGCAAATTTTCATATTGCCGAATGCGTAGAAAGGGGCCAGTGGCACGCCGTTCCCAGGGACGTGCGCTCAAGCGTGCGAGTTTGGGTGACCATTAACCTAAAACAATCATCTCTTAACATGCCAATATTTTGACGTGCATGCCGATGTTCGCAAACCAGGTCACACTATTCTAAATGAAATGCGCCTATGCAAATTGCAGACGGGCGAGAAAAAATGATCCATGGCCTGGATTGCGTCGTGTTTTGGTTAGCGTGACGCGTTGTTTGAAATATCGTAATCGACCGACACCTTGCTCGAGCTGCATTGCACAACAAAGAAAAATCATTATCTCCTCTCTTGCTCACTCTTTGTTTAAAATGCGAGGCTCCTGGATGCTAATCCTTCATTTTTCACATGTGAAGGGGATTTAAACTCCTTGTCAGAAAGGCACGGCAGGCCTTGGAGAGCACAAACACTCATTATACTCATAAATGAGAGCATGTAAATCTTTTGTATTAAAGTCAAATAAATCACTGCTCTATAAGCAGCAGACTTGCGTTATGAAGATATCTAGGGAGGAATACCTTTCACAAAATCCTGGATTTATTTTTTTATTTTAAGTCATAAAGCAGGAGCACCATTTTTCTTTTTTACTTTTTTATTTCTTCTTTTTTTTTAAACAGGCTGAGGGGAGCACGGCACCCCAGCCCAATCTCTTCACAGCTAGTAAGTAAAAATGTGTTTGTATTCGGCAAATCCTCTGATAGAGGAACATTCATCATGCTGAACTGTGCTGAGACGAGCCAATCTCAACGGCCCTTTTAGGTTCTCTAGCGCCGTGTGTACTCGGAGAGTAAACCAACTTATCTGTGGCTTACTGGCAATCCCTAACAAACTCGAGCTCCTTGCTTCCACAGCCAGAAGCATCAGATAAGCTTGAGCGAATGGTTTGATAGCTGGAAAACAAAAAAAAACAGAAACTGACCACCAGTGAATGAGAGAATGTGTAGGTCATGACACGATTAGAAAAGATGTATTTGTGTTTTCAAGAATTAAGTGCAAGCTACTTAAGTACTTAAATAAATCCCTGCAACTGCTTGACAAAAGTTATTTTTAACTTTTTAACTTTAAAAAAAATGTAAGACCACATTGCAAATCTAGGATTTAAAAAAAAAAAAAATTACATTAAATTAATAAAATATTAAATATTCTGTACTAAGGGGAAATAAATTGTTAACTTCTCAAAACAAATTGCTATGCTGATTCCATTTTTTTTTTTTACTTATCTCACTAGTCGTCTCAGACTTTAGAATCCAACTATAAATCGATCTAAATACATATTATGCATTTATGAAGCTTTACGCTGCATGAACAGCCTTTGGTTTGTCTTGTACGTCTGTACAATCTAATCGGCCCTTAAATCATCATGCGTCCTAAATCATCAGAGGTATTTAGGAGCTTTAAAATCAAGTCAGCTTGCACCTTGTATCCTTCCCAGGATGAGATACGATTACACCCCGACTTTTCCTGAGTTTTATGTCCAGCTAAGGAAAAGAAATATGGCTAAATGACCACTAACTGAGGAAAACCTATGCTGTCTGAGGAAGACGCCAAGTCGGGTCCCAGCCATCAAATAAAACCGGTGAGAGAGAGAGAGAGAGAGAAAGAGAGGGTCTATTTCATCTGGGGTCTCGCAGATGTCCGAAGGCTATGTGCTCAGAGTGTCCGAGGGCCGAATGGGCGCAGAGGGTGGGGTAAAACGGAACGCTTGTGTTTTTGAAGTGGTTTGGCCTGAAGGAACCGTGGCCTATTTGGTCTGGGCTAAACCTGCAAAGCTACAAAGGGCTGTCCACATAAAACTGTCCCTCTCATTAGGCAACTTCCTTGTGTAAGCTTAGGTGACAATTTTATGGTCCCAGGACTTCAACAATCACAAGGACACAAACTGTTTTAATTACTTTTCTTTTATATTCAACTGGAGAGTGTAAATGTGTGTGAATAAGAAAAAGTGTCACCTTACAAAAATAAAAAATATACATTTTATAAAATTATTTATATATCAGTTTGTCTAAAAGTTCAACACAATATATGTGTGTGTGTGTGTGTGTGTGTGTGTGTGTGTGTGTGTGTGTGTGTGTGTGTGTGTGTGTGTGTGTGTGTGTGTGTGTGTGTGTGTGTGTGTGTGTGTGTGTGTGTGATATTTTTGTGAAATATCAGGACACAAATGTGTATAATGACTTGGTATGACATGGGTATTACAAAAAGAGGGTGAAATATGAGGACTCACTTTTTTTCCTCACTTTTCAAAATGCTTATAAATCATACAGGATGAGTTTTTTTTCACAGAAAGCAAACTGTGCAGTTTCCTGTGATGGGTAGGTTTAGGGGCAGGGGCAGTGTAGGGGGATAGAAAATACTGTTTGTACGGTATAAAAACCATTACGCCTATGGAATGTCCCCACATTTCACAAAAAAAACCCTGTGTGCGTGTGTGTCATATTATAGCCAAAAATGATTCATACATTGGACTACCAGTGAAACTGATAAAAATTTGGTACCAAAATTATTCAGACACTTTGACCTGACCATGTTTTGCTTAAGTGTTTGTTCTTTAATTGCTAATGCGACCTTTTACACCACAGACTGAACAAAATTAAGCATTGCTTGGTAATTGGTTGACCTAAATTGGTATTATCTAATTGTGTACTTAAATTTAACAGCTGACAGCTGATTGGTTGCTTGTAATCCATTACATACCTTTCTATCAACGTTCTTGTCATATTTCATTACCGTTTTCTAAACTATAGCGAATAAACTGTGATAATGTGAGAAAATGTTGAAAGTGTCTGAAAATGTTTTGGTTTAACTGCGTGTGTGTGTGTCTAATATATATATATATATATATATATAGAAACTAATATAAATTTAATCATCTATAAAAGGGGGTAGAAAAACAAAACTTTCCTCAGGTCTTTTGTTACGTTTCACAATGTTCGTTCCAAATAGATGACACAAACAAAATAAGTCTAGGGTCTTAAAAAAAAAAAAAAAAAAAAAAAAGAGCAAAACTTTCAAAATGCATTTCTTATTATGAATGAAGGAAGCCATGCAAACTACTCAGAATGCATAATGAATTTTATACATCATATGTCAAATGAATTAGCATGTAAAACTCAGTGAAAGGGACAGGGGAGACTCTTGCTAATTGGCAGCAGGGCTTCATGCATAATTATTGGTGAACCGTCTCCGGCATGCCTCTGTGCCTGAATAACGAGTGGAGAGAAAGAGAGAAAGAAAACACACACACACACACACACACACACACACACACACACACACACACACAAAACAAAGGCCATCCTGGTTGGGATGGGAGGAGGAGAGATCTTCGACAGCAGCTCATCATGACGATGATAAACCTGCGATTGTCCATCAATACCATGTAGACGGAGGGGGAAAATAATGTGATATGCGCCAGTTGAGCTGCTCTGAATTACTAAAAGACTTTGTATTATTAAATACACTGGTTTAGCGTTCATGCAACAGTAACAGTATTCAATCTGCTGCTTTCCATTCTCAATGGAACGGTTCAGACTGAAAATATGAAAGCATCTAAAAAAACAAAAGGAGTATTTTTTTTTTATCTGTGTTTATTATTATTTCATAAAAATGAAGAATTGTTTGTTTCAAATCCCTTTCTATAATTCATCTAGAATTGGTTTCCCTTCCAAAGGAAAATGGACACGTGGTATTTCTCAAGAAATGTCTTGATGAATATGCAAATTGTCAAAATTCACATAACTAATCACGCACTTCGTAAGTTTAAAAAGTGCATAAATAAACAAAAATCTCTTACCTGAGCAAACAGATGCAGACCCTGCAGCCGGACGTCAGCCGACAGAAACCGAACCTCTGCTTGCTGTCAATGTCTGTGAGCACAAACGTGAAGTTCTGGCCCACCTGAGTCTGGGACACTCTGCAGCCCACCACAAACAGAGGAAAAAAAACAAGTTTGAAATGAATCTTTTATCAAAGTGTACACTTTATATTTGATGGAATGGTCTGAGTGTTAGCCAGCGACTGTGACCTTCAGCATAATCAAAAAAGCTATCAAAAAGTCAATTTGCGGAGAAAAAAAAAAAACTCACATTAACAAAAACGTGCATTTTAAATGCATTCACTAATATCCATTTGGCAGCAGAAAGATTGTATTACATTTAAGGTTGTAAGAACTAAACCAAGGGTGACAGTGTAGTTAATCTCCACTAGATGGCAGCAAGAAAGCTTCAGCTGAAAGGAAGTGTTTAACTTCACACACAGCACATAAACTATACAACAGCACTTTCCATTTTTCATTTCCAAGAGCAAACAAGCCAACACACACACACACACACACACACTGCTATTTATTCAGGAGACGTGTCTAACATCATGCCAGTTAGGACAGACATTGTCTCCTGGGTGGAGCGGAGATCTTAATTTCTATAAAGGTGTTTTATTTCTACAGACCTCTAAGTGAAGGGTCTGACATTAGAGACCAGTACTGCTAGAACCAAAGGAGGTGTGTGGCTCCACCCTGTGAGTCATTTACGACAGCCCCTTAAGCATGTGTGAATGAGTGTTGTGTAGACAAACATCCTCATTTTTCCCAATTCACACATCGATTGACTTCTTTTCTGGAAGCATGAAGGACTTCCTACCTTTCCACGTCAAATGGGAAACAGAACTTAGGCACTGTCTGCAGGACCTCCTGGAAAGAAACAAAAAAAAAGAGACATTATGGGTCATTCAAATCATGCCATTGTTCACTAATCAAAATTAGTTATTCAAGGATAAGCCTTAATTAATGACTTCATGATATGACATGACATATGATCAAGAGGATTATGTGACAAACAGAGAACTTGCCAGGGTGTTGCTATGAGGTTGCTAATGTGTTCTGAGTGTTTTAGTGCAATGCTAAACGCATATTGCCAACTTTATGTCTCTATGATATTCTGGTCCCTAGATAGGGCGGTAATAATGTACGTCTAAATGATTGTTCAGCAGTTTTCCGTCTGCCAGGCAAAAATCTAGTGCAATTGATTAGAAAAGTAAAAACACATTCAGCATGGTTTGGGGCGCACACAGTGTTAATCAAATGAAATGGCTTAGTTTGAAATAAATATTTGTATTTGTTACGCAGAACAGTAGCTGGGAAACAAACAAGCAAACAAACGTGTTTACGTTTTAGTGTATTGCTAAATGGTTTCTACGGATGGTTGCTTGGTTGCTCCATATTATATTAAGTCAAAAGAGCCTAACATTTCCGTGAAATGTCCCTAGATATGGTTCTAATGTAAGACTTTTCTTTGTTTTGTTTTTTGTCTGCCAGACGAAAATCATAAGTTCAATTGATTAGAAAAGTGAAAATCACTTTTCACAAACACCATGGTTTGTAGGGGAAATGGTGTAAATCATTTCCAAAATAACTTTGTTTAGCAGAACAGTAGCTGGCAAACAAATGCATTTACGTATTAGTGCATTGCTTGGTTGCTCTATATTTTCAAAAGAGCCTAAAGTTTCTGTGATATTCTGGTCCCTAGAAACGTTTATAATGCAAGTCTAAGGGACTTTTCTCCTGTTTAATTTTTTATTTATTTTTTGACTGCCAGACGAAAATCATAAGTTCAATTGATTAGAAAAGTGAACACATCACTTTTCTCAAACACCATGGTTTGTAGGGCAAACAGTGTAAATCAGTTACAACTAACTATTCATTACCAGAACAGTAGCTGGCAAACAAACAAGCAGAAAATGTATTTATGTTTTAGTGCATTGCTTGGTTGCTCCATATTGTCAAAAGAGCCTAACGTTTCTGTGACATTATGGTCCCTAGAAACGTTTATAATGCAAGTCTAAGGGACTCCTTTTTTATTTTTTTTGTCTGCCAGACGAAAATCATAAGTTCAATTGATCAGAAAAGTATAAGCACATCACTTTTTTTGTAGGGCAAACAGTGTAAATCCCTTTCAAATAACTGTTCATTAAGCAGAACAGTAGCTGGCAAACAAATGAGCAAACGAATGGATTTAAAGGGAAACGACACCAAGCTGACGTAAAGGGGAGGGCGATCAGAGACTAAAATAATTAGCGGCCATTAGCTCATTGATCGTTTCGCTTGAGGTGTGGGGACGACGGAGGTGACGGCAGATTGTTGGAACAATGGCTGAGCAGCACTAGGGGTTCAGAGGAGGTGCGGGAAGGATAGGGAGGGGGGTAGAAAGTAGGCCCAGCCTTTGGGGCTTTACCTTCCCGCACAGCCCCAGAGGGAGAGTCCTAGCACCAGCAGCATATGGATTTCCATAGCCATATGGGTTAGCCACGTCTGGCCAGTCCTGCGCTGTAGACTAGCCATGGGGAACTGCCAGTGATCCCCTGCTCAAAGTATAACAAGCTGCGACCATTCAGATGAATGGTGCCGATGTATTTGGAGGCAGCTGGGTCGTTCAAATGCGGCTTCCATACCCGTACCTGCACTTTAAAACAAAATTAATCGTTCAACGTGCGCGTATGTGCGCCAGCCTGCGAGGGTGTCTGTTTTTATTTGCGTATATATGCATGTGCAGCGCGGATGATGACTGGTTGCTGTTCTCGGTGGGAGGCGGTGGTGCTGATGGGGGAAGACAGAGTGAGAGAGTTAGTATGTGATACAGAGAGCGGCGAGGAGATTGAAGGCTCTGGCAGGCGAGAGAGGAACGTTGGCAGCGGCAGAAACATCCTCGCCGTGTCGTGGCGCGGCGGATGACTGTACGGCAGTAAAGCTGTCACGCGTACGCAAGCCTGATGCTGCCGTATGTGACTGCTACTATCATTAACTCCTATAGGCGCTTCCCCCGAGTGTTTATGCCAAGCTGAGCCACGCATTTGCAGAAGCGTATGCAAACGGATGCAACACAAATAAAATTGTCTCCGTCGCAGATGCAGAAGTTGTCGCGGGTCTCACACTGGCCTGCTTGACGCCAGTCAATGCTGGTCCCTGCTGTCAATCTGAGCTGCGAGACAGGAACTAGCAATGAAATCCACGCATTCGGACTAGACGAAAGACAATTTTTGTGATGACATGCAGCTGAATGACTGCATTCATAACGCCATGTCAGTTGAAACAATGGAACGCCATGATTAAGACCACAGAAACTCCAAAGCCTGTGCCTTTGTAACTCCTTTCATTAAATGTCAACATGAAATGGCATTTGCAACAGTTTTTACTTCCAAATTGTGATTTCTGAGAGCAACATGAAAAAAACATTCTGATTTAAATCCATTGGGATCATGAAAATGGGTCTCGATATAATAAATGATCAGAGGAAAACAAAAGAAGATATTCTGATGAATGTTTTTTGTCCATACAATGGAAGTCAATGGGGTCCAAAACAACAATATAAAAAAAATTATCTTTTATGTTCTGCAAGTTATACAGATTTGGAACTAAATCATTTTGATTTCATGTTTGATTTTCAAACCCATTCATATCCGTTAAACCTGAGCCGCTTGGCTTCCGGCATCCGAGTGAAATATTCTCACGATTCTCCTCAAGGTTTTAGTAGATTTAAATCTCTGTACGCATGTGCATAACACACTTTTTCTCTCAGCGTTTTATTACTATTCATCCAGGTGATCGGGGGACTATACCAAAGCCTGCTCTGGGAGGAGAGTCAGATCGTGTGAAGAGGTGTAACGTGAGTTGCCATCGTTCCTGTTGTTTGGTTGTACTGTTTTCCCCTTTCTCTGCCTCCCTCCCAACCATTTTCCCAAGACAAAAGAATATAAAACAGCTAATGCATTTACAACTCACTGGAGGAGGCAGGGTGAACTCTGCAGGCTGCATTATTTATTTACTGTTGAGACAGGGATATCACTCAATGAGACAGCAGTCTCCATTCCCCCCTGGTCCCACTGCGGAGGCCTGCAATCACAGCTTCTCCTCTATCACTATCTCTCTCTCCTCCACCAGCAGCATTTATTACCGCCCCACGCTACCGGGAGACACTACCGCTCCCTCCCTGAACTCCCTGCAGAGGAAGGGAGCTTCTTCTGGGCTGAATATGAGCAGAAGATCCAGCACTGGCATCAGCAGCAGCAGATATCAGGGGATTGTGCTGCTTCGCTCGGCTTCTGCATAATGACAACGTTCACACCTCAAGCCAAACTGCCCCATTCTGATGGTATGGGTGCACGATCAGAGCCAGAAATAGAACCACAAGACAGAAGCAATCAGTGTCAAGTAGTTGACGATAGGGAGACATTTGACTATAAGGTTGCTTTCAAAGGAGCAATTACGACAAACGTGTTAGACTGATGAGTCAAGAAAATTGCAAAAAAAAAGTCTTTCTACATATGAAATTGGCCTCATTATTGTAACGATTTCTTAATTGCAATTTTATTTTAGATAATTGTGACATTATTTTTCACAATTGTGACTATTTTGAACGACTGTAACTACTTTTTTATCCGAGAGCTCCCCCAACCCTCCATAGACAGCTATTTAATTACCACTTTCAAGGCCCAGAAAGGTAGGAAAGACATCGTTAAAATCGTCCATGTGACTCCAATGGTTCAACCTTAATGTTATGAAGCGATGAGAATACTTTTTGTGTGCAAGAACAAACAAAAATAACGACTTTATTCAACAATTTCTTCTAGTCTGTGTCAGACTTGTAAGCTGTTGATGTAGTAAATACAGTGCAATGTTTCCTAGTTCTACGGCAGAACGACTCGTGCGCATGCATGATGCGTGGTGCTCACGTGAACAGCATCGGCCAATGGTAAGCCGGCATTCTGGAACCGCTGCACTGTTTACACTACGTCAACTGCGTAAGAGTCTGACACAGGCTCGAAGAAATTGTTGAATAAAGTCGTTATTTTTGAGCACAAAAAGTATTCTCATCACTTCATAAAATTAAGGCTGAACCACTGGAGTCACATGGACTATTTTAAAAATGTTTTACTACCTTTCTGAGCCTTGAAAGTGGTAATTAAATTACTGTCTATGGAGGGGCCTGCCCTCGGATTTCATCAATAATATCTTCATTTGTGTTCCGAAGATGAACGAAGGTCTTACGGGTTTGGAACGACATGAGGGTGAGTAATTAATGACAGAATTAAATTTTTTGCGTGAACTAACCCTTTAATTCTCGTAATTGCAATATTCATGCAAATGCTACACTGTAAACCCTAACGCTAGTAGGACAAACTTAAATTGAACAAATGAGTTCAGATTTACTTTTATGAGTATTTAGTATTTTCTTTTGCTTTCAAGTTCACAGAACTGATATTTTAAGTAATCTAAAATAAATAATTTCCAAAAAACTTTTTTACTGAAACTGGGCTGGGATTTCTATTTCCCAATATACTTTGCTCATGGCACTCGAAAGGTAAATGCTCAAATTAAGTGTTATATTAGGTTTTTTTTGTGTGCAAGATTAATGTTAAGTGGGCAATTTAGTAGTGTTTAATGTTTTGTTATGCTAGTTTAGAAGAGTTTCTGTTATGTTGGGGTTTTTTTTTGTAGGGTTACCATAAGGGTGACGAGTGAGAATGAGCTTAGTTTGAGAACAGATACATGTTAAATGTATTATACTGCTGTCCTCATTCGCTATGCTAACTGTAAATGGACTGCATTTATATAGCGCTTTCAACAGACCCGTGGCCATCCAAAGCGCTTTACATCTTGCCTCACATTCAGCCACACTGTAAAAAAATATTGTTGGTTTAACTTAAAGTAAGTAACCTGGTTGCCTTAACCTTCGTTGAAATTAAAAAAAAATAGTTAATACAATGAAGGAAATTGGTTTAATAAATAGAAACTCAAAAAATTTTTGTATCTGAACAACATAAATAAATAAAAATGTTGTGATAAATCATGAAAATAGCACAATTTGGTATGTTTCACTGCATTATTACAAATAAAACACAATTACGCAATATGCTTACAACATATTTTAATAATATTTGAATAAAGGGTGATTCTCAAATGTTCATTGTATTAACTAAATTTTTTAATTTCAATGAACTCAAAATTAAGGCAACCAGGTAACTTACTTTTTAGAAAAAGTTTTACAGTGCATTCATACACCGACGGCGGTGTCAGCCCAGGCACCATCCAGCTCGTCGGGAGCAACTGGGGTTAGGTGTCTTGCTCATGGACACCTCGACCTCGACACTTGGTCAGGTGGAACCGGGGATTGAACCACCAACCTTCCGGTTTGTAGACAACCTACATGAACCACTGAGCCACTGAGCCACTGCCGCCCCGAATGCTACCAAAGCATTGTGTAACAAATTAGCAAGATGGCATTTGTAGAATTAGCTAATTAAAGCTAGTCAAGTTTCCTAAAAATTTGAGATTACATTATTTTTTTAAAGTTAAATGTATGAATTAGCTTACTCAAGCATATCCAGTTCAGGCCAATTAAAATGTATGATTACAAAATAAAAAACTGCAAGTTCTGCTTAAACTTTAAATGTCTTAACTTATTCGGGTTTACAGTGTAGAAGAGTTTCTGTTAATGTAGGTTTTTGGAGAGTTACCATCATGGTGACAAGTAGTGTATGTGCCTTGGTTTGAGAGTATTTATATTGCTGCACACATTCAGCAAGTGCTATTCCATACTATTGTTAACAAGGTAGCAAATTAGCAAGTTAGCATTTTCTGAATTAGCTTGTTATAGATAGCCAAGTTTATACTAATAAAAATGTTCACATTGAGGTTCCATGAACATTTTAAGTTAAATGTATGAATTAGTGTACTCTAACATTTCAATTTAAGAACAATTATGAACAATTTAAGAACTCATGTATAAGTAGAAAATAGAAATATGCCAGCTCTGCCTACTTAAACTTTGAATTTCTTAACTTTTCGCCTCGATTTTTTGTTTAACTTATTTGGGTTTACAGTGTACTTCATCTAACTATTTCTCATATTTGCAACTTAATGTCTCTTAACTGCAACTATTTCACACAATCGCAAATGTATTTCTTATTTTAAACTTTCTCTCACAATTCCTCGTTTTATTTTTTTTACTCAGAAATGGGCTTCTATAATAAAAAAAAAAGATCTGTGTCACATCTGTAGGGGGGGGGGGGGGGGTGGATCCGATTCGGGCCACATTCAGATGCAGCATGAACGTAGCCAATGTTACTAGGTGATGTGAATGTTAGAGTTGAATATTTAGATGGGAACAGCTAGAAAAGAATGGGAGGGAGCAAGGGAGAAAAAGAGAGAGAAAGAAAAGGGAGAAAGATGTTGTGAGTGGGAACTAAGCGGTGCACCGGATGAGCGAGTGAAAAGCATTTCTTCATTCTGTCAATACTGGGATGAAGAAGGGAGGGGGTGCGAGAGATATGTGGCGAGAAATAGAGGGAGAAAGAAAAGGAGAGAAAGAGGCAGAAGGAAGGAAAGGGAGAGAAAGCATGAGAACTGAGATATATAGACAGGCAGACAGACCGGCAGACGGAGATAGGAGAGAAAAGAGAGATAAGGTGAGAGAAAGACAGGAGTAGAGAGAGAGAGAGAGACAGAAAACTCCCCCTTTTTCTCTCCAAGCTGGTGGGATTCCTCCCCAGGGGTTTCTGTCTTTAAACCTCCATGCTCTTTAAAAATTCTGCCAGCCAGCAGGTCTACACGGCGCTATGGAACTGTCTCCAGCAGGGGAGAAATGTGTGATTGTGTGTGTGTGTGTGTGTCTGAGGAAAGAGAGAGCGAGAGAGACAGAGACTGGCAGAGCCACCATGCTGACGGCACAGAGATCCCAGTGACAGGTTCAAACCCAATCTCCCCACAGGTCAGTGTTCACTGTACCCCCAAACCCCAATTAAGTCCTTCTTTTTCTTTCTCCATATCCCTCTCTCTCTGGGTGTCAGAGAATGCGGCCATAACACATGCAGCGCCCCCGTGGTTATTATGACGAAAACGCTACTAGGTCCAAAATCAAATGCGTCTACTACTACATTCTCTAAAGGAAACGTGAGCGTTGCTCACCTGTGCAAAACTCGCCGCCATAATGCCAAAAATATATATGTGGTGATATTGGGTACCATTCACATTTTAACCGATACCGGTACTGGTACCTGAAATTCGGTACTGGTACCTGAAATTCGGTACTGGTACCTGAAATTCGGTACTGGTACCTGAAATTGGGTACCAGTACCAAACGGTACCTTTTTCCCGGTACTTCAGGGATGTTTACCTCAATAACTGTAAAGAAACTGCAAGTAATTTATAGAAGTGGTATTGACATTATGCCAGAGCCGCAACTGGTCGCTGTCTGCCATTGTCTGTGATGTGATATATTTCTATTTTCATTTCTTTGAATGATTTCCCACAAATTCTGTTGTGTATTTTCTGGTAATCAAATGAAGACATAAACATTAATTTAATTTATCTTTTAATTTAATTAAACTTTTTTGTCAAACAAAGTGCTGCACAACTGAGAATTATATAGTTAAAATTAAAACATGGATGAAAAATTGTGATTTATTTCTTTTAAAAAAAGTTGATAACATTACACTAGTGTTAGTATTATTATTATTACATTGAGACGTATCTTAAATTTGTCAAGTTAAACAAACTTTTATTTTTGACGGGTTGCCGTGAAGACCTTTGAGTTTCTGTGTGTTTATGATATGATGGTAATTTTTCTCAATTAAAACGGTAAAATGCTCATGAAGTGACTCTCAGATCGGCTAATGAGATGACGTTCATGCATTCATGTCCTCAAATCAGACGGCAGAGATGGAAACACGCGACAGTCACGCGAGATTCTGTGTGTGCCTGTGTGTGTGTGTGTGTGGTAAATGGCAAGTCTGCACCATTAATTCGCACAGAGACACGTGGGACATGCAGGATTCGTATTTAAATAGTCTTTTTGTGGTTTAAAATTCACAGACACTAGTCTATATCACCAGAAATGCGTTCTCAGGTATCAAAATGTGGGACTGATCAATTTAATGTGAATCAGTACTCAGTAGTACAGACGAAATTCGGTCGGTACCCTAAAAAGTACTGAGTTTGGTACCCAACCCTAGTGGTGATTACCATGCTGTTGCTAATATGTGGTTTTATAGCGTTAGATTGTTGTTAGGGTGTTCTTTGTGGTTGCTAGGTGTTCGCTTATAAACCTTATGTAGCCCCGCCCCTTTTCAAAGCTGCACTCATTATGTTCTGTCTTCGGTTTGTATTTCCACAGCATGAAGGTAATCTTACGGATTTATGAAAGAACCGCTCTATATAGAAATATGGCTCAGGGCCCGTATTCACGAAACATCTTCAGGCTAAAAGTAGCTCCTAACTTGCCAATTTAGAAGAAACTCTAAAAAATAATGGGCATGTCAGTACTAATTTTAGGACATTTTTGTAGAGTATTTCACAAAGCATTTTAGCCTTAAAACTAGCTCCTAAATCCATGAAACGCTAGGAGTAGTCAAGAGGACTCCTAAGTCACTAAGACATTCAAGCACAAACAATCCTAATGACTGTTGCCGCAATCTGACCAAAGACACAGTACACCATTGGAGGCAATAGTGATAATAAATGTATCCTAAATAAAAAATAAAGTGGAGTTCAAACTTACAAATTATCAAATAGAGTAAAAAATATAAGCATATTAGGCGCACTGTCCGAGGGGATCGAGGGCCCCGACCTTGGAATTAGGAATTTACAAAATAGAACATTTAGAATAGATGCTACTTTATCGAACAATTACGACTATTTCTCATAAATGGGACTTGGTTTCTCATAATTGCAAGTTTATTGCCAACAGCTGTGAATTTTTTGCAGAATTACGAATGTATTATTTAGTCTTTAGGTTTAGTCTTTTTCTATGTATCTATTTACAACTGCAACAAATTCTCATAACTGCTACTTAATTTCTCACAATTGCAACTGTTTCCTACAATTGCAGATTTGTTTGCACAATTGCGAATTACAGAAAGGTCTTTAAGTTTGGCCTTTAAAAACATCTAAGCTCTGTAAAAAAAAAAAAAATTCTAGTGACCGATCACATCTAAATTTTTCAGTTGGCCAAATTGAATTTCTGTGAATTGATGCAATTTAATTCACATTAATTCAATTTGGCCAACTAAAAAATTTAGATGTGATCAGTCACTAGAAAATGTTCAATTGGAGACCAGAGATTTTTTTTTTTTACAGTGTGGTTAAGCAATAACCATTAAATTACAATTAAAAGCTTAAATCCTACAATTTTATATTGCCAACAACATAATGATCAGGGCTTGACAACTTTTTTGCTCACCAGCCACTGGCAAATTACTTAGCATTTTCACTGGCCACAATTTTTCATATATATTTATTATATTATATTATATTATATTATATTATATTATATTATATTATATTATATTATATTATATTATATTATATTATATTATATTATATTATATTATATTATATTATATTATATTATATTATATTATATTATATTATATTATATTATATTATATTATATTATATTATATTATATTATATTATATTATATTATATTATATATATATATATATATATATATATATATATATATATATATATATATATATATATATATATATATACACAGTATATTTTATTTGAATATTTTTTTATATAGATATACCTGGCAGCAGGTATATTAGGCTGCTGTCTCTTTAAAACGTGACGGATCCATTATACTGTTACACATGCGGTTTCTTTCTCAACTGTTTACGTTCACTAAAACATAACTGACCGTTTATGTGAATACTCGCCGAGACCGGCATTTTGACATTAGTTTGTGTGTATTTGACTGTTTAAGGTCAATAATCAACTCAAAACAACTCAATTTAGTACTGAGGGGCGGCTCTATGTAAGCACAAAATCTGCAGGAACGAGTAAAATTATACGCAATACGTGCAATCCCACGCCAAAATTTAAGCCCTGAAATACCAATAAAACAAAAATGAAACGAGTGAGTGAGGGGAGGCGGGTTTGTGTGTAACTAGGAGAGATGAGAGAGAGAGCGAGAAAGATGAGTATTGGAAGCGGTTCAGATTTTCAATATTTCAGTATCGATATATAATCGATATTTTTTGACAACACTACATTGCACAATTTTTTCAGATGCCTTTTTTAAATACTACAATTGATTATATATTATATAGCCTATAAAATTCAACACACAAAAGTGGCTAATAGGAGAGACTGTGTTACACGCCACTGCTGAAATACACCCGCATTTGGAGGGTTGGCGGGTGTAAAAAGTCCTGATAATGATATTAAATAAAAATGTGAAAATAATCAGATAAGCACATAAATCCGTGTCCATCCATGACACGGTCATGCAGTTTTGAGGTGTTGTAGCTTGCAGCGTATATATTCTCTATTAGAACTGGCGCCTGATGCAACTGCACATCAATGGGGATAAAATAATCTTCTGCCTTCTCTGGACCCTCAAATCTCCAACCGAGATTCCTTTCATTACGTTTTAATCGTATGCTGCTGGCTTGCCGCTTTTGACCCTGCACTACGCGCCTTTAATAAGTGCCGACTTCGCCCCTGGATCGAGGCAAAGTGCTAAAGGGGTAGCTCTTCCAGAGTTTCAAATTGACACAGGGCATTACATTTTCACTTGAAACGAGCCAAGCAGAGCGGGAGGTGGTTGATTTCTCTTCTTTAGTCCTTGTCTTCCTTTTCTTTTTCGCGGCTTCTTGCACTGACCCTTAGGTGGTAAGAAGCTAATATTCGGTGTGCTGGCACAGAGGTTATTTCTTTCCCGCGCAAACACGCCGTCTGTGCGAGACTGCTTAAGGAAATGTAGCAGGTGATGTATTGATCCTCTGCCCACTTCAAGAACTGACAAGTGCGTGACAGGACCGCTGGGACGAGACACGGGGCAGTGTGGATACGCAACCTCCACGCTAACCACCCCAAGCCTTCCAACACCAACTTCACTAGGCCTGTGGTCACTGGAAACCAGAGTTTTATAGTGCTACGCATGAGAAAAGGGTTTCTGAAAGAAGAAAAAAAAAACTGGCCTCAGAGACAAAAATTGTGGAATTGAAATGAGGAAAAAACTATTTAATTCCTAATTTTCCAAATAAATATAGAGATTCGGTCCAATTTAGCTCATTAGCCAAGTTTGTGCGATCAATAAGCCACTGCACGTTTGCTAGGTGGTTTCCAGGGTGTTCTGAGGTGGTTTTCAGGTGGTTCAAAGTGAACGTGCCCACCCACAAGTATCTATGATATTCAGGCTGCTAATACTGTGTACAAACAACAAGGTTTCTCTTCATTTTGAAAGCAAACGCAGGAGGATAGATTTTCCAAAACACTCTGCAATGAATTTATTAATGTGACGGGTAAGCGTTTTTTGTTCTTAAGAATACACAACTGATATTCTACTGGGCCAAGCTGAGATTCAGCTACATATGCCCGAGAACCGCAGAGCCAGAAACATCATTAATTGAGTGCCAAGTGGCCTGGGGGATTTTCTGCGTTTAAGCTGTCAACTCCCATTGGACCACGCGATCGCTCGCTCACTCACTCTCGCTCTCTCTCTTTCTCTCAGCTGTGGCTAGAAGCTACATCAAGCGTGTGGAGTCTCTGAGAAATGCAACCACCACCCCCTCATGCTCTCTCTCTCTCTCTGTCTATCTCTTCCTCCACCAAACCAGGACATCCTGCACTTTGGGCCAACGACAAGTATTTCCTTCCTCGATTGAGGTTTGTCGCCACGCTTTGCATATCTCAAGAGGTTTGCGAGAGCTAGAATACTTAAAGATAACATTTAAAATGGGAGGTCACCGTGGTTCTTAATTTCAGTTCAGTAGGTGGACTGAAACTGTGGCTGCGTAGGGAAGTAAAACCGACAGATGACCAATCGTCCTGTTCCATATTCAAAGAGGACGTGAGACCAGAGTTGAAAATATCCCTTTTATTTTTTTGCAAGATGTCACTTTCTTGATGAATAAGTCAATGTCTGAGACAGCCCATGTAATGAAGACTGTTTCCTACAAGCACCCTCCAGCGTTTCTGGCACTGCTAACAGAAAGAACCATGAGGAGAACGCTTTTTTCCAGTTCTCAAAGCCCTAAGGTCAGGGTAATCAGACGCCACGGGCAACAGCGCGGCCTTAGTGAGGATGTTTCGACTAGCCTGATGCAAAGGCCAGCTAACTGGGCCCGGCCTTCACATTACCCACTCTCTGGAGATCTGAACTGAAGAAAAATCTCCAAAATGAGACGAGTATGGGATACCCCAAGAGCAAGGCACGGCCCCCCTTTCCATTCCTCCAGCTCCGGCAGACGATGTTCTCCTCAATCACGGCTCATCTCGCACATGCCCTCCATGTTAAAGCGTTGAAACCACACCGACGCTCTTCGTGCTCCATGATGATGCTCCGCTGGCTGGCCTTCCCCCCGGGCTGCTGGTGCGTGTCCTGCAGAGGAGGGGGTGAAGCGGGGGGAAAGGCTACCAATCATGAAGTGTCAGGCTTGGGGCATATGATTGTACACTGTGTCAAAGCTAGACAAATATTTGCCCCGCGAGGCTCCGGGGACGCGGTTTCTCGCTTTGTTACATGAGCTGTAGCTTCACTCAGCATGCCGGTTTACCGCCTAACTAAGGAGATGGAGGGCCGGGTGACATCTGGAGGCTCCTGTGAAACTCTCCAACATCCATCAGGTCAAACACACTCCGCTGGTGGCTTGGAATGTGATGTTAGCGCTGCGCTAGTCCCTTTGGGAGACAACGCAATGCTGGAGAAATGTGTAAATCTCAAGGATGTGCATGATAAGGTCACGGTTAAAGGTTAAATTTGAGATAAACAAGACAATATGATTATCTCCTAAATGCAGAATATCAGGCCTTGCTTAACCCTAAGACTACAACCTCCGATGGCTCACCGTTTTTACAAAACGGTGATATGAAATATTTAGCAACTATGAGATGTAGAAATTGCCACATTAACACAGAATTGGACTGACGTGCGGCCACATGTTTGTCTAAATTGGCTATTTTGCAACGGTTTCAAAAACGGTTCATCCAATCAGATATCAGAGCAAAAACGATATATTTAATAATAATGTATTGACAGTGCGAGTCTCGTTTCTTCTCCCGCCACCTCTTCTTTCACATTTTATTTCCTGTCTTTAAAAAAAACTAACATAATTAGTACATTTAACTTTAAAATAATAATATAAAACTATAATAAAAATAAAATATAAATAATCTTGTAAATATTAATATGATATTTGTATATTTTCACATTGTTTTTATTTATTTATGTATCTAATAATAATAATAATAAAAGAATAATGTGTAACATATTTTTTAATACATTAATAATATTTTCCATCACTTATTAATTTTTTTTTTAATAGTATGGAGAACTCACAGGAAAGTACAAGGAGAGGAGACTGAACAGGACTGGGACATATTTAGTCAAAATATATGAACGACACACAAATACTGCACGAATTTAAGCTTTCAGTGGGCGGAGACTCCACGTGGGCCTGCTAATAACCATAACTGCACCTGTTAATAAAAGGCAACATTAATATATGCTGCACTGTGCTATAAAAGTGATTTGTGATTTTTCAGTGTTACTAAATAATTACAGATGAAACGTCCTATTGAGATTATTCATAAAACACAAACATAAGACGATGCTTTAAAAGAGGAGAACAGCCAATCTCTCCAGTTATTTACGAGCTGATGCTCTTTAACCCGTCATCAATGAAAACATGATGGCTTTTCATAGCAAACCCTTTCAAATAACTTCAAATAATGTCAGTTTCTATGGCAAGCGCAGAAATAATAACCCGCATATGCATATCTGTTTAATTTCTTTTATTTTTCCCTTTCAACTGGCATCCGAAAAGAGATCTGAGAGGGATCAGGGCAATAAAGTCTCGCTTTTCCATCTGTCTGCTTCATTTGCAAAAAATGGCCTCCTTGCGATTCAGATATATATACGGCTTTCTAGCTGCTCCACATGGCAGCTGTAGGTGACCGCGGCCACGGCGAGTCTCTGGGGCCGAGGGATCGCACTTCATATTTCGCCGCCCTCTGTGCCAGCTTCCAGTCTGTTCGCCCCTCATTTAGAGTCCCTATTCGAGCAGAGCGGGTAGTGGAAGAGAGGAGGATAAAAAATCAATTCATATTTCCATAATCCACAGTCCTGTCTGTCTCCGTCTCTTCCCTCGCCCTCTCTCTCTCTCTCTCTCGCTCCCCTGGGGTAAAGTAACCCCTCCACCCCGATCTACGGCCTACAACTGTCATTACGCGCCGCAACAATAAGAGGATAAACAAAGGAGGCCTGTAGAGATCGGAGCTGCTGCTGCCATATGCTGGCTAACTTGGGGGAAAAAAGGGATTTCAGCGGCTAGAGAGGGAGCAGCCGTACAAAGACGCAAAAAGAGCCTAATCCTGGTAATGAGGCGACTCAATGAGAGCCTTTATGTCAATGTGGAAAAGGCCGATCCATCTGTACACATCTTAAACTAGAAACGATCATGTCACAAAACAAGCTGAGCGGAGCTTTCTGGAGGACTTTGTGCTATCACGCTTGAGTTTTTATAACCGCCAACATGTAAATTACAGTTTCTGAAGCATCGCTGCAGAAGTCTGATGAAGACCAAAGTGCACACGAAAGCCAAAGATGCTCATGTCTCCTTTCTTTCATTCTCATTTGAGTTCATAATGAAGCGTCCAATTTTCTTTGCGCGAGCAGAAAGGCTCGAAACATGGAGACCTTGAGGCCGAGCGAGCAGAAATGAAGTGTGAAAACCACAACACTGCACTATGACCCAGGCCCAGGCCCAGACCCACTTCTCCTTGTGCAGAGAGCACACATGACCTGAACTACACTGAAGCAACAACCAACACAAATGCAAACATTTCAATTCTTCTTTTACTGATCATAGTTTTAGAAGTTCTGCAATGCCTATTTGAAAGAAGTTTAATTATTAAGAGGGCAATAAAATGTTACATGTGAAAGAGTTTTATTCTTATAACTACTGCTCAACTGATATGAGCTTTTTAATAACCAATGGCAATATCTAGAGTGCAGCATCACCAATGTAATGCAGATATATATGATTCTGTATGTTAAATGTTTATTTATATGTTTATATATATCATTGTTAAATGTTTATTTATATGTTTATATATATAGTTTTATATATTTTATATATGTACATTTTTAAATATTAATGTTTATTATATAATGTTTATCATTTACATATGCATATACATATAAATACAGTATATAGCAAATAAGATGTATTTAAAATAAACAATTTTATACTTGCATATTTTTAAATAATATTTAAAACATGTAAAAATATACATATATTTAATAACTTAAAATATTTAATATTTAAATAAATGTTTAAATAAAAAATATATATTTCTACTACAGTATCCATCTAAAAATATATATTTAAATATATAACATAATTTTATATAATATAATGAATATAATATAATAATAAATAAATGTTTGAATAAATCCAATTATCTAATACAGTATCCATCTAAAAAAATAAATATATTTACAAATATATATCATAATTAATATAATATAATAAATGAATGTTTAAATAAAAAAATATATTTAAATAAATCTAACTATCTACTACAGTATCCATCTAAAAATATAAATATGTTTAAAAATGAATATTTAAATATATAATATAATACATTTTGGAATTGACACTAAGTAAAATGTGATGTGATTATCTCAAAATATCGGCTGATCAGGCTAGCATATCAGTCTATCACAACTCAAAATCACGCTTAGTATGCATTACTAGTGTGATATTGTACCAACCCATGAGTGACACACAGCACAGCTGTACTGGTGTGAGATACAGCGGTGAGCGTACGAAGAAGCTCCATCCACACCCATTCACATCACAGCCAGCTGATAATTACCAGAACAACGCTTATTGAAGACCTGCTCACCACTTTTCATTATCAGCAACATCACACCGCATGGGAGAGAGAGAGAGAGAGAGAGAGAGAGAGAGAGAGAGAGAAGAGGGAGGAAGAGAGGAGGGAGGGAGGGAGGGAGGTAGGCCTTAGGAGCAGGAGGGGTCGTGGATGTGGTGCTGGTGGGGTGGGGTGGGGGTACGGAAAGAGAAAAAAAAAAGTTCCTCTGTCTCCAACCTGGTCTCCAAAGTCCTGAGGGAACTTCCACAGCACTGTCGGATCTGTAAGAAATTGACAGACAGCATTAATCAGCAACCACGCACCGTTCAGAACACATACATATTAATGAAGGGGGTGGGGGCAAGGGTGGTTTCTCCTATGTGTCGGCACACCGCGGCAACGAGCGGAGGCATGGAACGTTCTGCATATGCAAATGTCATCCGGTTAGATAGAGGCCTTTAGAAACACAGACACACAGAGACAATACTCGACTACCTGCAGAAACAGCAGATGTGTGGCGCTGCATTAATATTTCACACCTAAATTTGTTAAAGGAAAGCATTTACTGCAGTCGTTTAAAAATATAATGCTCACATTCAAAATATGAATTCATTTATTATTCATTTTTGAATAAATATTATATGTCATAGGCCAGGAGTGGGCAACTCTGCCCTGAAAAACGTCAATTACAAAATACAAAAAATAATCTAATAACCAATGTTTGGGAGTTAATAACTTAGCATATACCTCAGTTAGTTTTTAAAATATTTTTTAATCACACATATTTCGATTTTTGGTGAAACGGCGTAATCTTGACATAAATGAGTATGTGGAGACTTTGAAACCACACGCCTTGTGACACATAATAGGGCAGCACGCCTCTGCAATGAGTCACTCTAAAAAGATCAGCTTGGACCACAAAACAACAACTCAATGTCTGCTGAAGGTCAATGTGAGAACGCTGAAACCAGACGATGAGTTTGGTGCACAGACACACAGGGTGGGCAAGGTACGTCTGATCTACAACCTCCATGTTATGACAATAGGGGTGAGAATTTTTCTACAATTCGTTTTTGCGCACAAAAAAAGTCCACTATTGTCAAAAGAGTAGTGATGCATGAAGCACAGAAGACACTTTCAAATCAAGCAGGTTTCTGTTGATGAATCCACATGTTCATGTTCACACTTGTAGATCGGTTCGCTTGGTTTGTTTGGCCCGGACCAAAAACAAAAAACATATTAGTACTGGTCTGCTTAGTCTCTCTTAGTCGCTTTCATTGGTCAAGGACCGCCCAAGAGGACATTTGACTGACATGTAACGCAACCAATCACAGTTCGTTTAGGTCCGCATCATGTTTAGGGGCGTGAAAATGTACAGTTGATGTCCCTGCAATCTATAAATGATCATTTCAAGAAAGTTGTTCAAGTTTACTGCAACAATGGAGCATCAGACGTTCAGCCAATGGTCCGTGGGCGTGACATCTGAAGCTGAGACTATGGTCCGCTTAGCATTCACTTTGGCATTTTAACACCGAACCTAAAGGCATAGGGATATGCCTCGCAACCTGAATGGTCTGCTTTTTTATTATGTATGTATTGTACGTCGTGACGGAACTTACCGAACATCCAAAACAATGCTGTGTGCTGGGCTAAATACACTCGTTGTCTGTGCGTAACCCTACATGTGATGGTATTTTGACCAGCTGAGAACTCGTGAAGAGCTTATGTGTAAAGGAGTCGAAAAAACGGCAGGAATCCCTCCATCACATAAACAAAGATCTGCTGTGTCCTGCAATCTGATGCCTGTCCCGAGCTGTGATGGGCAACATCGTGACTATAACAAGACAAAACAGGTTTAATTCTGTCCTTTTTAGTTGCATCTTGTGACATTATGTCCCGTTTTTGGTTAGTTTACATGCCTGTTGATCTGTTGTGCGTTCATATGGGTATCGGTCCACTTGTTTGCTGCGAACCAAGATTCGGATGGCAGCGTTCACATTTATTCAAATGAACCGCACTAACAGAGCAAACTCACCAGGGTTTGTTTTATTCGAACCAAACATGCCAAGTGTGAACAGACCCCTAATTGAACCTACCTTGAACCAAATGCGGAATCCATAAGTGGATTCCCATAGTAAAAAAATGGATTTCGCCTGAGGAAATTCACCGAACTACAGTAAACGTGACTGCATCACAATAAATCAGTTGTTTCCCATGTAACCACATAAAATTAGGTGTAGCTGTAGCAACTTTTGTTTTGGTTGCCAAATATTTTGTTTCCCTCTTCAGCTGAGGTCGTATTCAGAGTATGATTGGCCCAACATCAAACACCGGTCTGTTACAGGAAGCTCAAATATCCTGTCTGATGAAAGATAAATATGCTCTCAGAAGAGAAAAGATGGTCTCACAGAACTCGTACAACAACTATGACACAGAACTCCAATCATTTCAATAGGAATATACGTGATTTTGCATGAGGGCGACCCAGATTTCACTTTTGTTACAGTTAATCATATGAATTCACCACTTTGACCAATAGAAAACTACTTGGTTTGAAAGTGACTTCTGTGTGAACGGTGCTTCATCCCTCACTATATCATTGACAATATACCTTTTTGTCGCAAAGGTTAATCAAAACTTTGCTAATGTGATCTTAAGTAGACTAAGTAGGCAATTGGCCTGTCTAAATACACACATTTGCGGTCTTGGCCACTTGAAAGCGCCGTGCACTGCACACGACAGGAAGTGAGTGCGCAAAACTGTCCAAAGCTCAGAGTGCCCTTAATGTCCACTAAACCCACTCTTCTGAGTGGTATTTGTGGCTAAGTGTATACCATCATGCATTATGTTTGGGAACTCACATGCCCCGAAATCATGCAGTCTGGTAAATAGATACAACGTATCAAAATAAAGCACTGTAAACACTTGCATTTTTGCAATATTATAGCCTTAGTGTCTCCTATCAGATAATCAAATGTTCTACACACACTTGCGGTCTTCACACCCATTTGAACACTATTACAGGAATTTACAGGAAATACGGGAAATACATCATGCAAGTAGATTAAGGGGTCAAGTGCAAAGACCACCAGTATTTGGACAGGCTCTAAGTCAGGACAAAGGGTGTGTTCACACTTTTCCGGTCTGGTTCGATTACAACGAACTCCGGTGCGATTGCTCTATTAGAGCAGTTTATTGAATAAATGTGAAAGTTGCCATTTGAACCTTGCTGTACACCAAAGAAAGCAGACTAAGGGCGTTTTCACACCTGTAGGTCATTTGTTTTGTTCCGAAACAGGGACTTCATTTTTTACAATGTTGCATTATCTTCTTGGTTCGGTTCGCTATCACAAGGCAACCTTTCCAAGCGTACCAAAATGTGTTTATGCAAGTCACATGCGAGTACAACTGTACTCTTATTGGTCAGAGTTTCCTCTGTGTCATCCATCAAGATGATTGACAAGTTCGCTCCGCAAGCTTATTGTGGCTTTATATGTAACTTTCGAGACACACGCAAACGCTATACGAATGTAGCCGCCATTCCTGCTGTTAAATGATATTCTACATTCATATTAATATTGCAGCAAATTCAAACACGCTCTCTTTGGATCTCCCAGCGCTCCCAGGTTAACTGTGTGAACACATGCAAACACTATACGAACGTTATTAATGCAGCTAGAGCAAAAATCAAGGATTCCTCAGGACAGAATTCTCCCACAGATTAAACAATTACACACAATTTTAAGACGAAGAGGTGCTCTTTTGGTTTTCAACTGTGATAACTAATGTGCTCACTCATAGAATCAGACACTATTGCCGTTATGATTTATAATACCATGATTTGGTTTGTTGGTCTGTTAGGTCGGATTGCTTTCACGCCTCAAGCGGACCACCCCAAAGTTAATTTCCGATCGGTCTGAGACCACCTCGTTCAGGCGGTCTCGAAGCGATTGTTTTGGTGCGAATCCGAGCGCGATTGCAGTGTTCAGTTCACATATGCCTAAACGAACCGAACCAAGGGAGAAAACGCACCAGGTTCTGAAACAAACGCTCAGGTGTGAAAGCATCCTAAGACCCCAGAAAAGCTTTCAAAAGAACTCTGGTGCAGTTCAACTGAAATACGAATGCAACACGGAACAAAGACATGTAAACAAACCAAAAAACAGGCCATGATGTCACAAGAATCGACCCTAAAAAGGACAGAATGCTTATGCATACCCGTTTTTCTCATCATAGGAACTATGTTGCCTATTACAGTTCGGCATTGGAACCTTGAAAATCTCTGCTGGTAAAAATACCATCATATGTACACTAGGGATGGGCATCGAGAACCGTTTCCATTTTAGGACCGGTTCCAAATTGCCCAGAACCAGTGATTCGATTAGAAACGCGCATTTCGATTCCGCTTATTGGTTACTGTGCGCGCATATTTTATTGTGATTTTTAACCGCTGCACACACACACACGTGCACAGAACGAACGGCTTCTCATAGTGAATGAATAGTGCATGATAATGAACTGAGTTCTCTCCTTGTCTTTTTGCACAGTACATGAATGGAAAAATGCACACAAAAATGTCAAAATTCTCTTGTAAACACAGTCGGTTATGTCGTTGACGGCAGATTTTATTGATGCCGTCTCTATGATAACGTTAATCAAACAACAAAAGATGATAAAATGTACTTGTCGTTCTAGGCACAATAACTTTTAACTATATTTGTAATGCAAAGCCTATATTTTATCAATTTTATCAGTGCAGTGTTATTTTACATTTGATTACAGTTTCCAAAGCCTACCTACCTGAAAATGTTTATTTCAATCCTATCTTTGTTCAATTGTATTTATTTTTGCAATTGCTAATATGTTTATTCGTTCTTTTTTTAATTACTGAGTGTTTACTTGTCTTTAATAATGCTTGAAGTTTATATTAGGCTTTTTTTAAAACACGCGTGCAGAATCTGAACACCTTTGTATTAAAGACAATAAATAACGCACATCACATTAAAGATCATTAATTAGAACTAAACAAGGGTAGGCTATACGACAACCGATTAAGAGTAAAGATGATCAAATAATCAAATTACACTTCAAATAAATGTTGATGGTTTCTGTCATTTTAGGTAGTTTTTATCACGCTGCTGTAAGTTCAAGTGTTCTGGGGGTTTTTTAACAAGTTTGGTTTTAGTTATTTGAAGCTATAAAATGGATAGACGTCATGATTGACAGCTGAGATTGACGGCTTCTCTGAGCGAAGTAATCACGGACAGAGGCACCAACAAACTTTTTTCGGGATCTTCAGGAGGAGATTGGAGCTTTAACTTCAATTTCTACAATTCCATAATTACACACCAACTAATGAGTTGTTCTGCAGTAAACCGTACCAACCGATTCTACAATTTTTTACAGTCTATGGGAACCACCTAGAAACCACTCAGAACACCCTAGCAATGCCATAGCAACCACCTAGAACACCTTGTCAACTGCATAACAACACCCTGGCACCCACTCACAACACCCTAGTGTAGGTTTTTAGACAAACGGCAGCTATACCACTAAATCCGATCAATGAGGCAAGTTAAATATGGAGTATTTGCATGTTAACCGTTTCCTCTTTCATGTCAGCATCAATTTAGAGAGCAACAATATGAACTTCCCATCATATTTGAACTGAAACTCTTGCTTCTGCATTCTGATCTAATCCACAGAAACAGTGCTGATGATTCAGTTCTGCTGTGCTGGAACTGATGTCAGATGATTGTCTGGCTGTCACCAGACCAAGCTCAATTTTTTAAGATTGAACATTAGTATGGGGAGTTTGCGGCAGGTGGATAAGCCGGTTTTGTGATTGGTCCCCGCAAATTTGTAACAGAAGCAGAATAGAAATATGTACAGGTTTCCAGCCTGAGCTGCAGGACAAAATCAAATCGCCGGCAGATCGGACTGGGTTTACCTAGTCTAGTCAGACGAAGCAGCGACTAGCAGAATGAACGCTTTGATGATTTAGCATGTCGGGCATGAACCGAACTTCGACCGTCCTTCATCCTCCATTTTTTTTTATATCCAAACCTCTTCTTTTTTTGTATCTCCACCATTCTGGACAAATCCACCGTAGTCGTGTCACTTCCCTTTGCAAAGGTAAATATGCCCGCATATTCTTCACCGGTGCTGACCAGAGTTCAGAGAGGAAAGGGAATGGGGGGGGGGGGGGGGGGGTGAAAAGACTGACAAAGGTGCATTACATAATCCCATTGTGAGATTTCACGGACCTTGTCTTATAATATTTTTACAAAGACTGAATTTCCTTCTCCCCAGGGATCTGAAGCCCAACTCCTCCATCTGATCTGGCAGAGTCAGGTCAATTTTATGCTGATTTTATGGGTGAGAGGATGGGAACCACTGCCAGGGAGAGAAAGAGGAACACAAGGGAGAAGAGGGAGAGAGAGAGAAAACGAAGAGATACGTCAGAGGAACAGAGAGAGAGAGAGAGAGAGAGAGAATGATGGGTGGTTGACAATAACATCTTTAAGATTTTAGCTTAAAATATTAATGAATGTAAAAGTGTATATTTTTAAATGCACCTTTTCCTAATTATTTTTAAGTTGTTGGTTTTTGTTTTGTTTTTTTCAATTTTCAACTTTTTTCATGATTGAATACAGTGCGATTCATCACAACACTACCTAACAGAGATATATTTTTAAAAGAAATTAATAGTTTTATTCAGCAAGGGTGCATCAAAAGAGACAGTAAAGACATTATAATGTTACAAAAATATCAGTTTCAAATAGATGTTTCTTTTGAACTTTTTATTCCTCAAAGAATCCCGAAAAAGGTTCCACAAATATATTAAGCAGCTCAACTGTTTTCAACATTGATAAGAAATGGGTCACACTTTAGATTAGGGTCCAATTCTCACAATTAACTAACTATTTAATAGCCTCAATAAACTCATAATTACTACTTATTAATAGTTAGTAAGGTATTTGTTAAGTTTAGGTATGGATTAAGGGATATAGAATATGATCATGCAGAATAATGCATTAATATGTGCTTTATTAGTACTAATTAACAGCAAATATCCTAGTAATATGCATGCTAATAAGCAAGTTAATAGCGAGAATTGGACCCTAAACCTAAAGTTATTTAAAATAGCAACATTATATCAGAATATTGCTGTTTTTACTGTATTTATCATCAAATGCCTTGGTGAGCATATGGGTCTTCTTTCCAAAACACTTTTCATACCAACCCCTTTTGAAAGGCAGTAAACAATGCCATGTAGTCATAAAATGCATGTGCAAGAAAATGATGTTTAAACAATTTTAGATGTCACAGTGCAGGACACTGCTGTCAGTGCGCTCACGTAAACTGCTTTGATATAGAGAGGGAAAAGACAATAAAAAGGGTAATAAACAAGAGTAGATTGAACAACAAAAATGGAGGCAAGAGAAAGCGATAGGTGAGAGGGAGGGGTAACAGAGGGGGCATTGCCCTCCAACCACGCACCTTCTGTGCTGCATATCCTGGAGGCTCCCGTGTTCTTACGGATTCAAAAATACCTTGAGACACATGCTTATTCATACACAGAGGCAAAAGGACTTGCAAATCTCTATCCCTGTGGGATTTTCGCACAGCGGGGGGGCTCACATGAAAAGCCCCAAAAATTCAGATGAGCTCTTTTATTATTAACACCCGCTCTGTCCCTTCAACAAGCCAGATCCGGCTTCAAATCTGAGCAATGCAATCAAATATTTGCCCAAACACTTATCTAGTAGGAGTATTCAAAGCAAACGTTTTGTCATTTTTTTAAGAAAGATGACAGTATCCGACGTGCTCAGATAACTTGCGTTCTCAGGTAACGCTAATTCCCATTGGCGATGAAAGAAAAAGATGTGTTTTTTTGTTCAAACACGAGTTTGTTCAACAATTAACCTCCCAAATGCACTTCGGCAAAGGTGCCGGAGTCTTTAAATGTGTCGCAGACACACAAAAATCTGTGTATGGAGGAAAAATGCATGCAAAAACTAACTACTAATAAAAATGGCAAAAGCTCTAAAAACTGAAGACAATATGAATAAATTCTATAATAGTATATAATGGATTGGTATCTTATACAAATTGTGTTTGTATATAAGAGAAACTTAAATTAAAAGTTTTGTATTGCGCCATAATTTTTGCGATTTCTCCCAGTGACGCTGAAAAAAGATGGCGTCATCAGTTCAAATATGATCTTGTTTAACAATTAACCTCCCATACGGACTTCAGCGAAAGTGCTGCCTTAATTCAAATGCGCCACAAACACAACAATCTGCAAAGACGCATGTAAAAATGACCGATTGGGTGACCAACTGTCTGTTTTTGGGAGGAGGGAGGTTTGTACACTAGGGAATGTAGAGAGATGAAGGCCCCTGTCTGTGGGTGAAAAGCTGTCAAAGGGAGCCCGGCTCCTTGCCTCCGCAGCCTCCTGCTGCCATATTGTGAGTGTGTTTGCGCGGGGCGGGCAGACACAAAGGGATTAATGGGTTAAGGCTGAAAGTTGAAGGTTAGGAGGGTAAACCCAACCCCTGCTGCTGAGGCAAGGAGAGAAATGTCACCGTGACAGACCTGGGGCTGCTTAATCCCCCTCTCGCCCCTCTCGCTCCCCAACGGCCTCCCCTCCTGGGCTTGACACACTGAGGCCGCTCCTGTTCCCAGCAGGTCTGCGAACCGCCCCGAGCCAGTGGGCACACAGAGAGACGGAAAAAGACAGACAGACACACACCCACACACAGGAAGAGGGGTAGACCAACTTGACTTTCAACTAGGGCTGGGCAGTACATAATGTACAGTGGAAGAACTGTGTCAGTCGGTAGACATATTTACATGTGAGAGCAGTGAAGAAACAAGAGGTAATGTGAAAATGCAGAGCCGGATGTGTCCTAAATAAAGTAAGTTATTAAGCCATATATAATTCAACTGACGTGCAGCCACAGGTGTGTGTACGCTGCACCTGTCGGGTTCTGGAAGTAAATATCCCATTCACTTTCTCCATCGAGAAATTGATTTTTAATGATTCTCTAAACCCTCCCAGAATTCCAGGTGATGAACCACACTACCCATAATCCTAAGAAGAAGATCCACCAATCAGGGAATCATATAGCAAACCCTCTCCCATGAAGCACTGTGAATGACGTAATCCAATGTTGTAAACTAAAACTTTTTTTTTTTTTTTTTTTTTTTTTTTTTTGGTCATTGAAATAAAGCTGCTATAAAATAAATGATAAATATTAGATTTAAAATGTTGCTTTATTTTAGTTAAATAAAACTGCTAAAGCTAAATAGAAAAAGAACAAAATCACTAAAACTTATTTTAAAAATAAAAATAATAAAACTAAAATGAAAATATAAAAATTGCAGCTATAAAAATGGTATATAAGTATTATTTTACTCAAATAAATAACATTGACTTAATCTGGCTCGTATTATCTTATATAACTTGTATGTTTGTATAAGAATATTTTGCAATAAATTCAATATATTTTATGATACCAGCATTACGGTTTTGACTCGGTTATTTATTTTTAATGAAAGTTTTTACCTTTCTTATTTGATTCACCGAGTTATTCTTGAATGGGCCTTACCGCATGGTTATTTAATAAAGAATTTTTACAAGCAAAAATAACTACAGCTGAACATTTTTGAGATTTTGGTCATAAAATCCACGGCAAGTTTCAACCTTGGAGTTACTTCTCAAAGCTGTCGAGAAAGACATTTAAATAAATCAAATTCAAATAGTACTCTAATGAGGCTTTTAAACAAAAGCTTCAACAGTTGTCCAGGTTCATTTGCGGTTTATCAACCTGAACTAAACTTGTAATGATGGGGGAAATCCATCATTACGCTTAGCCTCAGCATTTCCAATCTGACGTAGAATGCCAAGGTGGTGGCAGCTCAATGTATTGCCATCACTGTTTTCATCTCACCACCACTAAAAACACCTTGAAAAAAAAAAATCTAAAAACCCATCGGCAAGGAAAACAATCTCGCCCGCTCGCATCAGACCTGGCAAGTAATTTGACTGCGGAGCGTACGCCGGCTAATGGGTGAGAATTGAATTGAAATCACCTCGGAGGAGCGAGCTATTTTTCTTTTTTTGCTTTCGCACCCAATGTGAAGCCGGCCGTGGGTGATGGCAGGCTTGGGAGGGCCCTTCCAGAGATTCCCCCTGGGCTTCGTGCACGGCTAACCTTCGACAGGACCGCCGCTGCGTGGCAACACGCCGCCGCCCCGAGCGCAGACAGTGCGGGTCAGTCGCAAATCAATGTTTTGACGTCCCGGGAATGCTTGTCTTTAAAAGTCGATACACGCCGCTTTGATAGAGCCGAGGCCGGGGGGAAGAAGGTTAATAGGTGAGTGGTGGAAAGAGCTCACAGCTGACACCACTTTTTACCACCTCTGTCTGTCTATCTGCGAACGGGATGGGTGTAGAGCCAATAGGCCGGAATACATGCCGAGACGATTGAGTTGCCAAGCTGTCATCGTAGCCTGATGGAAAAACTCAACGTACCTTAACGGCTCCTTGGGATCGACTTGTGTTTAATACACTGTGTCAACAAGTTTTCGTGAATATATGAGGTGTCATTATCATAGTATTAAGTATTATCAAAGTAGAGACCAAACTGTGGAGCCCACAGGGCAAAGGAGGCTGTCTGTCGAATTTCTAAATATAACGCCATGTCCTAGCCAGTGAGCGTCAGCGGCATCCAAAACACTCCATAATACTGATTATCACATCACATATGCACTTACTGGCTCTTATGGTGGACAGAAAAATGACTTATTGCTGGAAGACGCCTGGTCAGGAGAGAACAATCAGATGACAAAATTCAGTAGATAAAGGCTACAAGATGAGTTACAGGACATTTTGTCCACATGACTAAATATTAAACATCTGATTGGCCGTTAATGTGGTGCAAATCATTTGTGTTTTCAGTGCTTCGTCAATATTAGCACCGTGGCAATGTAAATCTTTATTACATATCACTGTCCACTTATGCAGTCTTAAAGGGTTAGCTCACCCAAAAATGAAAATTCTGTCATTAATTATTCGCCCTAATGTCGTTCCAAACCCGTAAGACCTTCGTTCATCTTCAGAACACAAATTAAGATATTTTTAATGAAATCCGAGAGCTTTCTGAACCACCCATAGGCAGCAACGTCATTGCAACTTCTGGGGTCCAAACAGTACAGCGCTTCCGAGTTCTACATCAGAACGCCAGCTTACCATTGGTCGACGCTGTTCACGTGAGCACTAGGGCTGGTCCGAATACCATTTTTTGAGCTTCGAAGCTTCAGTAGTAACCAACATCGAATATTCGAAGCATCTGAACATATTCTTCTCTCTAATAAAGACAGGAATCTGGAGAAGCGGCGCGCCTCACGCGGGCAGGGCTTATGCTCCGAGAACGGACACTGTAGTGATACAAAACACACCAGTCTGTTACATCCCAGTTTTGATATATAATGGTAGTAAAAATCATTTAGTCCGTGACTAAAATTAAAAACTGAACGTGCAGCGTGAGCCGAACAAGAGTCAGATTTCATGCTGAATGACAAGATGATCGCGGATAATTTGGTTTCAAAGCGAAATGTAAAAGCACCTATTTAAGGGAATTTGTCATTGTATTGTTTGGTTGTTGTGTTTTTCATTAAGAATAATAGGATAATAAACCCACAATTCAAGCAACCCGTCCCCGAATTGGCAAACCGAAAGTAAACTGCGCACGACTGCATTCGTTCACAGCCGCTCAGTGCACAAGCACTGCAATGTGACTGTGAGGGAAAATTCTCACATCCCTAACGGGTAAAAAGGCTAATACATTTTGATTTTATTATTCTATTTTCCACAATGTCAAACCAACGCAGCTTAACCCAAAATGCAAGCTCAGGCATGCGCTTCTTCCATATAAGCTCATGCAGTTGTGTACTCTAGACAGAGAATATACTCCCTTGCAGGGAACACTAAGAAGCAGCAAATATATTTAACAAGTATAACAAGTATAAGTATAACAAGGTTGGGTTCCTATTCAAATGTCCATCCTATTAAAAACTGCTAGGCTATAAAATAATTGTAAAAATAAATAAATAAATAAATGTTATTGTATTTCGCCAGATTTTATAGCGTAAACATATGCAAGCGCAAATGAGAAACGTTTTGAGGGCGTTGCCAGATGTGCGCAAAAAAAACAAATCCCAAAATTCACAATCGAATACCAACCCATCGAACGAATGTTCGAATATTCTGGTCCAGCCCTAGTGAGCACCACAACGTATGCGTGTGAAGCTGACGCAGGAGCTAGCCAATGGTGAGCCGCCATTCTGCCGTAGAACTCGGAATCGCTGCAATGCATTTAATCTACGCAATGCGTAGAAGAATGACAGACGAGAAGAACATTTTTGAATAAAGCCCCAAAAAGTATTCTTGTCGCTGCATAACATTAAGGTTGAACCACTGGAGTCACATGGACTATTTTAACGTTGTCTTTACGCCTTGAAAGTTCCAATGACGTTGCTGCCTATGGGTGGTTCAGAGAGCAGTCCGATTTCATAAAATATTCCTTAATTTGTGTTCGAAGGGATAGTCCACCCAGAAATGAATATTTGGTCATCATTTACTTGCCCTCATGACATTCCAAACCTGTAAGAGTTTCTTTTTTTTTGTTGCACAAAAGAAAAGAAAGTATTGTGAAGAATGTTTCGAATGTTTCGGTCCATACAATGAAAACCAATGGGGTCCAAAACAACAACATTGGACAGTTGGATATATCTTTACGATGAGGGTGAGTAAATGATGCCAAAATGTCATTTTTGGGTGAACTGTCCTCTTTGAACGCATTAAATGAATTCACTGCAACAGCTGCATGTTGTAAGAAGGATCCAAGACATTTACAGTTAAGGCTCTTCTGAACCAGATAAATGGGTGGAAACCCATTGAAAACCAGTGGTTTCTGTCTTCATCCAGAGATGAAGGCCTATGTGTTGCCTGCCTGCCTTTCCTCTTTGTACCTTCCCTCCGTGCCTCCTCCTCCTCATGTCTTATTCTTGGCCAAAGGTTAAAATGCTGAACTCGCAACCTCCTTGGCAAAACCTTTTCTTCTTCCGCTCCTTTTTGCGCTCATCTATAAAAGATTTATTTCACAGTATGTAGAGGTCTGGATTAACCCACTCCATGCCCCAGAACAAAGCCATTGTCTTTGTGCCCGAACAGGTCTGTGTAAAGAGGAAGCACCAGCTCCTCGACGTCCACAATAATACCATTGTGCCTGGCATGCTGGAAGGGTCCCGGTTGTCTTTGGAGGCTCGTCTAGACTTTGAGCCAGCTACTCAAGAAACTGGTAGAAAATCCCATCAAGCAGTGGAGTGAACGTTAACTAAGGTAACCCGCTGTGAACCTGATGAAGATGTCAACCGAACATATGGCAAAAAAAAAATTCTTTTGTTGGTACAAGGAGCTTTTTTCTTCCCCTCCAGAATGAAGGGGAGTGGAAAGGGGAGGGAGGGCAGTGTTTGGAAGCCAAAAGCAAGGAATAACTGTGGTCATCAGTTTACTTCTGGATCAGTAACTTTATTCTAGCTTCGAGCAGCTCTGCCCCCAGATCTAACAATTAAAAGGGTAAGCAGATTAGCAGGCATCTTTCAAGCTTGAACAGAAAGAAAACACTCGTTTTAAAATGTTTTTTTCCCCCCTCACTCTTTTCTCTTGCAAGCCACAAATAGCATTACATTTCATGCTACTTTAGCTGGCAAGAGCCTTAAAAAAGGATATACTTTACTGCAATGATATGCTTCTTTAAAGTATCACACTGATCATTTACTGCCTGTGAACTTCTCTGTGAAAAGAGAAACCCAATAGTTTGCATGTACCCTTGGAAGTTAAGCGTGCATCTGTCAAGATTACAAGTTTAGGTAGTTTACAAGGAACGGCATGAGTTTGCAGCGATATGCTAACATTTTAGATTGGTACACATTCACTATTAACTAGTTGCTTATTTGCATGCATTATACAAGGATATTAGCTGTTTATTAGTACTTATGAAGCGCATATTAATGCCTTATTCTGCATGACCATATTCTACATCCTGAATCCCTACCTCATTCCTAAACATATCCTCAATAATAATAAGCTGTTTCAATAAGCAGTAATTAGGAGTTGTCAGGCGGTACAACCGAAGAGTTGTATGTATATACAGATGTACCACCTGACATGGAAAGTGTACCAACTGTTTGAAATGAGCAGTTTTTAACCAGTATTTAAGAGATCTACAAACATTTTCACTCTGCCACGATGATCAGTTGGGCTCCTCTGGATGATGCATTATCATGTTTACGGTTTCCTTGTCAATTCATAATAAAAGAGCCATGTTTGCAGTTGTGCCACCCTGACATTCAAATTTCTGGACAAAAGTTTTTCACTTATCTTAACAGCTTTAAAACTGCTGATATTTATAAAATATCAATCTTTATATGAAAGGTTTCAAACCTAAAATGATGCCATAGTATTTAGTTTTAAATTATTTTATTATTAAGAAACCATTTTAAATAGTTTTCTAAAAGGTCCTTTCACACTAGACTCGCGATTTTGACGCGATTTTGATATTTTTTGATCAGCTGTTTGTGTAATGAGTGCTTCCACACCGAACGCTAATGTTGGAGCTCAATTCAAAGTCGCAAATTTGTGTTGCGGCTGATGTGAATGGTTTTGACACAAACTATTCGCACACGAAATATTCGCCTTTCCGCTTTGCTTTTTCGTTACGTGTCCGGTGTGAAAGGGCCTTTAGTCTGTTCATTTGTTTGGACAGTTGCACCATCTGACATGTTGGAGGTTTAAGATAACAAAACATAAACTAATATGTATTATTTGAATGTACTAAAGATGAATTCACACTAAATAGGTTTTATAGAATAAAGATCTATTTTTTAAAGGAAATACACTAAAATATGCACGTCATGTTGGGCAGTTTAACTGCTCAGGACAAACAAGGGACTCATGAACAACCATCACAAAACAAATAAAACAGCCGTGGATCATCCAGGGAACGACACACAGTATTAAGAATCAAGGGTTCATATACTTTTGAACGCCGTAATTTTCATAAATTCAGCTATTTTTTGTCTTGTGGACTATATTTATACATCTTTTATATAAAATATTTTATTCAGGACAGTACTACTTAAAGAAATAGCATGCATTTTGTATGATCCCTCTAATTTTGTTAAAATTATTCACATTTTCACAGAGGTTCGCAAACTTGTATATAAAAATATATATATAACAATAATTATTAATTATTATGCTATAATAATGAGCCTATATTTCTGTCCCAATTTCTTGTGACATTTTACGATGGTTGGGTTAAACCCTTGAGCATTGTGTCTTTTTGTAGCTCACAACATTTTGCAAATGTTTCACCAAATGCTCCTCATTCCAAATTTGGAGAAATGCCATTATCTCTTCCTCTGTGTCATAAGCTTTTAACAAATCACTTGTGATGCCCAAAAATTCAAATCACGCTAATGTCAAAGTGAACCTGAAGCATGTTCATTCATAAGTCATATATGAAACCATGGACTTAAAGTGAGTTTGTGGCATTTGTACAACATAAAATTTGAATGGGCTAATGTAATTGGGTTTAATTCATCTTAAATAATAGTGACTGGGCTTCTGAAAGATAACAATAGAAATTAAAGGTGAATTTGATCAGTAACTGGCATAGTGTAATACACTAATCCAGGCAAAAATATGGGAACGGGCTCTCCAACAAACATCAAACGCTGATTATTCCCGTGTTTTATCTCAATGTGTGACAATTTGTCAAAAGTCTGTGTGGATTCATTTGCATATTTTACATACACTTATAGATTTCAGCTAGGAAAAAGCACAGAGAAGAAGAGAGAGGAAGAAAAAAAAAATCTTGAAGCTAGTTGGGGTGCAACCCAATTTCACAGCTTCATGATTGAGTGGAGCAGCATATGGATGTCGGCTATGTGACAGTCCCGGCATATCACTGTATATTAGCGCAGTCTGTCACAATACATGTCCAATTGCGAGAATGTTTATCAACTGTCTTCATGTGAACGGTTTTTTTTTTGCTGCATACCATTTGGTTGGGCTCATAGCTAGCATGCAACGTCGGGAAAGAAAGCCAGCGCACCACAAAGAGAATAAACAACATTCAAACAATCTGCCTCGCAAATCACACCTTAACTCCTGACTCAAGGGTAATTTATATGCACAGTACAGACACGGGAGGGAGGCTGTTCTGGAGGTATTGCCAAGCTCGCTAATCACATCAGTCATCAAACTGCCTTATCTCAAGCTAGGCTACATCTCATGGACATTAAAATGTCTTTACCTCTTAAAGGGGGGCAGCCGCGACTCCGGTTTGGGTGCGCGAGGAGAAAAGCTGGAAAGGGGCTGCAGCAGGTAATCACAAGTTGCAAACCATATGCTCGCACCATCTGCCTCACACATAACACATACACACATCTAAAAATGGGCTAGCTTGCAGGAAAAACTCAATTATCTATTAAAGCATATGACAATTAGGCAGTGGACAGAGAAGGTGCTTTTATACGCATCATACACTTGCATAGTACCTATGCCTTCAGGCAATCAGCAGTGACCTCTGGAATAAAGACTCTTCTAAAAACACTGAAACATGAGCATTTTTCTGAACTCTGATCTATCATTGAAATACACAGATCAAGCATAACATTATGACGAAGTGAAAAACACTGATTATCTCTTCATCACGGCACCTGTTAGTGGGTGGGATATATTAGGCAGCACGTGAACATTTTGTCCTCAAAGTTGATGTGTTAGAAGCAGGAAAAATGGGCAAGCGTAAGGACTTGAGCGAGTTTGACAAGGGCCAAATTGTGATGGCTAGATGAGCCAGAGCATCTCCAAAACTGCAGCTCTTGTGGGGTGTTCCCGGTCTGCAGTGGTCAGTATCTATCAAAAGTGGTCCAAAGAAGGAACAGTGGTGAACCAGCGACAGGGTCATGGGCGGCCAAAGCTCATTGATGCACGTGGGGAGCGAAGGCCGGTTAAACAGACAAGCTACCGTAGCTCAAATTGCTCAAAGTTAATTCTGGTTCTGATAGAAAGGTGTCAGAATACACAGTGCATCGCAGTTTGTTGCAACCAACACAATATTAGGAAGGTCATAATGTTATGCGTGATCGGTGTATGTCATGATGTGTGATTCACCTTGGAGAAAGAACTATTTTACCCAAGTAAATGTTGTGAGCATTACTGAATTTAATGTGATGAGACCAAAAAGATATGAATTTGTCCGATTCATATGCAGATGACTCATATGAGCAATAGGGATGGGCGATATGGACTTAAAAATTTATCCCGATATTTTCTAGTATTTATTGCGATAACGATATCAATGACGATAAATGTAGTTTCATTCCCCATGTTTTTGGATACAAGTGAGAGCTACATGCATTCTTGAGAGACTCAGAAAAACAAACAATGATCTAAAGTAAAACGTACATGTCATCAAATAGGCTCCTATAATACATAAAAAAAAAAAAAAAAATAATAATAATATATATATATATATATATATATATATATATATATATATATATATATATATATATATATATATATATATATATAATTATTTTTTTTATGTGAAATTCCTCACCAGCCTTTTCAGAAATGGAAAAGTTGCAGATATAATTGTCTTCTGTAAAAGTGCAGGTAATGTTTAAATAGTGCAACTGTGCTAAAAAACATCACACAATACAAACAATAATAATTTTGAAATCAATGACAAGTTTAAAATGTAAACCGATTCTGTATTTATTCATACATGGTGCAAACAGTGGTAAAAATAGCAGAGATAGCAAAAGTAATTATCCCAAAAATGTCTTCAGATTACAAAAAAGTTTACAATAATTATTTAATGATAGAACTTCAGTAATTTGAGTTAAGATAATAATACCACGAATTCTTCTACTAATAAAAATAAACTGCACTAAGGAATAATGAGCTTCTGGGTTCATGAATATTAATCACGTTGTCAGCGCTCATTCTAACTGATTTGCTGAAATCATAACACATAGGTGCACACCAGCCAATGAGATTCCCGTCTGTGCATTCGTTTCTTCCTGTTCATGAAAGGCTGAATAATTCCAAATAAACGCCATTATTTTACAGGAAAATACAACAAAGGATATTGTTTAATGTAGCACGTTAATTCTGTGTTGTGTAAGACTCTCTCGCTCTCTCTTTGAGTGTGTGTGAAACTCTCAGCGCTCTCAGTCGCGCGCCTCACACTAGTGTTTACTGCGCGTCAAATACACTGCGCATTCATTGAGATGAACTGAAATAGACTATGCTTTACCGATCGATTGAGACAGAGCGAATCTCTTAAGCGCTCAGTCCAAGTGCTCAGCGAGTGAAAATACATCTGTATGGTTCAGATTGCCCTCAGGTAGCCCCTCGTTTAGCTATGAACTCTTCCGCCATAGTTGTTTTCGCTCTGCACGTGAGATGCGGATTCAGTGCCGCCGCTCCCATTGCGCGGCGCTTAGGGCACGGAGTGCTGCGGGGGCACCACAAGAAAATCTCTCTACAACCCCCGTTCAGCTATACAAATTGACAGATGCAACCACTGCGGCCATCATAAAGTAATAACGGCCAGCAGCGGCACTATGCGGATTGGTCGCGCTATCAACTAGGCTTTATCGTTATTATCGCGGGAAGACAAATTCTTATCGTGGGGAGAATTTTTACCGGTATATCGCAAACGATAAGATATCGCCCATCCCTAATGAGCAATTCTTTTAATGAATCATTCTAAAAAGACAGCTTGAATCAGTGATTCATTCATTCAATGATGAATCCTTCAGTGAATGAATGGATCTCTGAAATATCTGACTCACTCATTAAACTTTTACTTATAGTGGTGTCTGTCTGGAAATTGACACAAATTGCACATATTTACGATTTGTGGAACATAAATCTGGATTATGACTATTGGTTCATATAACATATGACCTGTGCAGGAGAATCAACATGTGTCTTTGCATTTAAAGGAGGCTATAGACTTATATGAAAGAAAAAACAATTCAGACAATTCAGCATGCAAATGTGATGACATCATCGCCGTGGTAAGATTTTGAATGTAAAACATTCTAATTTGATCAAAGGTAGATTTTTACACAGAAATGTATACATTTTCAAATTATTTACATTTTTTTTATGAGGTCCACTTACAAATTCTTGTTGTGATATACACTGTCAGTAAAATGGTTTTTTATCTTAGGAAATTAATACTTTTATTTAGCAAAGATGAATTAAACGGATCAAAGGTGACAGTTAAAACATTTATAATGTTACAAAAGATTTCCATTTCAAATAAATGCAGCACAACTGCTAAAAATAAAAGAATAAATTACATTTAACATATATATTTAACATAAAACAGATACTTTTACTACAATATTAATTTTTTACTGTATTTTTGATCAAATAAATGTAGTTTTTATGAGCATAAGATACTTCTTTCAACAAAAAGATTTTTAAAAAACGTAGCTTTTGAACGGTAGTGTATTTAATAAGCATTTCTCACAGGAAAAAATGAATGGTTTGAGAGTGTTACGACTTGGAGTGGGGAAGATGAGAGAGGCATGCTCACGTACTTAACTAATGACAGAACTGTATGCTAATTCCATCTGACACTCCCTGAATCAGAGGAGGAGCCGCGGACCAATCAAAGTGAGAGAACACGGTTCCATGTGTGACAACAAAGACCTCATGGATGAGTCACATGATATTCAATGACAAATAGCACAGCAAAGCCCTCACAAAGACAAGCAGTGGGGACTGACCTACATTCAGTGGTGAAAAGTGGGCTGGAGCCCAAAAAGAGGCCAGCACTGCGATACGAAACTCAAAAAATTGCCACAAGTCACTCTGCACATGAACATTTTTAGCCGAGAGAGGCCTATATTGTAATGTTTGAAAAATGAGACCCGAGCTAATGTAGCAAGTCTAGCCTGCTCTTAAGGTTACTGGGAAACTTTTCAGATTGCTTGAGGATAATCATTAAACTATGTTCACCTAATAATAATAATAATGTTTAAAGGGGTCGTGACAGGAGGAATCAAATTTGCAGGTTGAAAATAATAGGTTTTTCCGCACATACATTTTTGTTTGGTTGTTTTTGTGCAAAAAACTTTATTAACATTATAAGTGAACCTCAAGGAACATTAAAATAATAATGTCATGAACCCTAAAAATTACTGGAATTAGGAAACATTTCACAGAGGAAGCTCTATCTTTAACCAAAAACCAAAATATCTTGAACCCAAAAGGCATATAAAGCAACAGAATAGAACAGAACCCAGAGGTATTGAGACAAAAAAAAACTGGATTATTAAAACTTGCCGCCTTAGAACGCAACACTTATGTACAACACTTCATTCTCAAAAAAAAAAAAGTGCAAGACGCAATGGTCAAAGATGTCAATCTAAATAAGCATGTAGCAGAGGCGTTTAAAAAAAACAGGCATTTGAAAGGCAAAACTAAAGAACAGCATGCTTATAGCGTTGAAGAAAAAATATAAAAACCTTATATAAAACACTATGTACATATACCAATGACTGAACATATAATAATAATAATTAATAAATAAACAAACACGTATCGTTATTATTTTATAAAAGTTGAGGTGTGGATTTAAATAGGCAACTAGGCCATGATGTGTCTTCCTAAATGGATGTTTAAGAAACGAACATTAAAACTTGCCGCCTTAGAACGCAACACTTATGTAACACTTCATTCTCAAAAAAAAAAGTGCAAGACGCAATGGTCAAAGATGTCAATCTAAATAAGCATGTAGCAGAGGCGTTAAAAAAAAAGAGGCATTTAAAAGGCAAAACTAAAGAACAGCATGCTTATAGCGTTGAAGAAAAAATATAAAAACCTTATATAAAACACTATGTACATATACCAATGACTGAACATATAATTAAAATAATTAATAAATAAACATACAAGTATCGTTATTATTTTATAAAAGTTGATGTGTGGATTTAAATAGGCAACTAGGCCATGATGTGTCTTCCTAAATGGATGTTTAAGAAACGAAAAGCTACACACTCCATCAATTAGGGTTAGAAGAACTGTTGCAAACATATAACATGCTAGAAACATAATAATCACTGCAATAATGATCCAGTCATAGGGCCAGATTTACTAACAGTTGGCGTCAGCTCAAACCCTCTTTTGGTGCTAAAAAACTGCTGTCAGGACTTACTAAAGACACGCAGTGAGATATTAGCTTTGAAAAGGCGTGGACAGGTTGTCTGGCTATCAGCAGACCAAGCTCAATCTTTTAAGATTGAACATTGGTCTGGGGGGTCTGTCTGTATTTTCTACTGCACAAGAGGCGTGATCAACGGTCATAGTTCAAATGGCTCTGTACGCAATTGGATAGTCCTTCAACCAATCAGACCACAAGAGGCGTAATCAACGGGCATAGTTCAAATGACTCTGTACGCAATTGGATAGTCCTTCAACCAATCAGACCACAAGAGGCGTAATCAACGGGCATAGTTCAAATGACTGTACGCAATTGGATAGTCCTTCAACCAATCAGACCACAAGAGGCGATATTAAAGGCATTGTTCAAATTAGAGGTCGACCGATAATGGATTTTACAGATACCGATATCTAGGTTGGACTGCACTTGCCGATAACCGATTAATCGACCGATAGTTTTTTTAATGGATACTGGAATAAAAAACATAAGTAAAACAGTGCTGAACTTTATTACAAGGAATAAAAGAACAGTACTGATCCATGAAAAGGTGCTAACTTAAAAACATATAAATATGAATATTAAAATAAGTTCTAACAGAAATTCTACAGAAGATAATTTAAACATTAAAATATTACAGGTCAAATTTGTTGCTTTAGGTATAACCTAGAAACATGTACATTTCATAGGTAACACTATGCAAGTCCCTATGCAACAAGGATGTATTAGCTTACATGAACTATATGCAGTATGCATACATTTTTACAACATGTATTAATATGAGCAATACAATTGTACCTTGATTATTCATGTTAGTTCATAGTCCATTAACCAAGGTAAACAGATCAAATAAATTCAAACTCAATTTATGTTGAAATTAACATACTAACAATGAACAATACTTCCACAGCATTTATTAACCTTAGTTAATGTTACAAAATTGAATATTATTACCATTTCATACAAATCCAAACAGTGCTTTTTTAGAAGGCGATTATCTAATAAAAAACAAATGTGTTTCTGCTATATATCTGTCGGCAGCATGATGATACAGTTTGCTTTCTCACGTTACTAATTTTATATATGCAACATTTGGGTCGGACCTTACATAATGAACCGTTGTTTTTAATACCTTGAAATGAGCCATTTCTATTGACCATTTTGCGCAAAATGTTTCAACAGTAGCCTTGAATCAGGGGTGTCCAAACTCGGTCCTGGAGGGCCACTGTCCTGCAGTGTTTAGCTCCAACTTGCCTCAACACACCTGCCTAGAAGTTTCTAGTATCCTTAGTAAGACCTTAATTAGCTGGTTCAGGTGTGTTTCATTTGGGTTGGAGCTAAACTTTGCTGGACAGTGGCCCTCCAGGATCAGGATTGGACACCCCTGAATTAAATGGACAAACTAAATACAGAGCACTAGCTACTCTCTGCTGTCTCAGACAACGACATCTTTGTCCTGTGTCGGCCAGCATAGCTTCTCTATGTGCTTCCCAAGGGAGGGGTGAGCGGTTGCAATTCGCCGCTAAAATGTACACAGTGCACCTTTAAATGCGAACATTTACATTTAAATTTTATGTTGTATTTTATAAGTTGTTATGGTTCAAAAAAAGGTATTGACTTAATGAAATACAGCATTGTTTAGTTGGACTGGGACTCGACTCGGACTCGATTGGTTAAAGATTCATACTCGACTCGGACTTGACTAAAGCCCTATTCGCACCTCGTATGATTTAGAAATTACTCCCCCACATCTGAATTTTGCGTGACGCATTCACACGGGATAAGCAAGCCTGTGATATGATGTCAAGACTTGTAAATGTTTTTTCGTTATAGATATAGCTGTATGAAATTATAAACAGTCGTATCGATATCATTTCGATTGTTTTATAGTAATACAAATTATTTCGTTCAGTTAGAGAACAGACGCTACAATTAAAAACTGAACTGAGTAATATAATAACAATATACGGCGGAAGATTCAGTTTCAAAGCTAAATGTAAAAGCACCCATTTAAGCGAGTTCGTCATTGTACTGTTCTGTTTTTGTGTTTTTCATTAAGAATAATATTAAACACACCATTAGGGAAGAAACGGTATGGAAATTTAAAGCAGCACTAGGTAACTTTTGCTCTCGGGCTCCCCCTACAGTTGTGAAACAGTATTGTCCTCTACTACTGTCGTTAACTGTCATTTTACATCAGCGGATGCATCGCACGTGCATTTGTTGACATGACAACCATGATAGCCCTGAACACTGCCGGAGTTCACATGCAGGTGTTCTGCTTGCGTCGCATGTGAAATGTCTTCATCCCAGGTACAGTGGCATATGTTTCAGCATGTCATATGAATATAATTTCATGGGTTTTATTTTTTTCAAACGCCAAATGATCGCGATGCTCACGTTTACAAGCCAGCGTCATTATAGTAGCCTAGTCTATTGGTTCCCGTTTTACAGAATCTATATGATACTTCAGTTCAATGTTTGAGTGGTAGGTAATAACCATATATTGTCAATATTATAATATCAAGCTACCCTAGATGAATCTGCAAATTTGAAAAATCGATTTGCATTATAGCTTGAGGAAAGACAAATAAACCAATATCACAGACATGTTAGGTATCCTAAAATATGATTTTGTATGTAGCCCCTCCTCCTTCAGCTCACGCCAACGAGCAAACGCTGGCCCAATGTTGATCCTCGTCCTGCCTTTAATCCGATCACTTTCTCGTTTCCTCTTTTTGCTTTCCTCCGACAAAACCTTTGCTTTCTTATTTTTCTGTGCTGCTTCGGCCATGACTATAACATTTGGCAAACAAATGATAGTTTTTCTCGCACGTCCGAATTTAAGGAAGTGGGGGTGGTGGTGGAAGTGACGTATATGCTGTAAAGCAGTCGAATTTTGCGGTTCTTTTTTTTCTCGGGTTACTACCCGAAACCCGAAGTTTAAAAGTACGATTAAAAACGATACAGACCCCGTCAGGCTATGGCAGACGTGTCATTCAACCTATTGTAAGTCGATGTATCATCTCAAGAGTTTTGAAAATATTTTATGAAGGTTGAAAAGTTACCTAGTGCTGCTTTAACATCACGATTATAGTGACCCAAATTATCACGGTTATCAATATTATCATGGTTTTGTTCAAGTTTTATATTTGAAAATCAACAAACAAACTAAAGTAGCTCTATGCACTTTTTTTAAGCAAGATTCTGTGGGAATTTCTTCCTTATAATGGCCGTCGTCAATAGCAACGCATAAATAATAATAATTTCTCGTAAATATGATCTCTAATATTATCTCTGTAAATATTTTCTCAAGCAATATTCTCATCAGTGTTCAGCAATGATGCATTTAAATCTAGCATGTTTTGTGTAAGAGCCCAAACAGTATCCTAGAGAAATAATGCATATCCATATTTCCATATGATTTGACAGTTTATTTTATTAAATATCAAAATGTCTGCATCATACCTGACACCTAGATGATCACTTTACAGCCAGATTTATGACTTTCATTCTCTTCAAATGCTATTAAAGTTTCAAACGTGTATAACGTTACCAATGTTGTGTGTAACTTTAGAGACGGTCCCTAAATTCGCCAGCGTTATGCCAGTCACATCAGATGCGCTGTGGTTCTGCTGTGTTTGTTTGAAACTATTTTCGCTGCTGAAATAGAACAAAAACAGTCAACCTCTGTATGATGAGTGAATCTCTTGCGTACATCACACACACATCTGCTTTTAGTGTAGATTTCAGCGTGTGAGCGGCGCGCGCTCTGAACAAAATTCCGGATAATCTGAACGCCTCTGATTATGAGACATTGCATTCATAAACTCAATATAAACACGTGTGAGTGGTTATAATGCGCAACACGATTATAACAGATGGCTTTTGAGAAGACTATAATAAGTTCAACAGCCAGAGTGGCTAGTGTGCAGCCGAAATAACGTTAACTTACACCCGCAAACGGCGGTTGTTAATGGCAAACCCTGATTATTATCCCTTAAATGTCACCCTAGTCTTGTCTGAACTTGTTCGTTCGCTTCACGTTATTATTTCCCAGACGTAGTTTTGGTATTCAGGTCAAAGTCCACTTGAATTGCGTTCGTAGTTTTGAAGTGCCCTATTACAGCGACTTTATTCTGGCATGTTCTGCAGACAGGGTGACCATCTTCGATTAAGCTTCCCTCAGGACTTTTGTAAAAGCCAAAATATGACAATGCCTCAGATTTGGTCCTTTTAGATATCTGAAAAATCTCCCGGCACTGTCACTGCCTTCTGCCATATCTTCTCATTCAGAAAACAGCGGTGCGCGCAACAGACTGACGCTGACTGGACAAGATTTACCGCGAGTTTTAAAATCGTCACTAAATTTTACCGTGGTTTATCATGAAACCGGTAATCGTTTCATCCCTACACACCATTCAAGCAATTTACTCCCAATTTGGTGCTCATTCTAAAGTGAAAGTATAATCCGCGCAGCCGCACGGGAATTCATAACGGTGCGCATTATATGCAGCCTAGCTCCATTCTTCGTAAAAGATAGAAATGCGCACAGGAAACAAAAACCTTGCAAAAATGATATACGATCCACCTAATCCCAGCCAAATCACAGAGATGCCGATTCGCACGGGACTAATATTATCACAGGACCTCGGTGTTTGGCGAAATATGGTAGGTAATTTGCGGGGGAATTTTTACTTTACAAATTACAGACATGGCCGATTCGCACAGGATTAAGATCACAGAAATTCTCTGCAATAATTACAAATCACCAGAGGTCCTCACATAATACTAATCCCATGCGAATAGGGCTTAAGGTGGACCACTCGAACCCAACACTAAGAAGAAGCCTACAGAAGAACCTGAGCAACTTTTAATGTATTTTTCTTCAGAGCTGGCCTTATTAGCATGTGTTGAAGTGGAGGTAAACTTTCTCTCTGGGTTCAGGCTGAAGTGTTTTTAAATGACACGACGCAATAATCTAAATCAGCAGGATTAATTATTTACGCACATCCTCACTTTCAATGTCATTACGCAACTCCAACAATAGATCTGCCAAGCAGTCTTCCCATGTTCTTGCAGACTGACTGCGACGGTGCACTTAAACGAGGAAGTCTGGAGTGCCGTGACGAGCCCTGCGGTGAGCTGCCTCTCAGATTACACCAATCAGCAGATTCGTCCTGCTGCCGTGCGCACGCAAAACATAGTCCACACACAGCAGAACAGGTCCCGTGTAGCCTAAGAGGGAGGGTGTGTGGGGTCAAACCACCTGAGAAGAAACAGGCCGACACCCTGCAGGGCCTGACTGTTCCCGTCACATCTGCTGATCTTCACTTGCCAGCACCGGACACCACAGCTATAGTAAAGCTAAAGCGAAACAAAAAACACTTGAATGTCAATCAAAATCATTTAAAATCATAAAAGGAGAAGGTTCTCAAAGTGTGCGCCACTTGCGGCAACCCGTAGGAGTTTAGGAACAGGTGACTGCAAAACCATCCAGCGCTGGTGAATTTGGCAAAACTTCCATCGTAATCATAAATTCATATATTCACAGCCCCAGCGGAACGGCTTCAGACTGTTCACAACTAACGAGACTCTTCAGCGCGGCAAGGGGGGAAAAAAAGCACAGAGAGTTTCATGAAGTGAAAATCCATAACTTGCAGAACTGGAGGTCAATCTGAATTCAGTTCTAAGCAGGGGTGTGTGGGATAACTTATTTCGTGGCTTCAAACTACAGCTTTTTTCCATCATTAAGCTGTATTTTCGGGTGATGCTGGCAAAGGGGATCCGGGGAGACTTGATGAAGTTGCACAAGTATAATGAGGGTAGATCAAACCGAATTGAATCTGCATGACTATAAAGTAAAAGAAAATCATGCGCAAACTACCCCTGTAGCCGTTATGAGTAATGACCAATCAACACCATCTTAGGCACAGCGGCATTGTTAGTCTGACAACGGAGCCCCACCAAAGTGTTAGCTGGCGCTGAACCCTAGACACAGCTGAGCGCCAATCAGGTTATTTAACAAGGTGGGGGTCAAATGGCAAAAAAAAGACCCTTGGCTCACAGACCTGTCAAAAGCTGGTGTGTGAAATCTGAGGCAGGAAAATAAATGTGCTGGGACACATTTAAAAAGGTAATACAGCTACAGGTACATTTTAAAAATATTTAGATGAGTCAAAAATTCACATGACAAAGTCAAACTGGTTAATCTTGAAGCCTGCTAATGTAACTTGATCCCTAAAGGAAAGTTTATTTTTGGCACCTTATTTTTAACCTTACAATTAGAGGTGTTTGCAATGGCAAGCATCATTATTACTATTGTTCATAAAAAATAAAAATTAAAACGTGACAAATGATATCTCAAAGTGTGCGGCTTTGTGCTATTAAGGTGCAGTCACATTAATACAATTTTTGAATGACTGCGTTTAGCTCAGCTCAGCTGTTCGCTCTCGTGATGAATGAAATCTGACTCCTGCTGCTGGTCTGTGCTGCAACTCTCGTATTGAACAGGCGCGTTCATTTTTTAATTGCAGCGTCTGTTCTCTAACTGAACTAAATTATTTTAATACAATTAAAATGACGGTGGGTTGGTGCCGCGGTGGGCAAGTGATAACCGGTAGCCGTGGCTTGGGAGTGGCCTCACAGGGCAGCGAAGCAAGTGCATTCTGGGAGTTGTTGTCTTTCATCCACATGAGCCAAAAACACATTTTCTGGCTTTTCTCAGTCTACAAGGCACCAACTTCTAAAATAATTTCACATTTCTACTACATAAATTACCTAATTTAAATACACGTTCACCTTTCCAGCGGTGAAGTATCACTTTAATTAGTGCTTTGCATAATTTGACTCATTCCCACAGGTTTTTGCGCTCACACCACTGATCTAAGTGTCGCTCTCATAAAGCAGCCTTTAAAATCTTCTTCTTTTACATTGTACCCCCAAGTTGAAGTCGCTTTGGATAAAAAGCGTCTGCTAAATGCATAAATGTAAATGTATTCTATTGTCTTGTGCTATCGTTTGCAATTTGCTTATTTGTTCTTATTTTATTCGTTTACTTGTCTTAATTTTGTAAATGTAGTTCAACGATAAAGCCTCCCTGTGCTGTGTGGGCTATTGCAACAAAATTACAAATTAGCGAATTATCTGTACATTTACATTTACATTTATTTATTTAGTAGACGACTTACAACTGAGTAATACAGGAAGCGATCCGTCATGAAGAGGCGAAAAATCACAAAACGTGCCTGAGATACTAAGTTTTGGACATCACTTAGAGTACCATAAGCTAGAATAGGGAGGGAATAGAGGAAAATGGAGGGGGGGGTAAGATGAGGTTAAATGCTCACGGAAGAGATGAGTTTTCAGCTGTCTTTTGACTGTCTCAGTGATTCTGCATTCCGATGGAGGTGGGGAGATTGTTCCACCAGCAGGGAACAGTGAATGAAAAAGTTCTGTATATCGGAGATTCATTATAGTTTTTCACTGGTAACCTTATCCTATGAAATTTGTCATAAATGGTATCGAATATTGATATTTTTCAAGGTAAAGTTGGAAATTACAGTATCGTGACAACACTAGCTCACACAGAAGTCACTTTTCTTCACTACACAATTCTGTAGTGTCGGGTTTGTGCAAAATTTGATCACGTGTATTCCTATTAACCCTTTAAGACCTAAGGGTATTTTTACAATTAATTTTCCGCCTGGTTTAATTTACTAAAAAAGCTTGTAAAACATCAACCCTGTTGTGCACAGACAATTGACACACATCTTTTTTTTCAAGACAAGTTGCACTGTCAGTATATTTGTGTTGCATTGATGTCACCTGAATGTAAAATAAGTTATGGGACCATAAAGACAAATGAAAACATAAAACGGAAATTGAATCACTCAAATATTTATTGAAAACACACACAAATAAATAAAAGCTAAGCATATTTCCTCTGGAAAACAGTTTGTTCAAGTCTTTGGAGTCCTGGAACTCAGGAATAAACATGATAACTTATACAGAACCAAAACTATTTACATTTTTCCAAAAAAAGTCCAGGCGTTTTTGGCCTCTTTGGATTTTGGATATTTACTGGTGCCAAGCCTCAAAACAGTTCCTATCAGGAACTTCTCCTCAAACTTTCTCCTCAAACTTTCTCCACAAAACTGCAGCGCGTCTCTCTCTCTCTCTCTCTCTCTCCTCAACACTAGCCGTGCGTCTCTCTCTCTCTCTCTCCACAATAACAGAGCTGTGGTTCATGCGTAATGACGCACACCAACGTGGATGACGGATCAGCCTGTCATTGGTCAAACCCTCATCCAAAATGGCAGCTAGCATCGCGCTAGCGGCAGAAATGACGGAAAATGTATAAATTATGGACATCAAGTGGATAAATCTTGGATGTAAGCGTTTTGATTTATTGCTGAACAACTCCAAAAAGATGCACATGTTCCAGGCTGGATAGAAAACCTTCTGTAAAGGCTACAAAGACACCAAAGACACCCCCGTGATGGCTAGCTCGTTAGCTTTCTGCTGGAAAAAACGGTAAGAAAATCGATAAAAGTTTCATGAAATAATATAGATATTTATCGGAGGTGCCGTGTGACGTCGTGGGCGATGCCGTCGGGCTCTGAGGGTTAAAATGACTGGATTTCGCCCACAAACATTTGCTGATAAATGTGACCGTGTCTTAACTTTTTGTAAGTGATCTAGCTAACATTTAAGAATCCCATATTTACAGACCAAAAAAAGGAAAGAGACTTGGGGGTGGACTCTAAGTTTTGGCACCATGACTACCACCTAGGCAAACTGGTCCTTAACACCACTGAAATACATGTGGCCTGTGCGAAAGAGAAATAAAGCTGTTGGTCATCGCTGGAAAATCACTTTGCTAATTGCAGCACAAGTGTAGTTGTAAATTTCAGGTCTATTATTTTTTATTGCTTTATTATTGGGTGCAATCTGGAAGAAAAGAAGAGGCAAGACAGGTAGCATCTGTCTCCACCTACTGCCTTGGCAGAGTCAGCATCATCTGCTGGCTTTGGCACAGGGCTTGAAAAACATCAATGCGGCTCACTAGTGCCAAGCACAAGCATGGCAGTCATGCTTAATCCAATCTGGCAAAGTATTCATCTTCTAATGTTAGCTAAAATAAGTCACCTACTCCGCAGTCTCTGGGCCTGTCAACCCCAGACCCATGCTGGAGAAGAAAACAATGGCATTACCTTTAAAACAATTCATTTCTGAATGCATCCTATTTTATTTATATTAGAGATGAGCAAAGCTACAAATATTCAAATTTGACTTTGGTGAGCTGACTGATCTGTCTTAGGGAAAGCTCAGACTACAGAACTGTAAGACTACTTGTGTACACTACACAATAAGGTTTCTTGTGGGAATGTATGATATATCGGCATCCATATCAGTATGGGCTGATGTATGTTCATTTTTAATATTATCGTTATCGGCCCGAAAAGAGACAATATTTCCTTCTGAGACAATTCAGATGCGCACTGTTCACCATGATGGTTTTAAGCAGCGCATGTAATACACAACGCTGATGAGGTGCACAAACTACAGCGAAAAAAACTCACATAAATTTACACAAGAAATTCAGGCAAGTTACTACGAGATTTGGCTGTGATTCTGGGGATTTGTCGCAGACCTTGGAAATCTGTCTGCGACAGCAAAATCCAGCCAAAAGTCATGTAGTGTGAGCTTGCCTTTGAGGAAGCTCTGTATAATGAGGCTGTTCTGAGTGTCTAATGCCGAGTTCAGAGTCAGACTACACAATATTTTTGTCTGTTACAATAGTCACCGTGTCAGATTATGCAATTTTGACTCTTAAATTGACGACTCATGCTGTGGACAAGAAACATGTCAGACTACACGCTGCTTCCCGACCCATCTTCACTTGCTGTCTTCAACAACAGGAGTGAGATTTCATCGAGAAGCCGGAACTAGTGACTGACTTCCGGGAACAAGAGTGCAAGCAAACAATGGCTACTGAAGCAACAGTTAGCTTAATGCTAATTCCTGTACTCACGAAGTTTCCGAAAGCTGCGCCTATTGTTCGCAAGCATTTATCTTTTTTCACTCTATCATGGTAGTCTCTCGAGAAAACATCATAAAGGCTGTAGTATTATTGCCATAGCTCCACAAACCTTTCCTCCATTGCATAATTTCAACTAACAGCACCAATAAAATCATCTCTCTTTTTGTTTCGGCATGTTTGAAAGCCGTTTACAGAAGAGTTTCTATGCTCCTGTCGTAAAGGAACAGGAAAAAATAAACATGCTAGTCTTTTTGTCAGAATCAAGCATCGCTATTACACACTATATGAGAAAATTTGATGGATTCTTCATCCCCGACACCCATTGTCGTTTACGAATTAGGGATGGGCATTTCGAGCAAAAATAATATTCGTTGATCGCTGGGAATGAGGCTATATTAACTCAAGCCATATAATTATTGTAAAATGCTGAAACATATGACTGTTATTTGACATTGCCCCAAGTTACCGTAACCATTATATGCTACGCAAGTCTACAGTGTGCGTGAGACAATGTGTTCTTTTTCTGTTGTCTCAGGGCGTTTTTACACTGGCAGTTTAGTTCAAAATGGGGCACAGTTCGCATAAAAAATTTGCTAATGTGAAAGCTTTCATGCAGAGCTTAGTGCGCACTGAGGTACCGAACCCGAGCACCCACAACCTGAGTTCGGTTGCACTTGAACTGTGCCGCGATTCGTGTGAATGTGAAAGCAACACTGGGGTGCGCACTTTTTCAGGAAGAAAAGTAACCAGCGCATGAAAAATTTTTTATTTACAGATACATTTTTTACAGTGTAGCGGTGCTTAAAAGGAAATCGAACTTTAAAAAGCAAAGGTTTCACTGTACACACTAACAGTGTGATGCTAATAATTTTCATCAGGATGACTACTTTCCAGCATTTGAAAAAACTCCCTACAAAAAGCAGCAGGATAACGTGAGATGTTCTGAAACTAAGATGCATCAATACTAGAAAATGTACTCAAGAGTAAACTTGTGTGGACAAAGAGGGAAATGAAAGATGACACCAAAGCAAAGGGTGGTTTCCTCTAATCTGGTATCTAGTAATAAACTGACCAACAAAGATCACGCCAGTGGTTCCTGTAACTCAAAGTAAAGCAAGATCATGGGTTGGATTCCCAAGAATCTATCTTAACAATCGCTCCAGCGGCCTTGCTCAGCTCCCACAACACTCGGTCCTGCTCTGCTTCATACTAAAGTAACGTTAATAATCGCATCCATGACCATGATTTCTGCCTGAGTCCTATCCCGATTCTTTTCCACCAGCTGTGAGGTGTAGAGACCACGTCGTCATCAAACTACGCCTTTGTTTTGAATAGGCGACCTCAGCGGACGGAAAAGTTACATAGTGCACCTTTAACTGACATAAAATAAAATATAAAAACTTAAAACTTTTCTCATTTTTATTTAGTTGAAATTAACCTGATATAAACTAAAACTGAAATAAAAAACATTTACAAAAGACATTAAAAACTTAAACAAAAAACAACAGATTTACTAAACCTTTTATCGAAAATTTAAATGAAAGCAGGATTCAATTTAACTCAAAAACGATATAGTATCTCAGTAAATAACACTAGTATGGCAAAATCTGTTACCGTGTGTTTTATATATATATAAATGCAGAAATAGTTAGCTGCGCCCCTACTGTTTCTATATGCGTTCCTACATTTTTCAACTTAGGAGCACAGGTGCTCCTTGGGAACGTAATGCAATGGAAGTGAATGGTGAGTAAGTAAAGACGATTTTTTTTTTTGGGGGGGGGGGGGGGGTGAACTATACCTTTAAATGCAATGTACTTGTAGGTTCGCTTAATTTGTCTGACTTCATCTTTTTTTTTCTCAAGAGAAACTGAACTGTATTTGGGCTGATCAAATATCAAATTAGGCTAAATGAAACATGAGGTAAGTAAAGAGGCAGAATGTCTGATGAGAATCCCCTTGAATGCCTCATATTACCACAAATGCTCTTGAATCACCCCATTTGGCAACAGAAATATGTTTCAGGCGCTATCCCGCAGGCCCACCATGTCTGAACAGAACGAAAAGTATGAAACTCAAGTACTGGGCAGAGAGCAGTCAATCACACGCTTCAACTGGAAATGGGAAAAGATTCGTTTTTTTGTCAACCACAACATTTAATTTGCGAGAAGATATTGCATGCGGCTAATGGCGTGTGTTTGTTATCTCAGGCTGGAATTGTTTCCTGTCCTTGATGAACTTCTGTTTGGCCTTAAAGCCTCTTCGAATGAAACTGCAATTCTGAGAGTAGGGGTCAGGAAATGAGACGAACGCCGACATATGATGATGAGGGAAGTGGGTTGTAGCGTTCAACTTTCACATCAGCGGCTGGACCGGGAATATTTTCCTTTTTCGGTCAGAGCAACAGCTGCCTCTGTGAACCACCTGCTCCTCACCCCTTCAATGTCAAGCAAAAAGAGTAATGATAGTTTCAGGATAGGAACAAAAATCAGTATGCTGAGCATATAACAAGCCATTTTTCATATGCGTTTACCTCATATTGAGTCGAAACATGGGAATGTTTCTCTCTGTTACTAAAAAGATTCATAGTGGTCTCACTTCACAGCACAGCACAGCAGCCGTTACCCGGTCCGTTAAAGATGCGTGGTTTCTATTCAACCTTGCAGAGCTCAAAGCATACCAGATTCACAAACCAAGATCAATATCGCAGCACATTAACCTAATTCTTTCACCAAAATGCATCTGCAGGTTTTTCTGAACAGCTCAGAGCAAATGCAAACCAAGTGAGTGCTGATCTAAAATGGAAACGCACACATGCCAGCCCATCAGAAGCGAATCTGACCACCCCGTGCATCTACAGCAATAACTTCCTTCCCGTGAATCCCCAGACGCAAAACGCATCATTTAGTCATACATTTCAAGCATGGAAAACGGCTAAGCACATCAGCTAAAAACTCAAGTCACACTTTTAAAGCTCTCAAAGTTTCACAATAAAGGCTCTTAGATGACACAAAGTTAGAGATATTTATCATGATTAATGATAAGCTTAGCAAGACTTTGGTTACATTTGGAAACCATTTCTTGTAAAAAAAAAAATTGTTCAGAGAAGGAAGTAAAACAGCTGGTTTATTTTCAGCCTTTTTGTTTTTGTATCACGGTGCGTTTACACAATAATAATGTACTAAAAACTGAAAGGTTTCCTTTGCGTTTTTCACGTATAGACGTCAATGTTGTCAAAGCGATCCCCGTTCAACAAGGATCCTCGAAAACGATTAAAAACCCTGTATTATTCATGCCAGGCCAGTAGTTGGCGATGTCACTTTGTAAAAAAGCACTACACACCTATAGGACCCTATTTTAATGATCTGAGCGCATGGCGCAGGTTAGGGCTGAACGATTAATTGCATTTGCGATAATATCGGATATGATAAAACACGATTTCCTAACCGCAAAGGCTGTGATTACAGTCTGGTCACGTGACACGCGAGAGTAAAGTCTGCAGAAGAAGCAACTTAGCACGTTACACATGCCTGGCCTAAAAGGGGAAAAAAACTGTTTGTGTTTGATCTATCTAATATTGTGTTGTTCATACTATAGGCTACAATAGAGGTGGGAGAAAAGATTCTTCTCCAATGATTCTGGATCGATTCTGAGCTTAGATTTTAACTGCAGGTGCGTGGTGGCGCTGCGTGTGTTTTAGAAACACCCGTATTCTGATTGCTTCCATTATCTCTCTATTTATCCCTCTCTCTCACACACACACAATCACACACAAACCATAAAATAATATTTCATAACGTCCGGAGCGGTTGACGGCGCGAATCGCAATGACATTAGCAGGCTTCATTGCACAGGATATGCGCTGTGAGAAACTTAGCTTTGATGTCACGCTTACAGAGTGTGTTCTCGCACGCCGGTTTTTTCCTTACAAATGCTCAACGAAGGCTTCATTCATGTCGTTAGGAATGCAGTGTGCTTGTATATTAAAAAATAAGTAACTCACTGACAGAAGGTTTTCCATTTCAAATGCTCACGTGGCGCTTTGTGAAGAGTGCTCGCGAGCACGCGTCTGTGCGCGTCTCAAAATGCTTTTATGACGCAAAATTAATGTAAACACCATCAGTAATGTCTTAATGAATTAAACAGACAGGGCAAAAACATCTTATATTTCAAAAGAGATCTGTGCATTAGTGTGAATCCAGGTCTCCTGCTGTCTATGATGATGTCATGATTAATAATCAAACAACAGTAAAGCTGAGAAAGAGAAAAATCATTCACAGTTCAGACACTCTTAAATACTGAAAGCACTCTTTGTTCATTGCTTGTAATATGTTTTTTGTTCCTCTTTATGATTTACTAGCTTATGTTTTGCAGCTATATTAGTTTATATATTTAAAATTATTAACATGCAATTGTTTTAATTAAAATGTTATAATGTCCTAGTTATTTTAAAAATCTTATAATTACATATATCATAATAAAAAACATTTTAAGTTTTTAATAAATTAATAAGATTAATTAATAAGGAAAAAGTTCAAGAATTGTTTTGGAATCGGATCGTGACTCCCAGAATCGGAATCGGATTGTGAGGTACCAATTAAAGATTTCCACCATTACTATACAATGATGTATTGTTAAATAATACAGAAGATAAAGAGTTTAAAAAAATAATCGCATGTTAAATCGCAATCGCAATATTGGTAAAAAAAAAAAAAATCGCAATTAGATTTTTTTCCACAATCGTTCAGCCCTAGCGCAGGTGCACTTAGGGCGTGTCCAAATCCACTTTTGCTAGTTTAACGACGGAAAAAAACAGTGGGCTCGCCAGACTCATGGTCCAAAAGGGTTGTACCTAGTCTCTTAAAGGGATAGTTCACCCAAAAATGAAAATTACCCCATGATTTACTCACCCTCAACTCATCCTAGGTGTATATGACATTCTTCTTTCAGACTAGGGGTGTGCCATATCATACCGTTCACGATAACACCGGTATACATTTTTACATGATAAAAAAAGTGTCATATCGCGATATCAATGATATAGCGACGCAATGACGTATGGCGCATTTACGTTCCCTAGCGCGCACAACAACAACACCTGTCAAGAGTATATAAGAGCAGCATGTCAGCATCCGATAAGGACTTAGTACCTAAAAAGGGAGCAACTTGGTTACAAGAGGTCAGCCCTCTTGACAACTGACTAAACATTGACAACTTAAAGCTGTTATTGATGTTTGCAGCGCAATATTTGACCGGAATGGTAACATTGGCGGTTATTTTCTTCAGTTACGGCTCCTGAGATCTAACATTCTGCCTCCTTTGACTCTGACACAGAGATTAAGTAGTGCGTAAGATTAGATTTATTTGAATGGATGGATTATAGCATTTATTTGGATTAATTATCGATCGAGAGAGAGAGAGATTCGTACCTGTGTGACTACGTCTGTTCAGCGTCTCCCTTAACGAAGATGTGCGTTTATTACTGAAAAATAGCGATGTAACCCCATCGTTGCTGAGAAATATAATGTAGTGATCCAGTAACTTAACTATTTTATTGCTAAAAGTCGCGGGGCGGCATTAATAACAAATTTCTGTGCTCATGAATGCAATAGTATCCGCGCGCTGCGCGCGTGTGTGTGTGTGTGCGCGCTTCAATAGCCCCGTTTACATGCACACTTTTATGTCATTCCGACTAAAATCATTCCGATTGAACGATTCTGTGGACAGTTTACACAAGACGTTATCTAAACCGACCTGGTGTTTCTGTATCAATTCTTCTGTCAGGCGCATTTGAAGTAGAAAGTGCTTGGGACAAACGCTGTCAGATGAGATGGCGTAGACAGGCTATGTCTGTTATTATTCCAACATTATCTTCATAACTTGTTACGAAATACAAAGTTTAACACTCGTCAACATTATAACATTATTTCCGATTGAGGTGTTTATATGCAGCATTTTCATTCGAACTTTAAAACCGATTACAGTGCTCCGTGTAAACACACCTCAGCACATTAATAATATAGAACGAGGATTCATCCGACTTGGAACTACCTGTGCATTAAACGATTTTATTGCACACCTATTGCACACCACAGCCAATCAGAAGCAAATATTCAGACAGACCATGGCATAAATTACTTTAGTTATTGTTAAACTAAAATGTTATGATATGGTTTTGTTTGCACTAATAAATGCTGCTGCCTACCAGCTGCAATAACCAATAAAACTTTGTTCCATATATTTTTTTCTATATGGTCATAAATATCGTTATCGCAAATATTCTTGAAATATCGTGATATAATTTTGAGGCTATATCTCCCACCCCTATTTCAGACGAATAAAATCTGAGTTATATTAAAAAAAGTCCTGGCTAATCATCCATATAACTGCTCCACACTAGGGCTGTCATTTTTGAGAAAAATCTAATTCGAACGGATATCAAATATCAATATATTCAAATATCTACGAGCGCCCCAGAATATGAACGCAACGCGTTCAATTCCAAGTTAAGCGTTTATTTATAGTTCGATTACGGATATTTCACGTCATGTTCGAATGCATTTTCGAATATCGAATAAAAAGAGACAGCCCTACTCCACACGGCTCTGGGAGGTTAATAAAGGCCTTCTGAAGCGAATCGATGCGTATGTGTAATAAAAATATCCATATTTAAAACTTTATAAAGTAAACTTCCAGCCGATCGCCTTTCGTGGAAAAGTGTTGAAAGTGCCATCTCGCAATTCAAGATGCGTATGCGACGTCTGCAGAGCCTTCCTGGTAACGCAAGCCTTTGATTGGCAGAGGCCCTTCCAACACCTTTTCCATAAATTGAATACGGAACGCGATCGGCCGAAATTTTACTTTATAAAGTTTTAAATATGGATATTTTTCTTACACAAACGCATCGATTCGCTTCAGAAGGTCTTTATTAACCCGCCAGAGCCGTGTGGAGTTATATGATGGATAGATGCATTTTTATGGACTTCAAAAACAGAGCAACAATTACTGCTATTATAAAGCTTGGAAGAGCCAGGACTTTTTTTAATATAACTCCGATTTTATTCGTCTGAAAGAAGAATGTGATATACACCTAGGATGAGTTGAGGGGGAGTAAATCATGGGCTAATTTTCATTTTTTCATCAAATGAAAATAATGTCATTTATTACTCACCCTCATGCCTTCTTATTATAAAGCGACGAGAATAGTTTTGGTGCGCCAAAAAAAAAACTAAATAACGACTTATATAGTGTTAGCCGATTTCAAAACACTGCTTCAAGAAGCTTCGGATTTCAACAAAAATATCTTAATTTGTGTTCCGAAGATGAACGGATGTCTTACGGGTGTGGAACGGCATGAGGGTGAGTAATAAATTACGTTATTTAAATTTTTGGGTGAACTAACCCTTTAATGAGTCATGGGTGTGTTTTGGGGCGTAACGTGCAATAGACCAATCAGAGTCTCATCTCCCATTCCCTTTAAAAGCCAGTTGCGCTTGCATCATAGCGGATTCGCTATTTACATGGTGGAAAGACTAAACTCTCTCCAGAGGAATCCTTTTATTTATATGCGTGTGTAATAACAGAGTGTTAACGCGCCCTTTAAATAACACAAAAAATACTGCACTATTGACTTTAGACCAGGTTTTTGTTGGTCAATGGCGCAGTCGTTTTCAGTTGCCTCAAAATAGCAACGCACCAACAATGCGCCTGAACACACCTCGTTTTCAGACCAGCACGCCCAATGGCGAACAGATGGGCGCGAGTGCATTTGCTATTTAAGCAACATAACGCTTTGACGTGAAAATTATACATGCGTTGGACTGAAACTAGCAAAAAACACTTTCCGGATGTATGATAGGGCCCATAGACTGAACATGCGCATGACATCAACGTTTTCACAAATTCACGTTTTTGTAGTTTGCACGGAGACGATAACGGCATCATTTCAAAACCTCGCACTTTGAATCACATTTTCAAGTGTTTGCACTTTCAGGCCCCCAAAACGCTGTTGTTGTGTAAAAGCACAGCCAAAGCACATAAAAAGTTTTCCGTTTATTGTTGAAAACTGTGTCATGTAATTAAATGGCTCCTCAGTTGCCACATTTAGGTGACGCATTTGCCCATAATATTATACATCATTCACCCTGAACTCTATATGTCATCACTGATACAGAAACTAAAAGACAAAATATAAACAAACTTCATTTGGAAAAACGATCATGCACTTTTGTGCAATACAAACGCCACACATTATCACTTAAAAGCCATGAAATATGAGCAGTGTTACATAAGCCTGAGTAAACATGGATTCCTTTCATGCTATTTCAAAGTATATGACAACAAGCAAATAGTAATTTAAAATAGAGGATCAACAAAACCTTTCTAATGTGTTTTTGGAGACAAAAAAAAAGCCCTTCAAATACTTGCATATGCAAAACATAACAAAATTGATAAATGAAGGCTCACCTTCATTTTCAGACGATGGACATGCAACCTGAAGGGCCAAATCAAATGTTCTCGCAGGATTCTCGCTGAAAAGAGGAAAAACAAGCCCAATTCACTAACTTAACTCTTTGAGACTGTTAAAGGAACCGTTCACTTATAAACAAACATTCTCATTATTTTACTCTTTCCAAAACAATGTAACTTTCATTCTTCTGTTGAAAACACGAACCAAGATGTTAGTCAAAATGACAGTCTCAGTTCCCATTCACTATTATTGCATATCTTTCCATCCTAACATCTGCTTGTGTTCCACAGAAGAAAAAGTTATACATGCTTTAAATGTTCATTTTTCATCAACTATGCCTTTTAAAAGCTCGACATGTCATTAGAGACTAAGGTATTTAGTCAGTTTGCTCTTGTGAATTCACAATATAATCATAATATATTACAGTGCAAATCCATAGATGTTAATAGCACAAGATGTTTACGGCGTCTAATTCCAGCTAAATGAAATATGTGCAGCTGTCAAGTGGCTGTTGAGGAATGCGGCTAGGCTAGTTAGCATGTCTGAGGTAAACAGCTAACCGGTCAGCTGGACCTGTCATCTCCTCTCATTAGCCAAATGAGCTAACTAACGGATTTACAATAGCCCCTACCTTTATTTCAACCATATGAGAGACTTTTATTAACGGAGACTGATAACGCGTACCGCGACAAACCAGATAAATGTGTATGGTAAACAAATGTGGACTTACTTTATCCTGCTGTCCATGGCTAAAGCATCGCGTCAGCAGAAGCTCGCGCCGACGGCGGGAAAATAAAACACCGTCGCGCACTCCGAGCCACGCGCGCTGCCTCCGAACCTTCTAGTTTCGCGGCCACCTGACAGACGGTCGCGGAAACTGCTGCATTCCTCTATCTGCCGGCGCGCGTGCTCCTCGCTGACGCTTCCTGGACGCGCTGACCGTTTCGGTTCCCCTGGTTGTGATCCTGGAATGAAGCACCAGGAAGCACCTGGGTCACGCGAGTTTGCGCGAGCGCGTGCGTGTGTGTGTACCTATTTCAGTGGGATTCCAAAAATGAACAATTTGTCATTTTTTACTCGCCCTCATATTGTTTCAAACCTATATGAGTTTCTTTTTGCTTTGGAATACAAAATGAGATGACAGGCGGAATGACAGCCCTAGTCTCCATTCACTTACATTGATAGGAAAAAAAGATGCAATGGAAGTGAATGGTGACTGAGCCTGTCAGTCCTTTAATATTGTAGTTGCCTTACTTATTATACTTTTTCTGTTTTTGTGTTCCACAGAAGAAAGAAAGTCATCAAGGTTTGAAACAAAATGAGGTTGAGTAAATGTCTTCTTTTTTTTGTGAACTGTCCCTTTAATTGCATCCTTCAAAGCATTTTTTCTTTATCATGCATGCGTGCATAGGCATGTCTATCTTTACTGATGCTATCTTGCATACTATGCGTGTGTTTATGGTTTGTAAATACCTTTTTTATGTTATTATGTCCTTAAATATTTCAGAAGAGGAATATGACCACATATAAGATGTTTAAAAATAGACCTGTAAAAAACAGGACCTGATGATAAGAAACTAGTAAACACATTTTCTAGTAAAGCAAAGGAAGTATAAATTCACACCACCCACTTGTTCAAAAAATAGCTTTGGTTTCTTATGGGTCAACAACGCCTAGTCATTGAAACCTGTTGCAATACAAGGACATGCATTTGAATTTGTGTATTTCCTGCGGAAAAATACTACAAGGTTTGTGTGAATGTGGTTTATGAAGGGAACTCTTGCTACATGTCACTGGCTTGTCATTTCAAAGTGAAATAAATTGTTGTTATCTCTGCTGATGTTTGTAGCCTACTTGTTACTCCTTTTTTACTCCTTTCGTTTGTTTATCCTCTGCCCCAGTAATTTGAATAAGCGCACTTTACTATTGTAAGACCGCATGAATTCGCTCCAATGATCGGTAGCGAACCGCGGTGAAGGCCTTACGCGTTCAGTGTCTCAGCTGGAAGAATGGATTTGATTATAATATTCTTTATCTGACTCCATTTATCATAGTTGTCGCATTTAGAAGAGAATCCCAACCGAATGTTTGGTCATCTATATTTGATAGTTAATCATACATTTAATCGTTCCGTTTTAACCCTTTGTTACAATTATAACGTTCCACATTGGAGATAGTTAATAATTACAGATTAATTCAGAAAGGATCAAAATGTAACAATTTATTAACAATCAAGTAAATGTAAAATGTCAATTACATCATAGACATAAATCTCTTCTAAAAGGAAACACAAATTCTGGTTATGGTTACACTTAAAATCGTTTCAAATAAATGTAAAACATAAACCCTTAATTATGCTCTGTAGGCCTCTGCCTAGAATGTTACCTGTGAGAGAGAGAGATAGAAAGAGAGAAGAGAGAGAGAGAGAGAGAGAGAGAGAGAGAGAGAGAGAGAGAGAGAGAGAGAGAGAGAGAGAGCTAAAGAACAGCTCTCTCCAGAGAAAGCCAGAGAAACCAAAGAGAGCGAGCTACAGATCAAATTCTCTTTTATCCTCTTCCCTGATGTCACCAAATTCAAACCTGACTCTTGTAAAACTGACCAATCAGACCAACCCGTGAGACATTTGAAAATAACCAATCAGACAAAACTTCCCCCATTGTATCAAAGGTGCGAAAACCTGTTGGCCAGCCGGCCAATCATTCTTTTGTCTTTCTAACTCAACCTGGCCCTTCTGATGGCGTTAAGGGGGAAGGGGTTGAGTCAACTTCAATATCTTGATCACGACGATGGCAGTTAACAGCAAAGCAGAGGATTTTGTTCCATTTCAAATATCTTTGATTATTTTCCACCTTACACTATATTCTAAGGAATTGAATATGCAAGCCTGTAATAGTAGGTTCATATGCACGTAAACAAGCAAGAGTCAAATATAATGATCTCAGATGAACTATAAATTCTTAGAGCAATGAAGTTTTTCATAAATGTCTAGTCAGTGCAACTTATCACTTTTTTATTGGGGCAAGTGGTCGTGTTTTAAATATACATTATATATATATATATATATATATATATATATATATATATATATATATATATATATATATACATACATGTGTGTGTGTGTGTGTGTGTGTGTGTGTGTGTGTGTGTGTGTGTGTGTGTGTGTGTGTGTGTGTGTGTGTGTGTGTGTGTGTGTGTGTGTGTGTGTGTGTGTGTGTGTGTGTGTGTGTGTTATATTAGTGCTGTCAAATCGATTAATCATGATTTTATCCAAAAATAAAAGTTTGTGTTTACATAATATATGTGTGTGTACTGTGTATAATTATTATGAAGCCTATATTTGAATACACACACACACACACATACATGTATATATTTAAGAAATATTGGCATGTATATATTGTATATAATTTATATTATATATAAATAGTAATCTATTCATATATTTCATTGTAATATTTATAATTAATTGTATTTATAAAATTGTTAATTACAACATTTGTTGGCCAAAACGGTATGGTTTTTGTAGGCTGTTACCTTTTACATTTGCTTTTTCGAGTATTATTTTGTATTTCATGATTGTTTAAACGTTGAATTTATCTGGTTCTTTTTATTATTATTATTATTTCACCTCGTTAAAGCCACAATATGTAATTTTTTCGCCGCGAGAGGTCGCTTATTCAAAACAAAGGTATAGCTTGATGACGCCTTGACTTTTTCTGGTCATGTGTATGTGGGCTAACTAACAATTTGGAGGTGTCTGTGACGTCACCCGTAGGTTTTCTGAAGAGCATTTTCACTCCTGCATAACTGAAAATGGGCAAAGAGGCAGAGGACGCGAGTGGAGTTGAGGTGCCTGGTTGCTGAAACCACGGCTGCCTAGCTCAACCATAGTGACAATCCACCTGTCACTCATGTGGCCACGCCCTTAATTATGCAGAACTTTAAGGCTTAATATAATTTATACGGATGAGTTGACATATTGTCATGAAGGGCAAAATTAGCTGTATAGACCAAACACTACTTTTTGTACCAGGCTGTAAACATTTTTTTTCTGCTGTAAAGTTGTGTTTTTCATGGGGAGATACAGATTTGAGTGTGTTGAAAGTTATGTTATAATGCTACTCTGTGCATTCGCTTGGCGGCTACTATAGCCACGTTTCCACCGCAGGAACTTTCCCCAGGAACTAGGAACTTCGGGGTGGTACTCGTGTGTTTCGACTGCATGAACCAGGGTCTAAATGAAGTTCCGGGTAAATATTTCCCCCTCCAAAGGGCCCTGCTCGCGAGGTAGCTATTTTTCAAAGTTCTGGAACTTTTGGGGGTGGGACTTGGGCAATGTCCGTAATAGCTGATAATAACATATGTTGTCTTATTTTAAATCTAGCTTTACGAGCTTTCAGAATATGCTTTAGTATCAGTGCTCGTCTCTTTTCCGCCATTAATTTCCTCTTTAGTACACCAATACATAACCAGCAAAAGCAGCGCTGCCTGAATCTCCTCCATACTTGTTATTGTTGCAGACAGTGTCGCGCAAAAATGATTATTGTCCGTCGTTGACTGGGAGGAGCAGTTGCGCGCAGTCCTACATCCCCGGACTAATTTGCCTAATCTTCACGATACTTTAGACCGCAGTGGAAACGCAGACAGTAGCAGGTCTGGGGGGAAAAAAGTTCCTGTAAAAAAAGTTCCTGGTACAAATTGTTCCGGGTAATTTCAGTGGAAACAGGGCTTATGAGACACACTGCAATAAGATCAAGCGGCAACCTCCCGCAGTTTCTCTTGAAGCGTATACAGAAGTGACATATACTGCAATTCATCGACTGGCCACTAGGGACAGGCTCCAGAAGGGAGCAGAATCTCATTGAGCCCCATGTTGAAATGTCCAACTTTACAGCAGATTAAAACATGTTTATAGCCTGGTACAAATTGTGGTTTTGGTCTATACGGCTAATTTTGCCCTTAATGACAACTGTGAGGGGGATGAATTTTTTTATAACTCATTCGTTTACATTATATAAAGCATTAAAGTTCTGCATAATTAAGGGCGTGGCCACTTCGAGTGACTGTTGGATAGCCATTTATCTGCTGTCTGTTAGTCATCGCGTCACTTCAGCTCCGCCCACGTCCACGGCCGTAGCCAGCTATGAGGTCACCGAGGTCCGGACCTCGGTAATTTTTTTCATATTCAAAAATAAAATGTCACGCTCTCTAAATGACTAATAAGCCATGTGAACCACCTACCATAGGCTCATATGACTGTTTGCGATTCATGTCGCTGCGAGAAGAGTGAACGGGACTCGAGAGAGCTTTTTGTAAGTGAGGGCGCGGGTGCCGTGTTGCCAGATGCAGGTTTATACATTAATCCTTAGGATCAGTATTCATATGTTTCATGAACAGTCCATGTTAATATTGTTTATTAACTGTTGTTTCCATAACCACAAAATGCCATTTTATTTTTACTTTGGTCTCTCATACCAATTTACAACTAACATTATTGTATTAACAAAATCTCGTTTGGGACTGCTACCTTATACTGTTTATTCATCATCAGTATGTGTCATATTCTTAATTTTTTTGGTGTAGGCAATCGTACAGTTTTCTTCAATTGCTAACAAGCATTGTTCAATACTGAAACCACATTTTCAAAACTCTTCATACAATCTGCATTTCCAAGATTAATTTTGGCCAAACAGTTAATCTAACCCTCAGACCAACAAAACACTTCATGCATGTCTCAAAATAAGCTCATCCCACCAGTCACTGGCAACAAATTCTCCTTCAGAAAACATGCATGTCACTCATTACACACTGACATAAAAACACACTAACAACAGGGAGCTAGATTTTCTATATTTCAAAATAATTTCTGCAGAAATGCTTGAAATTTGCCATCATTCTTATTTGAATGTGCTTTTATCAGTTTTGAAAGCAGTGAATGTGAGACAGTTTTGAAAATGTGGTTTCAGTATTGAACAATGCTTGTTAGCAATTGAAAAAAACTCTAAAGGTAGCCTATAGTCCCACCCGAAAATGCACAATTATTATAGCACAATTCTTCCTATAGGACCTCACTCATTTTCAAACTCTGGTTACGGCCTTGCCCACGTCCCGCCTTTTTGCCCATTTTCTGTTATCCGGGAGTGACGCACAATGACTCACTGCGAAGATGGCAACAGCCATCTCGTCCCTACTTTGCGCTTCAAAACTGCCCTTCAGAATCCTATGGGTGACGTCACGGACACTACGTCCATATTTTTTACAGTCTATAAAATAAGATAGATTGATAGAGGCATGGTAAAACATGGTACTTGCAGTAAATCAAGAAAACAAGATTTAAACAATAAGACTAAAGCTGCGTTTCCACAGGAACTAGGGACTTTGGTGTGTTACTCTGTGTGTTTCGACCACAGGAACCAGGGTCTAAATGAAGTTCCAGGTAAAGATTTCCCCCTCAAAACAGCCCTACTCATGAGGTAGCACTTTTTCAAAGTTCAGGAACTTTCAGGGGTGGGACTTGGGCGCTGAACATGCTGATTGGTTAAGCTTGCGCAGCATTTTATTGCAACCTAAACGTCTGTTGCCGTGCGTGCTATTCAAATCAACAATGGAGTTTAAAAAATACGACCGATGAACCGACGATGAGGTTCAGGCTTTATTAAGTTTATTTGCGAAGGACGAAATCCAGTGGGCTCTAGAAAGTCGCGCGCAGTCCTACGGCACCGGAAAAATCTTCACTGTACTTTAGACCACTATGGAAACGCAGACAGCAGCAGGTCTGAGGGAGAAAAAGTTCCTGGGACAAATTTTGGTTGAAACAGGGCTAAACTGTGTTGAACTATATAACAATGATTCGTTTTCTGTCGATAAATGTATCAAAACAGTTGCTCACCTTCTAATAAAACACATAATATATTAAAGCGTATATGGTGTTTCCATGGTTTCCACAAAATAAAATCGAGAGTAAAGCATATATGATGTCATTGATAGGCGAAGCACGTGTCCTGGTAAAAATCTCTGGATATAAACATTCTTGGAAGCATTTGGGATAATGTAAGTACACAAGTCAACAAAACATTTAACATTGTTCTAGTGGTTTTTGGATATTTTCATCCAAAAATCTTACATATTGTGCCTTTAAAAGAATGACAACACACAATTTCCCCTGCTGCAATTCTACAGTCCAACAGAGGGGGCGCTTAAATGCATCTTGTGTACGCCACACTGTCAGAACATGAAAAGCACAATGAGGAAGAACACAGCGGTTATTTTTAACATTTATTGGCAGCAAAGCAGAGTGTGAACAGTTCTAAACAACAACAACATTTTGTCCTGTGGGCAGTGGTTGTGAGAACTGTCTACACACGTCTAGGTACTGCCACAAGTTTGCATTTGTCTGCAAGCAACGTCGTGACGTGACAGGACTTTTTAGTTTCCCTTTTTAGCATGAGTTATGCTGCTCCTCGGTTCAGGTAGATTTTTAAGATTAACAAGCAGTCGAACGAATATAATAATGTCTAATGAGGTGTACAATAAGAGAACGCCGCGTTCATATTGCAGTGCACGCGAGAGCGAATCAAATTCGAATTCTCACGGTAAAAACACAACCGCGTCACGTGAATCCAGCACGCTTTCAGATAACGACAGATTAATTTATAAACTCCATATGGACGCATGCAAGGTAAGAGAAAAATCAAATGCTTATTTAACTGCATGTATAGCAGCTGGTGTCACATTTATAGAGACTCGTGTAGATACACGAGCCTGAGTCAGTGACCTATGTGAGGGAACCTAACCAACACAGATGGTGTAATATTAGCAACTAAGCATTCATACTATTGAAAGTCCTACATTTTCCAACTCTAAGGATATTTTTACATTCTTAGGTAGCTATAAAAAACATACTAGACCTCTAACTTGCAGAATAGGCTACTTAAGTGTGTGGAAGACTAGGTCATTTTTGAAAGTTCCTTTTGGCTGTCAGGAACTATGTAGTTTGATGGCCGAGAGAAAGTTATGGAAGACCCATAGAGTTGGAGGATGCACAGACAGTGTCAGCTTCACTATGGAGCTAAAGGATGGCATCTGAAATGGCATGCCACAAAAAGTGCCTCGGGCCCTTTTGGCGTCGAAGGCTGTCATAGATGAAGCCAACGCTCTCTGAGGAAGAGTCAGAAATGATGCTTAAGAAACATGATTGTATTGTTTTTCCGCTGTGTTTTCATTAATGACTTGTTAAATTTCTAGGGATGTTTTCCAGTAGATGTAAACTTTATTATTATAATTATTTACAAGTTTAATATTTTACCCTGAAATATGTATTTTTTTTTTTTACGGAACACTGATCCTTATAAACAGTCTAATCAAATTTGAGCATTAACAAACAGATGATCAACTGCAAATTGCATCTGTTCGCAGAATCAGGAAAGAACATACACTGACCCTATAACCGGCTACAATGTGTTCACTGAGTTTGCCCATAGGAAAAGAGGAAGATGCTGTGGGAGTGCCTGCAGACATGTAAGCTTCATATTTTTCTCATGTATCTTTACAAGAGGACTGAAAGAAAATGTCAGTCAGTATTGTATTAATTTTACAGTAAGTATTTTTTATTTAAAGTGAAATTTAGTTGATTTTTATAGATTACATGATGCCGAGACAGGAGAAATCCATTCTGTCAGTAACCCACAATACATAATAAAAAGCAAACTGTCCACATGATATTCATTCTTTTTTAACTTTACAGAGCCCATATGTTAACTCTAAACGTCTTGTTTTTTTCCCAACAGTGTCCATACGGGCAAATTAATGTGGAGGATCCTGCTAAGAAGAAAACCTTCAACTCTTTGTTTTATGTATAGCAGTAAATCTTAAGATGGGCTGAACAACTCATTTTGTGTGCTCCTGTATTGAATTTGGACTTCTTTTAATGCGCATTCATCTTACACTCTGTTTAAAATGATGAAATGCGCTACACCAGATGTGCAACCCACACTCCAGGAAATGGTTTGAATCACATCTATCCACTGTGATTTGACTTTCAGGAGTTGGTGTGCTCCTCTGTCAGATGAATTCCACAAGCGGGAATTTTTGCGCCGATGAATATTCATATGGTTACAGGCGATCATAATTTTGACAGCTGTCAATTCTGACGACGTACTTCCTCCCTGGTAAATGTTCGACCAAGAAAACACAATGGAGAATAAAGTCCTCTCATAAATGTGTGTTGACGTTAGATACAATCAAAGGCTTTGTTTCTCATTTAAAAAAAATTCACAGACATATACTTGATTTTTAGTTATCATATGTAATTTAAACAAATTAAAGTTCCTTTTTTTTAATGTTTCCTTTTTGCTTTTTTTTTATGTTGCTTCAACAGATCTTTTCTGGTAGCATGTACAATACACTATATACACAGGGTTGCTGTCAATGCCCCATGGGTGCCCACTAAAGGTCCTTCATGGCATAGCTTACATGTTGAGCCTGAGCCTTTAAAATAAAATGAACAGGCCTTTTTCATTTCATCAAAGGTCTTTGTGGGTGTATTTCATCATCAAGAAATGTTTAATAAGATATAATAATTAAGTTAGATTAAAAAAGTGTGGTACCTCCTGGTCATTTTACGCATCTTCATATTTCTGATTCATATCTCCCTGTGGCTAACGGAGATTGATACTCTGGTCCTTTTCATCCACTAAAACTGTGATTTCAGCACAAATACTGTGAATACACAGATCACACAATGATTAGTAGAAATCCCTTCATTTATAATCATGTGCAGTCGCTGTTTTTACTCGATGCGTTGTCTGTAGATATGCAAAGCCGAGTAGGATTTTGCCCCAGGCACTGGCCATCCAACCTGTCACACAGCATCGCAGGGCAGGAACAAGGAAACGGTCTCTGAATGCGGGAATGTGTATGTGGCAGAGCTCTGTCCCAGCTTTGCCGACTGGCGCCGAGCACGATATCAGGCGGCGGGAGGGTCCCAAGGCGGGTGCACATTTATCAGGAGCAAGGCCCTGTGAACGTCGACAAGGAGATTCATGATCTCAACAGTTCCAGGGAGGACAGGCAGGCGAGGGGCTTGTGGCATCGTCAGTCCGGATGAGAGGCAAATTTATTTGGGTAAAACCTAAGATGAGGCAGCGGAGCGTACGGCAACAACATTTCCAGTGGAATGGCAAAGGTGTCACACTCATCAAGTACCTGGGCCTGCCTGCCACGGGTCTGCTTGTTTTGCCTAGGGACTTGTCTGTCACATTAAAGTAGATGCATTGCCATTCAAGACCCTTCCCAGTCCTAGTGCCTGACCATGAAATAGGCCAACTTTCAAGTCTGCCTTATTCTTCTGCATCATATGACTTCAGAGATCGCATAGTGTTGTCGTTCTCTTTTTCCCTTTCTGTCCCTCCTTTCTCTGTTTCTCAGTATTTGGTGACTGAGACGCAAACGCTACACAATGCTCAGTCCCTCAGAGCACAGACAGATTTCAAGAAAACTTGCTTTAGCAAACAACTCACAAGCCATGAGCTCGCTAGTCTTGTCATGCGCTGGGATCAGGTGTGGGAATCATAACAACTGAACAAGAAAACATGAGAGTGAGGAAAGGGAAAATGAGTCTAAAACCTTGAGGGACTTCCTTGGAAATAGAGGAAACTGGTTATGCTTGAGTAGCATCTCCATCCTGGAGATTCCTTTGGTATCGAAACTGAGCATCTGGTGAGATCTGTTTATTTCCTCTGTCAGTTAATTGTGCATTCAAGTCGGCCAAAGGTTAGAGACTTTACGTAAAATCCGTGGTGTTTTGCATGAATCTTTCAGCCTTTTTTAGCCATTCTATTTTTCATATTGTCATTCTCCGCTAATCAAATTTACCTTTGTTTCATCTGCAGGTTGTTAAGGTCAGACGTACCTGGGTTCTGGCTTCAATCACACTAAGCTCTCTCATTGATAATTGAAACCCACCCAAGCTGCCATGAGGGCTACAGTTCCTGCATCTGCAGAGCTTTGGAGTCCGTCACCTGACCTTCAGCCGCAGCATATGCTACAGCAGAGTCCATGCACTGCCACTTTTCTAGAGGCAAAGGGACAGTCTGTCTGGTCCAGCATCCAAATGTATCACTGGTCCAGGTCCGTCCTTTCCAGCTCATGGGGACTGGGGGCAAACCCTTGCACCCTCAGCCACACCACGGACCACTGCCGCTCCCCGGCATTCAAGTGCCCAGGCCAGGCAGAGGATGACACACGTTGGCTGAGAGGAACGGATGTCAGCCGAGTGATGGCTGGAAAATCAGTTTCAGCATCTGGGCTGTCCCTCTCAGTGCGTGTGGGTGTGTGGTCCATGGCGCCGTTGTTGGCAGTGTTTGTATGTGTGTGTGTGTTGAATCAAGCTGTAGCCGAGCAGCCCGTCTGGTCATGCAACAGAGACAATGTCATTCAGCCTTGGGGCTGAAGCCTTACCAAAGTGGTCAGATGGACAACCGGCTTCCCTGTGGTTGCACCAGTGCTCCTGAAAAAGCTCACCACATCTGACTGACAGTCACAGGGCCAGATTCCTTTGGACAGGGCTGTAAATAGCTGCACAAAACAGTAGGGCATCTCCCCAAGACCTCTCCCAGTGTTCCAGCCAGACCGTCTGGCCATATCATGCCATATGTGGCACTGTTCAGGCAGGATCAGGTGGTCAACTCATTCAGTGAGAAACCTTACCTTTGCCTAGTGTGAAAGGGTAAGGAATGAGCTCTAGAACCGCCAGCTTGATCTCTGCAATGTGGTGTAGACACCCTCCATTCCATAGCTTGCAAATTCAGTTGTCCTGATTGCCCGATGCAATTAAAACCCCAAAAGCGAAGCGTGATGGTGCTAAATGACTTGCTCCAGCGGGTAAGGACAGCTCTTTGTGGAACTCCTCTTTGCCAATAAAACGGGTAGCAGAAGTTTACTCCACAACAAAGTCAAATGTGTTTTTATGATATGAGTATAATAACATATCTTGCTACAACTTAATGCCATTTGTTGTTGTAGACCAGTGGCTTTGTCTTACACGCCCATTTCAGATCTAGGAGTCTCTTCTAATGAGCGGATGACCTGAATCAGTTGTTTGATTAGGGAGACATTCAAAATGTGGTTGAGAACCACTTTTATAGACTATTACATGATTTAGATCGGTGTTTCTCAATTCCTGTCCTGGGGACCCACCTACCTGAGTATTTTAGATGTCTCCCTATTAAAACACCTAATTCAAATACAGATTCTTAGGGCCAGATTTACTAACAGCTTGCGCCAACGCAACCCCTCTTTTGGCATTAAAAAATTACTGTCAGGATTTACTAAAGACACACAGTGAAAAAATAGCATTGAAAAGGCGTGGACAGGGTTATTTTTGCAGCTGATCTTATTGCATATGCATTTGTGGGAGTTTCCCTTTCAAACTCAAAATTTATGGGAGGAGAGTATTTAAATGAATCATGCAAGGTGATTTACTAAGGTTTACTCTCGTCAATTTACTGGTATTTGCGCCATTATTTACCGCCCAAAAAAGTGTGTCTTAAACCAGATGCTAACTGTTAGATTGCGTTGGTCATTATGGAAATGATCCAGATGTGTCTGTTCTTTAATTTGCACGTCATCAGTAGATCATGCACAGAACTGTCCCATCAGCGCTTTTTTGGAATTGCGCTCTTACGCTAATTTGCCCTGTTTAGTCAATCTGGCCCTCAATGTGTTGAATATGGAGATATCTAAAACATGTACACATTTGGATGTCTCTCACATTTCAGGTCATGGTGTCTTTACTAATGAGCTGGGGAGTTGTGGGGAGACATCCAAAATATTCAGCATTGGGGAACCAGAGTTCCCTGTCATGAATCAATATATTGTTCAAATGAATTTTGGCAATAGCTCTAACCATTGGGACACTGATGAATCAATTGCCTGCAAACAATTATATGGGCATGCTTTAAAATGAGTTTATTTATTAACAATATCCTTCCGACATTATTTGTTTAGTTTATTGTGCATCTACGGTAACATAAAATATGAGCTCGCCTTCCATTTTTGTCTGATTGAGAGACATGTCGACATAACTGGTAAGGGAACATAATGGGTTTTTTTTAGTGCTTTGTGGGGTTTTCTAGGGAGCAACCATTTCAGTACACTAGGGAGATTTTTACAATGGGACATGTCTAGATATGCCTGACTCCCTGGCTAGTGCAGTGACTTCTGAACTAGGTAGCTAATTGAAACACCCTTAGATGGTGATGTGATATAATAATAGATAAAACCTGAAGCAAGTGCTTGCAAGACAGCAAAAGGATAGTCTTTGGTGTGAAAAGGGGTTAGTTTAGTACTTAGGGTTTGGGATTTAGAACAAACCCGCAGAATGTTTGATGGATATCGTTGTAGTACTTCCTGCAAGCACTGAAATGGAGAAAAACGTCATTGGGCTAAGTCAATTCAGGATAATGGTGCTGGAAGAATACAGCTTTAAAAACAAGAAAAAGAAAAAAGGTGGAGAAGCGAAAAAACTGTTGGTTAGGCAGCAGTTGGACTGTTGGGACGGGCTATGTGCTATGGAGCCATCCTCCATCTGTCAACACGGGGAGTTGTGATTCTTGCATCAGCAGAGCAGGGCTCAGCATCAAGAGAAATGGGGTGAGGAGGGAGGGAAAGTGAGAGAGAGCGAGAGAGAGATAGATTTTAACAGCAGCTAAATTCTCATCAGGCACGCTAGACTGAACGTCCCCTCTTCGTAGCAAAGCACGAAACACCGGTGAGGAGCATCTGCTCTGTGGCTTTGTTGCTTCTTAAAAAAGTGCAATGCAGCGACTCTGGAGAAATCGGTGTCCATCTTCAGTGTTTAAATATTTGTTTCGTAGTTCAGCCATCGCATTTGGTTCATAAATGGACATGGTTTTTGTTCCACCATAGTTTTTTATAGATATTATCAATGAGACATATGATTATTCAAGATGATAATGCCTGGATATTTTTACCTTTCATTGATGTTGTAACTTGATGGATTTGTACGACTTGGGAACGGCCTGGGAAATTGGTAACGTTACAGCAGTTTTTCATTTTAAGCCCATTTGCTGATACCTAAGTCTCCTCCCCTTTGACTTGCATGGCATGAAAGGTTGCCTGCAAGCCAGACTCTCAAGATAAGATGGCTTTCTCCTTACTCCAACAGCTTATTTAAAAGTATCAACACACTTTCCATTCTTCAGTCAGCCATCATTTGACTTTCAGTATTTTGGATTGCATTCCATTTTGGAAAGCTGTTTTTTGCCAATTCACACTTTTTAAAGTTTATATGTTTCCCCAAAACAGAGCAAACAACTCCATCTAAAAGGTTTAGTGTACTAACTCCACAAAATAAAGATCAAGCACAGAAGGCCTGGAGCACATATAGGTTTAGGTGAATATACCTTCGGTGCTTTTGCCTTTTTTTAACAGCAGCTTCCCAGAGTCGACAGCCCAACGATTATCTTAAGGTAAATCAATGTTTTTTCAGCTATTAAATGAAATGAATCTGAACTGTTGTCACTAAGCTGTGCATTATATTACATTTGTTTTGTTGCCTTTGGCTGAACTAGGATTCCCTCCCATTTCTAAATTGCGCAATGTTACAACTGAACCTTTTACAAATGTTACGGTTGCATAGAGACTGGGAGTACCAGTGTCTATAACTCTCTTTTAGTCTTATACTTAATAATACTGATATTATTCCTAAATTGTGTAAATAAATGTTAAGTACAAAAAATGCTACCGACCCCAACACCACATCAGTTTTCACATTTTGTGCATGAATTTATTGTGATAATCAAAGTGGCTTGTTCAAAATAATTAAGCCACCCCTCAATTTAATGCTAAACATTTGAATTAAAAACAGCAAATAAATTAAATAAACTTTGTCTTTTTTAGAAGAAAAGCTTTGCATTGGTCTTGCATGAGTTGCATATCAAACTAATCAAGAACCTGCTGATTCAGATGATATCAGCTCTGTCAAATCTATCTATCTATCTATCTATCTATCTATCTATCTATCTATCTATCTATCTATCTATCTATCTATCTATCTATCTATCTATCTATCTATCTATCTATCTATCTATCTATCTATCTATCTATCTATCTATCTATCTATCTATCTATCTATCTATCTATCTGTCTGTCTAGTGAAGAATAGCCTCATCATGCATGATCTCAAGGTGAGAAAACTGCTTTACGAAGAACATTAAGAAAATACACAGAGAAAAACATATTTATCCTTTACCAACACATCCCGAAAGGGGCCTTGTGCGTAATACAATTGATGTACTCAGTGCTCGCGCAGGATTTGTCATAATTGACACTCACGCGAGAAACAAGGAACAGCCCCCATCTGCTGGTAGGATCGCTCGTGTCTCACCCTCATCCATCCCTCTCTCACCGCAGCACTGCTGGGGCTTCAGGACGGCGCTCAGCGGCTCACGGTAAAACACCAATTTTGTATTGCTTAGATACGTGAATATGCTGTTTATCATTGTAAAGGATAATTTGCGTTGCTTTGCATATTTGCCACAATAATTCGAAAAGAGTTTATACATAGTGGGCGAGGAGAGACCTTCAATTTGCACATATAGGGCAGGTGAGACAGGTAAAATTGAATGAAGGCGAAATATGAAATCGAATTAAATATTTCTGTGCATATTGAAGCCTGATCCGATAGGAGCAATATATAGATGTTTCGCTATTCGATTAAAATATTGACATCTCGATTTTGTGTGATCAGCTACAAATAGCCTAAACCTAAATATAACAATAATTAAACTGTGATTACATTTTTCGTTTGTAAGAGACACATTTGATGGTCTTTGAGAAGAGAGCACAGATTAGGATATTTTTGTATCAAATTGACTACACCTTGATTCATTTTCGCTTGTAATAAAATTTCCTCGCGTATAACGACTTACTAAAATAATTAGATGGTTAAAAATGTAACGATTTTTTTTTTCGATAAATTAATTTCTGAAGCAAACATAAATGTTTTTTTTTTTATAAAGCAATAGCAAGCCAGTCTACAAACTCGAGACTCCCTGCAATCTGCTTCGTATTCCTGTATGCAAAAGTTGCTGCTATATGGCATTTAAAATGATCAGATTTTGACATGATTTCAGTTGGACCAAATTAATAACGCTCATTTGGTCTCTGACAGACATATTATACACACGTGAGATAAATATTTTCCGTCGATTTTATGAAGTTGACGGGAAAAGAACCGCACGATTGTAAGCTGTAGGCTATTTGTGAGATGTAGCCTATACTCAGGATCAGGACGAATTTATTAATATCTTCTAATGGTTTAAATAATTTATGAATATTTTTTGAGGGGAGTGGATGGAAAAGACGAATATATTGCTAGGCTAATTAAAACAATAAACAAACTGGACTGAATAGAAAGATAAAATGGCACAAAGAAGCGGCTGTACTTGGACTCGAAAAAACAAATTGGAAATAAAAAAAAAAAGATAATTGCAATGCTCACACAAATCCTTATTTAAATTTAAATCTAATAAATGGCGTGTGTAAATTTAAGAAGGCAATGCTCCTGCAGTAATTCATAAAATAAAGTAGCGAAACGAGTGTTACAGTTTAAAAGCTACATGTACATTAGGAGATGCAAAATATCGCCTACATTATCCACCCTTCCTTTGATATCATTATCACGACTAATTGGATTTAGGCTGCTATCAAGGAGGTAATTGTTATCATTCTCAAAAATAATTTTAGACCATTCCTAGTATGTATTCGTACAGAAAAGAATCTGTGGCAATGAGATTCATTTGACGTTTGACATCTGAAAATCAAAGAATGTAAACAACTGCTTATTCCTCCTCCCAACAGCATCGCTCCCCCTTCCCTCGCTCTCCTTTCTCTCTTTCACCCGCACACAAGAAGAGAAAGAGACAATCACACACATATACACCTTGATAAAGCAGTTTGACAACTTTTTAAATTATGCCACCACTAGTCCACTTTAATTTTACAAATGTCACACACTGTGCTCAAACGGTTGTTTTACATTGTCTTAAGCATAAAATACATTATAACTGAATTTATGCAGTGGAGATACAAGGTGCAGAGTGTTTCAAATCAATTTAACGTGTGTGTGTGTATATATAGGTATATATATATATATATATATATATATATATATATATATATATATATATATATATATATATATATATATATATATATATATATATATAGGCTACACAAAATATATGCGTGCAAATATATAAACAGAATATACAACTGTACTATTTTTAGGGATATAAATGTAATTATAAATGACACATAACAGGCTTCCAGTAGCATCATTTGCGATAAGAAACTAAACAACCAATTCCATAATACAGTTTCCCAATCTCCAAATTCCTACATTTCCCAAATTCTCCAAATTCCAAAAAATTCCAACAAGACAAAAAACTAGAAAGGTCACTTACAATGGGATTCAACACTTAATTCAGTTACACTTTTGAACTATTCAAGTAACGCGCATTAATAGCAGTATAAGGTAAAAAGTACAAGAAAAAAAAAGCATCCCAAAAAAAGTGGCAAAGTGGCAGAACACCAGCTAAAAAAGAAGTAAAAGGTCTGTACCAAGTGCTTTCCAAGCTCGTGTTGCCCATCACCATCGGTTTGAAGAGAGAGTGACAGGTCTTTGTTGGTGAATAGAAATCAGTGGCATTGGAGAGAGGGAGGACTCCTCCTACCCAATTACCCGAGCTGGGCAGGCGTTTGCTCTCTTCACAAATAGGACACAGGATCTCTAACACACACAGTCCCAAACCTGACTTTCAAGCATTCGGATCCCCAGTAGGAGATTGGGACTATCTGAAAAACCCGGTTTAAAACATCCTTCAGACTTCAGCTTTGCCTTATATCGTCCGGACTATACTTTTTTTTGACACTGGAGAAGTGGACTTGTTCTCCTGACTGTTCCTGCGCCATCCATCAAATTCCAACCGGCTATATTTTTTTAAATATTGATTGCATTTGTGTGAATTTGTTGGTGTAGATCCACTCGGATGTTTTAAGGATCCGGAAAGCTGTATATGGAAGTTGTGGGGTGCAAGGCGAAAGAAAGCAGTTGCACATTGCGTCCAGCAGCCATGCTTTTCCACGGCATCTCTGGGGATCATATTCAAGGGATCATGGAAGAGATGGAGAGGAGATCCAAAACGGAGTCCCGTTTGGCTAAAACAGTCCAGATGAACGGTCGAGAAACGGTAAGGTTTTGGCATTTTAGCGTGGGTTTTCCGTTTGGGCGAATCTCAGCATCCCTGAACTCTTTATCGTCGCACACAACACGGCGAAAATTAGTTTTTATGTACGATGCTCGTTTTGCAAGATTAGCAGGCCTCGAGAAAGTCATATTATGGAAGATTTCAAAAGCAGCTTATATGAAATTGCTTATCTGGCGAGGCTACAATTATAATTTGTATAAGTAAAATATAAAGGGATGGATAAATATTTTATTTGAACTATATTCGTACAACTATTATATAGGCTTAATTTGAGCAGTTGTCACAGCGCAACAGAATAACTTCTTATAAGACCACGAAATAAATAACACTACAAAAATATACGTATAGCTTATTTATATGCATATGCCAAAACATGCACAAAAAAACTTAATAATAGGCTATTAATTGTAGTTATTAGTAGTATTTGTAAATTCGAAATTTTAGAATAGGCTACATTGTTATACGTTATAGAACTTATAGAACTGCATTATATCTCTTAATAAATCGGTGTAGGCTATCTAACAATTATCCTAAGAATTTAAAAAATATATATCCACATCGGTTAGTTTGTTTGATTTTTAGTTTTAGTTCTAAATCTATTGTGTCAAACTCATTTACTTTTGATGACCGCATACATTCACTCACTCACATCTCTATGTTTTATTTTTTTTTGAAGACTATGCCCTCCATGAGCCCAGAGAAGCCCGCGCTGTGCGCCGGCTGCGGTGGGAAAATCTCCGACAGATACTACTTACTCGCCGTTGATAAACAGTGGCATTTAAGGTGTCTCAAGTGTTGTGAATGTAAACTGGCCCTTGAATCCGAGCTGACGTGTTTCGCGAAGGATGGCAGCATTTACTGCAAAGAGGATTACTACAGGTAAGTTTAACTTCGAGGCTTAAACCCTGCATTAGGCCTGTTTAGTAGGCCCTGGTTAGTAACTTTTGTTTAAAACACCACAGCCAGTGTAAGCCATTGACCCATAAATGATTTTCAGCGATTAACTGACACGCTTAAATTAATCTAATAAATCATGCTGAATGCACGAGGTGTGTTTTTTTTTATTCGTTTAGGCTATAGTTCGTAAAACTTGTGATTATTGAATTCAAATTTTGAATTTGTTCCTTAAATAGCATCACTTGTATTAAACTAATTCGAAACACTTAAAATAAATAAAAAAAGTCCATATTTTCACGTGCACGCGATCTGTTAAGCGTTGTGTGATGTTTGTTAATAACCTAATGAACGTTATCACCAATCTAAGTGATTATTTTGATTGTAAATGCCTTGTGCTGTTCCAGAAGGTTCTCCGTGCAGAGATGTGCCCGCTGCCACCTCGGCATCTCCGCCTCGGAAATGGTGATGCGCGCCAGGGACTCCGTGTACCATCTGAGCTGCTTCACCTGCACCACATGCAACAAAACACTGACCACGGGTGACCATTTCGGCATGAAAGACAACTTGGTTTACTGCCGGGTTCACTTTGAGACCCTTATTCAGGGAGAGTATCACCCTCAATTAAACTACGCTGAATTAGCGGCCAAAGGCGGAGGGCTCGCGCTACCTTACTTCAATGGCACCGGCACGGTGCAGAAAGGAAGGCCGCGGAAGAGGAAGAGCCCGGCGATGGGGATAGACATCGGCTCTTACAACTCAGGTGAGATGTGCATTAAACAGACTTACTCAAAATGGACGGATGCAATTTATTTGGTTGCACTTACTTTAGTATATCCTTCGGTGTTCGCTTAATTAGCAACATAAGATGTGAATGATTGTGCCTTCGATAAACATTGATTTTATTTGCACTAGCTATTAGAATTAGAAGGAAGCGGAGCAATGCATTTAATTCAATTGCGTTTAAATATAAGCAGACAATCAAATGCAAAAGTCTAATAATTATCAAAAGCTAAATGCATTTCTCATGATGTGTTATCACAACTTTTTATCATTTGCCACATCAATTTAGATAATGAATGTGCTTCAGATGACTTCGTTGAATTAACTCAAATTTGAAAAATCAATGAACTCAATTTTAAGGCAACCGAGTAACTTACTTTTTTTAAGTTAAACTGATATATATATATATTTTAGATATTTTAGATATTGCACATGCAAAATTTCATAACAGTATTTGAAGGCTATTTTTTTAGGTGCACTACGTTAAAGCGGGACATGGTCTTTCAGGGAAAGTGGGACACTTTTAAAACTTGTTCTGTGGGATTATGATCATTAATCATCATACCGTTATGAGCTAACATGGCATAAACCATGTCATACAAGGAATAGAGCCTGCATAAATACTGCATGGACGTGAGATTATATATTAGCTGGTGGTTGTTTCATGGTCTCATGCTGGTCACTTATGGTCATTAGTTGGGCCAAGCTGGTCTAGATAATGGATCAGATGAATTATCAGGTGGCCAAGCTTGTAGATCACACGATGTTCCAATAATAACTATCTTGATACATAAAGATGTTTAGTTTTTAGTTTAATGCCTGCAAACAATAACTGTCCCACTTTCAGTTCACGGGAAAATGGCTATTATTATAACAATGCATTACAAATTGTTTTAAATTTAGAATGCTTGTAGTAGGCTATCAAAAAAAAAAAAAAAAAAAAAAAAAAACTGCGCTCTATCGCGAATTGACCTAAAATGTCTTGCAACTGCAAGTTCACCCTCCATTGTAAACAGACATTGTCTTAAAATTATTACAGTATTAATATAGCCTAAAATAATGTGATATTTACATAACAAGGAGCCTGTATTGGTTTGTAGGCCTGTTTTTATTTTGTATTTAAGCGACAACAGTAAAATGCATATCGCGCTCGCGTCTTGATGAATGGATCTGATTAATTATAGGCCTCGCTCATTAGTGCGTCATCAAACATCTAATTTGAAATTCTCAAAGGAGTGAACCCGTGACCCAGTCCCACGTGCAGGCATCATAGCAATGTAAATTCATCGCCCACAGGCCTGTGTCTGCCTTCGGATACCAGTCATTATTTTCCCGTTCCTCGCTTTTTCTAATTTTTCAACCTTTTTTGAATTCAGACACAGCCTACGTCATAATGCATCCCCGCTGCGCCTGTTTTGTTTTGGCTGTTACAATTACTGTCTGCTTGGAAAAATGTGGCTTTGTGTGCCAAGTTTCTGCCGTTCTTCATGAATGGAGAGAAATAAGGGTAATCTGCCTGTTAATTGTTCTCCGTTAATTGAATGTGACGTCGGAATCTCTGGTATTGAAGGTCATTGCTGTTCTCAGGACACAAGCGCGAGCGCACGTTACCCGCATCCCTCCGACTTTAAACTCTTTCGCGTTTTTATCCTGACACTAACGTGTTGTGAAGTTTGCAATGTTTTATCATAGCAGTAGTTTGTCTTACAAAATTAAACGGTTGTCAGTTGTAATAATTCTCAAGTTAATACGACTTCCGTGATATTATTGATGATTGTTGACAGTTTTATTTATTCAGGCCTATTATTGTCGTTTTCGTAGCTTTTTTTTTTCTACTCATATAATTTTTGGTTTTGTTTTCAACCTTTTGTTTTTCAGCCTTCAGAATTATTTGCTTTTATATTAAAATTATTAGGCTAGTTTTAAACAGTTTTTTTTGTTTAGTATTTAAAAATTATATATAATTTTGCAAAGCATTGTATAGTTTTATATTCGTTAAAAACCAATGCACCAGTCGACTTGTTGCATAGATATTTGTAGATAGAGACCTCTGGTGGCAAAAAAGGCGTGAAGGCAACACGCGTGAGAACATTTTGTTCTCTTCATAGCTATAATTTAAATTAATTCTTGCTGTGCAGTTTTTATTTTTACTTCTGTAAATACAAACGGGTGAAATGAGCATCGTTCGAATTAGGCTAATTAGCCTACCAAATGAATCAAATAGAGCAGCGATTTAACATATAGGCTACAACTGACACTTTTGATTAATAAATCATTTTAGCTATTCATGGCACGTAGTTAACAAGTATTATTAGCTATACTTTCATAAATTATCAAGTACAGTCATTTTAGATGAAACGAAGGTGACGCTATTCATCCTGCCAAATTTTCAAACGATTATCGTAATAAATTGCAAAAGGTTGGCAAGCATTGTTTTGAATTTAGGTATGATTAAATACATTTCGTCATGTGATTCTAATGATTCTATTTATAAAAAAATTAAGGTTCTTTATTGGCGTTTAACATCCATGAAACCTTCAATATAAAAATACTTATAACTTTTTTATCTTTTGTCAAATCAACTTCGATAATTAATGTGGTTCAGATAACATAACAGTTTGAGATTCTATTTATTAAAACAATCTCTTTGTATTATTTCAATGAACTCAAAAATTTAAGGCAACCAGGTAACCGTTTAATTTTTTTAAGTTAAACCAACAATATTGTTTTACAGTGTTCTTTAGAATTTTAAAATGCTCTTCACACTAAGAAATAATTCTTAGAAGAACTGTTCACTGGTTTCTTTGTGAGCCAAAATGGTTCTTTGGCATCGCTGAGAAGAACTCTTAAAAATAAAGGTTCCGAAAGAGGGTTAAGAAGTAAAATATGACATATTTGTGACCCTGGACCACAAAACAGTCATAAGGGTCAATCTTTTGAAATTAAGATTTATACAGCTGAATATATAAGCTTTGCATTGATGTATGGTTTGTTAGAATATTTGGCCGAGATACAAAGCTGCAAAAAAAATCGTAATATTGAGAAAATCGCCTTTAAAGTTATTCAAATTAAGTCCTTAGCAATGCATATTACTACTAATAATATATATTTTTATATATATTTACGATAGAAAATGTACAAAATATCTTCACGGAACATGATCTTTACTTAATATCCTAACGATTTTTGGCATAAAAGAAAAATGGATAATTTGGACCCATACAATGTATTGTTGGCTATATCCACACATGCGACTTATGACTGGTTTGATGGTCCAGGGTCACATTTGTGATCCAGTTAGTTATTTCTTGTGATTTCAGCTGTATAGTTTTCATTGTACTCCATTGAATCCTCAATGTAGAGATTGAAGTCAAATATTACTCTTCTGTTTCTAATCTCATCGCTTTATTTTCGCCTTTGTTCCGGCACTCAGGTTGTAACGAGAACGAAGCGGACCATTTGGATCGGGATCAGCAATCCTACCCTCCTTCCCAGAAGACCAAGCGCATGCGTACGTCGTTCAAACACCATCAGCTTCGCACCATGAAGTCCTACTTTGCCATAAACCACAACCCCGACGCCAAGGACTTAAAACAGCTTGCCCAAAAGACAGGACTGACCAAGAGAGTTCTTCAGGTAAGCGTTGCCACACAGTAGACTCCATTTCACATCCACACCAACACCTTCTCATCCCGTCCCTGAGTTTTTTGCTTTCCATTTTAATCCATCAGTCATTTATCTTTTGTTATGTCATGTAAGACATTTTGCAAGGCAATAGGTTAAACTTTTACACTAAATAGAGGCTTAATTCAAGGGGCAATACTTGTGCACCAAAAGAGAAAAAAATCCAAATTGATGGTCCATGTTTTCCTGTAGAATCCCTATCAAAAGTTGAGGCCTGAGGCCTGATTCACTTTGGCATTGTTTAGTAGTGATTAACTTTGTGATGTGAAATGATATGACTTATAAGTAGGCAAAAATATGACAATAATTCGCAGTAAAACACAAAAAGAGTAAAGACACTGGGATTGGTTTGCAGGTTTGGTTCCAAAACGCACGGGCCAAATTCAGAAGGAACGTTTTGCGGCAGGAGAATGGGGGTGTTGATAAGGCTGACGGCACGTCACTTCCACCGCCCTCTTCCGACAGCGGTGCTCTGAGCCCACCCAGCACGGCCACCACACTAACTGACCTGACCAATCCCTCTATCACCGTAGTAACATCAGTGACCTCTAGTTTGGACAGCCACGAATCTGGGAGCCCCCCACAAACTACCTTGACAAACCTTTTCTAACACGGATTTGCTGTTCTTGTCTTTATCCCCCTTTATTTTCAGATTCTATTTTTATTTTCCACACAAAAAAAAAAACCCTTTGGCGAACACAGAAAGACCTTTGGAAATGTAAGACGAGACCTACTAAAATGTGTAGCATTTGCAACCACGCGCGTGGCAGCTGAGTTTGTAGTACTTGTCATTGATTTGTCATGTCATTTGCAATTGACGTTAACTTTATTTCTACACAGTAAAAAATGTTTTTACGTTGCTTTAACTCATTAAAATAAGTTAAGCAATTTTCAACTTATTTTTTATAAGTTATACAAGATTCAAGTCATTTTTTTTGTAATTTAAGTCGAAATGACTTAAACATCCAAGTTAATTGTACTTACAAATTTAAGGCAGCAACTTTTATTTATAATTTCAGACATTAAAATCCCGCCACAACAAAAAGTATGTCCTCATTTCCAGTTGTATTTCCAAAATTATTTGAGTTTACAATGGGAATGTTTCCCATGAGCTCAAACGCCATGCTGTGACCTCAATAGGTCTGTTTTGTCACTGACGCCGGACTGTAATACCAAATAACGGCGGTAATTGTTTAAAACGTTACCACCTAATTTGCCACGATGTGTGCGAATCAGATCACAAGGTGGCCTGGATCGTTTGCCGGGCCTCAACTAGTGGAACAACTGTTTTGAATGAAGATATCCAACGCTCAGTGACAATATGGTGCCCAGTAGGAAGCGTTATGAGTGATTTGTGAATGCTAAACAGGAAGTTAATTGGGAAAGACACGCATCACCCTGTTTTTGTCTGGTTTCCCCCCTCTTTTTTTTTTTTTTTAAAGGGATAGCTCACTTACTCACCCTCAAGTTGTTCCAAACCTTGTGTTCTGTTGAACACAAAAGAAGATATTTTAAAGAATGTTGGTAACCAGGCAGATCTCGGCCCCCATTGACTTCCATAGTAGGGAAAAAAAAATTATGTCAATGGGTCTGTCAACTGTCTGGTTACCAACGTCTTTTGTGTTAAACAGAACACTAGGTTTGGAACAACATGAGGGTGAGTAAATGACAGAATTGTAATTTTTGGGTGAACTATCCCTTTAATGTTCTGCCACCGAACAGACCAAAAAACAACAAGATTTACGGCTCAAGTTGGAGAACGGTCGGGGCTCCTCGCTAGGGTGAAACATTTCCTTGTGTGATGACAAATTTGTTCTGTTGTAGAACAAAGTGGTACACTAGATCTGCTTCATGAAGTAGATGCTTAACTCAGTTCTACTATGTGCCTTATGCGACTTGGAAGAGAGTTTGTGAAATTCAGGAGATACATGTTTGTTTGTTAAATGATTTCCATCCTTGGAACGCCTCACTAGTTTTGTACTGTTCTGTTTTTCATCTGATTTTTTCTGAAGATCTTTTTAATGGTGTATTCTGTTACAAGGGGGCGGCGATGTCATAGAAGGCAGTTGTGCACTCTTTCAGAACTAGTTGGTAAATCCGAGAATCATATATATTGATCTTCGTGTTAATAGTACAGTACGTGTTCTATCAAGATTGTCCATGTTTCCTTGTTTCTTGAAAAAAGATGGTGTATAGAAACTATTTCCCCTTAAATATTTATGGACCAAACAGTTGTTATATCTTATTAAATTTGTGTGAATAAAACTACTTTGCTTTACAAGCGTTTTATTTTTCATTACACAAACCATTTTTGTGTTGCTTTCAGATTTAAACTTCTGCTCACACCCAAAAAAAAAACAACAAAAAAAAACACACGACATGACAGATCGAACCTTGTCTTGCTTTCATTCTGACATCGATTTCAGACTTTATTCTGTTTCTGTTGTTAAAGTAATGCCCCATGGATTTGAACCAAAGCCCTGTAGTCAAGAAAAAATGCTTTTTAATGCATGACCATGGCTACTTTATACAGAAATACCAAGCACAGGATTGCTAGAAAGCCTTTTTTTGAAAAACTAGTACATAAACCTCTCAAAGCAAGGTTGCTCTGTAGTTTAATATATTGTTACTTTATGATTTTTTTTCAGGGAGAACAAATCTTGGGGCATTACAGCCATACTTCACGACGTTTGAAAATTCCCTAAAGTATTAAAAGAAGCTTTGATCGGAGTTCTTCACCATTGAAGACAAAGACAATATTAGGATCAGATTTTAGAGTGATTAAACAACTACAAAAAAAATGTACCAAATCTACCAAAAATGTATTCCAAATTTCTTTTTTTTCCTTTTTTTTGGTACTGAATGTTTAAAAACATCTTTGTAAGAGAATCCACAACAAATGGGATATTTTTCTTACGACCGAAATGATGCGGAAAGGCAAAGAAAGATAAGTTGTACAGTACTGTAGATACATAACAGAGCAACCTTGCTCCAAGAGGCGACTGCAGGAGACGGGATCTACGCACGCATGCATGTCTACACACACACACACACACACACACACACACACACACACACACACACACACACACACACACACACACACACACACACACACACACACACACACACACACACACACACACACACACACACTACCTTGTAATTCTGCTTGCTGTAAAACATTCCTGTGCAACAAATGTCACTTATCATGAACGCACAGCCTTCCTAAAACTTGGCAGCAAAATGTCCGAGAGAAGCTGGAAAGGAACACCATATGGCTGTATTTAAAATGAAAACTTATTTATAAAAAAAGAAAAAAGATTCAGATTTTTGCATGCACTTCATGTTGTTGACGGCGATTTCAGATGGATATTATTTTATATTGATGTTTCATTTGTTGTCTGTTGTGGATACTATAACCTTTAAAGGACAATTCTCCTTGTAAATCCAAAATCTTAACACAAAACAACAGTAAAAGTCAGTAAAAGCATGCTTGATTTGACAATAAAAACTGGTTATCTTAGAAAAAGAAGTATTTTGGGTTCCCTGATTTTTCTAGTGACACATTCTTGTGGTGTTAGTTAAAAATAATAAATAATAGAGGGAAATATTCCCCCCAAAAATATATATTGTAAGCTTGATGTAGTGGTAAATGTTTTAAAATATTATGCTTATTGTAACAATATCCAGAAAGCCAGCTTTATTAAACAATGCTTGTGTTATACTCTGTTAAGTGTGGGGGAAAAAGCATTGGGCCACATGGGGGCCTAGTAAACAGTAACGTGTTTAATTTCTGCTATGCCAGACTTGTCAAGCTTCGAGCTACATCACATGACCACAAAACGTAATTCTTTTCAGTCTGTGGACAATTTCTAAGTCATACAACACAGTGTGCTTTATGTGGTAACATCTAAGTCACTTAAAAGGTACAATATGTAACTTTTTGGCGCTCTGGCAGTTAATAAACAAAACTGCACGCGTCTGGCGGAAGAACATTGTAGCCGGAGCTACTTCTGGCTGTTTATGTCTATGACGAGTCACGCAGGTATTGTGCTACTCCGCAGCGGTCGGGCTAAATTAGTCCGAATATAAACACTTATAGTGATTCAGGATACGACAAAACACGGTTTGGATGATGGTTTCATGATGTAGCCTAATTTTGAACAAAAAGAGTTACATAGTGTACCTTTAAATGTGACTGAATCCATAGGTAACACCAACGGAAGTCATTTCAAGTGTCAAATCAGGTAGAAATGCAAATTTTCAGGGTTTATAAGCTTATATGGTTATGCATTTATACCCATGCACTATAATAATAAAAAAAATACAAAAAATATCAGTTTCTCTGCCTTTTGGCTAAGATCACGTGTAAATTATATACAATTAAAATATGAATTCATTATACGTCATATTAGTCGTCAGTTGTCCTTTGGGCTACGTCAGCAGACAAGAGGCTCTTAACACCCGTGACCGCCGTAGGGAATTCTCTGGAAAACAAGGGACCTTGAGGGATCAAAAGGAGGCGATGATGGATTTATTTTACACACTTGGAGGAGTGAACGGTCATCATAAACAGAAGCAAACAGGAAGATGGATGCTGTTCTCCCCTGCCGCCAGCGATTATATGGAAATCTCTCTCTCACAGAAGAACTGCATGACGAATCAGGAAGGTTTGTGATTTACACGAGCATGCGCAATGACACATTGACACTGATTTTTATGTCAGAAAAACATTTTTAATACAGTCCAACAACAACAAAAATAACACACAAGCCTATTAAAGAGACCCAAAAATTAGAATTCTGTCCTCATTTAATCACTCTCAAATTACTTCCTTTCTTCTGTGGAACATTAAATATTTTGTGTTCCAAATTTACACTTATGCCGCCACCCACAGGTGTACAAAAATGATAGAAATCAATCTAGAGACAAATGAAGACCTATTAACATTGAAATAGTCTCTCCTAGATGCCAATGAGATTAACAAGTGCTTCTCAAATTCTCAATAAACACATAATAATATTTCAAACTGTGCTAAGATTATCAAAGTGTGCAATTTAAAGTCAGAAATCTCAATATGAACTCAAATATTTATCAAATTCATTGCTAAAGCTACGGAAATCCCTAATAAAAAAGAGTAGGCCTAGGCCTACACTTTTAAAAAGAACATTTATTACGGAAACAATATACTTTAAAAGAATATACCTAAATGCGAACTGAATGTAATGTTTTCGGACACTTCATTGCATGCTTAAATTAAAATGAATTTCAAATGCAATTAGATGAAAATGACTGCTTTTTTGACCCACTTCAGTATATCTTACGTTGCCTATATCACGTGTAATTTTAAAATGACTTGTCTTTGAAATATGATTAAATGTAGGCTAATTACATATTTTTGTAATGATGAAGTTGCAATGCATTATATTTTAAATGTAATATTATAACACACTATGGGTAAAATTATAATCAAGTGCTTGACAAAATATTAAAACTTTATCTGAAAATTTACTTTTAACTAAAACTTTCAATTTTACATTACAACGTGCACTTTTTAAAACTGTACTTAAGTGTGTTAAGAAACGTATAAAAATGTGTACTCTCTTTAAGTAGCTAGTACACTAATTTCTTTAATATACCTTAGTAGTACCTTAATTTCATTAATATATTATCTGCAAGTACGTTTAAAAAAAATACAGTTAAAATTTGAAGTACACATTCAAAGCTCACTTTTTCACAATTAATGCTATACGCATTCTCTTTTTTAGCTTACTGTGTGTCTCATTTGTGTATTTGTGTTTCTTCTAAATAAGTAGTTATAGGCGAAACATCTGAGTCAAAGTTGATGCTTAAGTGAAACATGTCTCCATTAAGTCTCCTGAGCCATGAAAGAGAAACCTCTGAGCAATAAACTGTTCCTCTGGGGATTCTCAATGGTGTCTCTCTAGTGAATATCTGTGGTTCAGAACACAGGATGGTGTGTAAACAGCTGATGTGTGTGATGTGGACTCAGGTGCTCGTGTGACTGACACGGTAGAGTGAGCCAGAGAGGGACACACACACACATGCACACAGACATACACACACATGCACACTGACACACACATGCACACAGACAGGTACATTGCATATACACTGCTGAGACGAGAAAGCAAGAAGCCCGGTGTCAGATGATGTGTACAGTCAGCCTGGCACCTGTGTGTGTGTGTGTGTGTGTGTGTGTGTGTGTGTGTGTGTGTGTGTGTGTGTGTGTGTGTGTTTCCATACAGTGGCAGTTCCACACCAGCACCTTTTATCCCAGGAAAGTATGCATATCACTGCCTCCTACTCTGTCAAAAGTACATGCTCATGTAGCAGTCTGCACTGAACATGCATGTGCACACACACACACACACACACACACAGAGAGAGAAAGAGAGAGAGACTCTGTGACCCTTAGCAGCAGCAGCAGATGCAGATAACACAGAGATTTGTGAACATTAAGTTCAGAGGTCAATGACTTACATGCAGGTCGGGTAAGTAGGTGGAAACAGGCACACACACATGTACATTTATGGGTGCACACACCCATATATGATGATCTATCTATCTATCTATCTATCTATCTATCTATCTATCTATCTATCTATCTATCTATCTATCTATCTATCTATCTATCTATCTATCTATCTATCTATCTATCTATCTATCTATCTATCTATCTATCTATCTATCTATCTATCTATCTATCTATCTATCTATCTATCTATCTATCTATCTATCTATCTATCTATCTATCTATCTATCTATCTATCTATCTATGCAAGCAGCTACATCTATATTACAGTATTTCTCAGTCGCTTTGGTGCATTTCTTGAAACATCCTTAAGATATGCAGACCAGTCTAAACAATTCGTACAAACAGCACCACACAATGGATTACCTGCAAAAGCATCTAACTTGCTCAAAATCCTTATTTCATCTCTCAAAAGTAAGTATTTATGTCAATGAAAACACATAAGTGCCATTAGAATGTCAAGTCCTTGTGTCATTGTTCACAAACAAGATAGTCAAAATGTTTAGTCATGTTGTCAGTATAACTGTACTCTGTCCGTATTTTCAGATGTAAACTATGGCTACGATTTTGATGACAATGATTGAAAATTCACAAGACTCTATCTGTATGGCATATATACATTTTAAATTTCAACAGTACTAACTGACCAGTATTTACTGTTGGTCTGTCAACAAATTGCAGTACAAAATCATTGCGATATATAAAGAAAAGACAAGACTCTCTCTATATATACACACACACAGGCCTACTCTATATAGTCAAACCAAAAATTATTCAGACACCAGATTCATTTTTTACTGGTGGGTGCAGGACACTAGTTCATGTATGTAAGTGAGGATAGCAAAGTAAAAGTAAACTGCGATTATATTATACCGAAAAATTCTTCATACAGTGGACTGCCAGTAAAATTAATAAAAATTTGGGAGCAAAATTATTCAGACACTTTGGCCTGACCATGTTTTGCTGAAGGCCACATCCACACGAAGCCAGAGCTTTCCCTATCCAATCTTTTTTTCTCCTCGTCTCAAGAAATATCCATGTACACTACACACGAGAGCACTGAAACCGACTCAAAACGATGTAGTATACATGCCAGGCCAGTATGTGGCGCTGTAATTCTGCCACAGAAATACACTAAAAACAGAGAAGAAGAGTTGTGGCTAAAAGGGGTACAGCAATGGTAGGAAGTGAGGCAAAATCTCACGATAAAATAACAATAAATACATTTGCTACTTACCAGATTGTGTTTTATTAACACCTACCCCAACCCTAAACCTACAATAATGCAAATACAGTAATTAAATGATGCAGTATTGATGTGCGCATGCCCAATGCTTGTAGTTGTATCCCTTCTAGTCTTTACCGTGCAGGACGTGGTGTGATGACATCACCGTTTCACAAAATATACGGATTGGCTGTATCCACTCTGGGACCCGATTTCCAAAAATATCGGTTTCAGGCTTCCAAAACGAAACGCTGATACTGTAAATTTTTACGTATACAGCTAAACGCGTCTCCGTGTGGACTTAGTGTTTTTTCTTGAATTGCTAATGCAAATTTTTACACCACAGACTGAACAAAATGAAGCGTTGCTTGGTAATTGGTTGACCTAATCGGTTGGTATTATCTAATTGTATACTTAAATTTAACAGCTGACAGCTGATTGGTTGCTTGTGATCCATTACATACCTTTCAACGTTACCTGACATTATGAAGATGAATTTGTTCTGACACAGTTTAACTCTTGAGTTCTTGTCATATTTTATTACCATTTTCTAAACTATAGCGAATAAACTGTGATAATGTGAGAAATGTTGAAGATGTCTGAATACATTTTGGTTTGAGTGTGTGTGTTACATTATGTCTCTATAAAGTATATGTACTGTATAATGTAAAATGCAAGTGGACTACTGTAATATAGCATTACAGTAAGTGTTTAGTATTACAGTATAGTGAAAATTGTCTGATAAGTTCATAATTTAGAACATGGTGCACAATAGTGGCCCCTACTTCATCAGAAACATGTCTACAATGGCCTCTTCTACCTCTTTCACTGTTTTGCCTCTGTACCCTTCCACCACACACTCTTACTCCTCTTTTTCTTCCCAGTTGTTGACCATGTTTGTTTCCTTGTATATTATAAGAAATTGTAACTCTGTGTTGTCGTCTGTCTATAAATGCTTGCCAAATGAAGAATCATTGGTTGATCCAGCCCTTTACATTTCCCTTCATGACTGAAATTCAAAATTCTCCTCCGCGATTCATCAATTCAGGACACATTTAAAGCTTGGTACACACTCCGCAAGAACAAAGAAATTTGTTCGTTTTCTCGGGATGGCAAGAACAAGAACAAAGTTTGTTCTGGCCAGGACATTCCATACTTCATGAGAAAAGCAGGTGCCGGACTTCTGGGGAATCCTCAGAGGCTAAATTTCTGACCAATCACACAATAGTTCTCAGACACCCACAAGAAAAAAGTTCTGCTCCGATGATGTATCGAGAACAAGCTGCGAGACCTCCCAAACCAGGGCTGCGAGAACAAAATGATGTTGTTTTGTTCCCGCAGCCCTCGCAGTGAGAACTTTTTTCTCTGTTCTTGCGGAGTATGTAATGGCCTTAAATCTAATAGAAATGTATAGAAAATACACAACGCATTATGACATCTAGTTTCACCATTTTGCATTTAATGACTTATGCAAGGAACTAATGCATATATGTTTTGAACAAGTAGTTTTGAGAATTTCAGTTGTGATCTGAGAAATGTAGCGACTGAGAAAAACTGTAACATAAAAAAATATATAATAATTATATATATATATATATATATATATATATATATATATATATATATATATATATATATATATATATATATATATATATATATATATATATATATATATATATATAATATATATATATAAATTCTGAAGTTAATTAGCAAAACTGGTTTCTCATAATGCAATTTTCAATATCATACACATACACATTACTCCAAGTATTAGTGCTTTATTTTAACAATTTATTTTAATTGATTACATTCTGTAAATTGACATTTATTTTAAAGCTTTGCACAAGTATCAGCTCGACATCATTAACGCTTGTCCGGGTCAAGTGGATTTTTTGAAGGGGCAAGTGAAAGAGAATTTTACTTGCCCGACCGGACAAGTATCCTGATTAAAAATGTAAATAACTAGGGAATCACCAAAATGCAAGAATGTTTCTGCATTCATTTAGTATAAGTTGCGAGCGATAGTGGATAATAATAATATATAATGGAGGCTAATGTATAATGAACTGACGGTAACAAGGTTGCCCGGTTGACGCTCGCGCTGCCTCTCGAGGAGAAATCGAAAACAAACGAGCGCCTCTCACACAAAGAAACTCAGTTAACATACAGGGTTAAAATTACAAATTGTGGGGTTTTTATATTTATAACAAATGATACAGTTAAGCAACATCACAGAACCAAGAGTGTTGTTTTCCTGAATACCATCACGACTGAAAATGACACTGATTTCATATGATAGTCCCATAAACACTTAATTAACATTAAGTCCCTTACATTTAGATGCAATATGGACTGTTTTTGTTCTATTTCAGCAGCGAAAATTGTTCCAAACAAAGATCACAGCAGAACCATAATGCATCTCACAGCAACAGTGTGTTACTGAATCATTCAGCGTTTTGAATGAATCGGTTGAATCAAAGATACAATGACCTATTCGTAAACGACTGCGGCTGAATCCGAAATCCCCCTATACCCTCAAATAGGGCACTATTTGAGCGGACAGCCATTTGTAGTGGTGTCTGAAACCATAGTGGACGTTATTGAGTGCACTCATTCTATCCCACAATGCACCGCAATAACGAGTGTACAACCGATTCGGTCGGCTGTACGAATTCACTCACTCGTTTTCATTCACTCCTTCAAGTGAACTAGGCTATATTAGTGGACTAACGTAGGGAATATTGAATGACGGTTTAGGGGGCGATTTCGGATTCAGCCTGCCTCATTCTTGAGCCGTTTCAACGAATCGACTCAATGACTCACTCATTAAGACGGTCACTTGCTGCCACCTACTGGTGGTTTAGTTTCATGTTTAAACATTCTTTCCAACATATCTTATTTGTATATTCAAAAATATTTAAAACAATCTCATAACATTATTTAAAACGGTTGAAATTTTTCAGTGTCAATTATTTTATTTGATTGGTAACTATAGTGTCTTATTCTAATTTAATTTATAGATCAAATTTAAGAATATTAAATGAAAGCTGAAGCATAGCCTATATATTTAATAAGATTATGGAAAAAATTCCCTTTTTTATCACAAATATGCAGATTTTAATATGTCAAAGCTGACTGAACACTGGTGAGAATATTGCTTCAGAATAAATTATATTTACAAAAAAAAAAAAAATTCTGGACAAGCTCATTTTTTACTATGACAAGTGAATGACAGATGTACTTGTCCGAAGGAACAGGCTTAATGTCGAGCCCTCCTTAAATAATGCATTCTGACTATTATTAAATAAAAGACGATGAAATAGAAAAATTGTTGTCATTTCGAAACGTGCACCATCTAAAAGATGGTCCTCAAGTGACAATAAAATGTGTACATTCTTGAAAACATAGAAAACAAATCTCAAATTCCATGACTACTGACACACAAACAAACAGAAACAGACAAAAGGACTCGTGTAAGTGTGTGTGTGTTTACATTTAGACATGAAGATTTGGGTAACTTTTTTTATTGACAGCCGCAATAATAAATCAAATCAAGCTGGTTGGGGGTTTTTTTTCCGCTACAGCACGACCCTTTCGTGCACTGCCAAAAAAGTTCATTGTCTGGGGGTAAAGACAAACAAGACCCGAAAAAAGACACGGGGAGGCTCATCTACATTCCTGAAACATATGAAATCAAACAAGGATTTTGGCAAAACAAATATCTAAAAAAAAAAAAGAAAAAAAAAGAGAGAGAGAGTTAACATTATGGAACTGCCGTCGTTCTACTTTTAGAACAATCGACACAATCTGATTATTACACAGATTTCAAGACAACAGACTGTGGTGTTGAACCAGAGCTCCAGTGTGCAGTCACAAGAGCTGCCTCTTATCCATCTATCTAATTATTCCCTCAGAAACCAGAAATTTGAAGATACTAAAGACAGTCCCTATCTGTCATGAAGCAGCATTGATCTCATTGAGAGCAAAATGTGGGTGTTGAGGGAGCCCAATATAACTCATGCCATTAAATTCCAGCTTGCCGTTATTCGCCAACAGAATTGACAGATTTTCCGCAGACATTTCTTTTAATCTTCAACGCTTGTTCAAGAAGAGGGGAAAACACACAGTGTGTGCTTTACCTTTCTCATATGGTATTTGTGAGGAGGTTAGCAGAACTGCTATTGAAGTGTCAAGACAGAAAAAAAAAGAAAGAAAAGCAGCGCACAACACTTGTTGATTATCAACTGTCAAAATCCTGGAGAAAACATTGTTACTTTCCTTATACGGAACAGAAAATGCTCCCCTCAAATGCTCTGATTGAATGTAATAGTACTGTATAGTATATCATCTCGGCTTATTGCAGCAATTTTATTGCTGACAACACATAATATTGTTTATATTGAGACAGTTTGAGTGTTAATGTTGTGAGGTGTAAACAAGAAACAGCCTTCCTTTTAACATTAATTTGACACTAGCAAGATTATATACAAGATATTCTGATGTGGTTATCTTTTTGTAACTATATACAAAGAGTCTTAGTTTATTATGCTGTATGTACAATCTTGGAACTGGCAATCACAGATAATACAGGCCTATCCACACCAAAATCACAAGTTGGTGGATAAATAACGGTGGTGTAAAATGTGAATCACAACAAATGATGATGTTTATGTTGTTTGTTCATACGTTTTCCTGATGAGGTTAGAAATACGTTCCTTCAATGATAAAACTGTAGTTGTTTTAGTTGTTATTTATAAAATAAAATGAAATTTGGAGGCCAGGGCAACACCTTCACTCTTCATCATGTTCCTCAAACTATTCGATAAAGGAACACTCCACTTTTTTTGAAAATTGGCTCATTTTCCAACTCCCCTGGAGTTAAGCAGTTGAGTTTTACCTTTTTCGAATCCATTCAGCCGATCTCCGGGTCTGGCGGTAGGACTTTTAGCATAGCTTAGCATAGATCATTGAATCTGATTAGACCGTTAGCATCTCGCTCAAAAAAAAATGACCAAAGAGTTTCGGTATTTTTCCATTTTAAACTTGACTCTTCTGTAGTTGGAATGAGAGTATAGTTCCTAGCCATATCGGCCTAGAAAATTGCAACTTTTCATTTTCCGTCTGTCTTAGTACACAATTTACCTACAGAATAAAAAAAAAAAAATAGCGACTATTTTGTCATTTTTTGAGCGAGATGCTAACGGTCTAATCAGATTCAATGATCTATGCTAAGCTATGCTAAAACTGCTACGTCAGTCCCGGAGATCGGCTGAATGGATTAAAAACGCTAAAATTCAACTGTTTAACTCTAGGGGAGTTGGAAAATAAGCCTATTTTCAAAAAAAGTGGAGTGTTCCTTTAATAATGTGTGCAGTGTGGCCAGTATGGAGGAGAGTTACTTTCAAAAGTAATGCGTTATAATATTACATTACTCCCTAAAAAAGTAACTGTTACTTGAACCGCGTTTCCACCGCAGGGACTTTGCCCAGGAACTAGGGACTTTGGGGTGGTACTCTGTGCGTTTCGACTGCAGGAACCAGGGTCTAAATGAAGTTCCGGTTAAAAAATGTCCCCCTCAGAAAGTCCCTGCTCATGAGGTAGTACTTTTTCAAATTTCAGGAACTTTGGCGCTGAGCATGGTGATTGGTTGAGTTTACGCTGTATTTTATTTCAACCACAATTTTTAAAGTCTGTTGCGGTGCGCGCAGCAAAAGTTGTTTGCTATTCGAATCAACAATAGAGTTACAAAAAAAAACACTCGATAAACCGGCGACGAGGTTCAGGATTTAATACGCTTATATGCGGAATATGAACTCCAGCGGGAACTGTAAAGTCGCACGCAGTCCTACATCACCGGTCTAATCTTCACGGTACTTTAGACCGCGACGGAAAAGAAGACAGTAACCGGTCTAGGGTGAAAAAAGTTCCGGTTCCGGTAATTTTGGCTTTAGTTAATTTTTATGGAGAGCAACGCGTTACATTAATTTTGCGTTACTTTTTTCACCTGGGCTGGACGGGCTTGTTTGTTTGTTTTTTTATAACAAAAAAATATATATATATTTTTTGGCAAATACAAAGGCCCTTTCATACCAAAAGTGAATAAGCAAAATCATACCTGTACAGAGGGCACAGCTTAAACAAACCTTCAGCTGTGCTGCCATTCTGGGCTCCATTTCCCGAAAGCGTCGTTAGCCATCTATGGTCGCAAGTTCCGTCGTAATCAGCATAGTTCAAAGAGTCGGTGGAACGACAGCTCTCAACCTGTGGTTAGAAGCATACGTTTCTTGTTTGCGTAACATGTGGAATCCTTATCTTGAGCAATAAATCCTTATCTTGAGCAATAAATCCTTATCTTGAGCAAAATAAGCAAGACTGACATTCTGACATAGATTGACATTCAGTACAATCTATATCTTTTATTTAGAAAACATACAAATGTCATTTACGTTTTTTTAGGCCCCGTCCACACGAAGCCAGAGCTTTCCCTATCCAATCTTTTTTCCCCCTTGTTTCAAGAAATATCTGTGTACACACGAAACCACTGAAACCGACTCAAAACGATGTAGTATACATGCCAGGCCAGTATGTGGCGCTGTAATTCTGCCACCGAAATGCACTAAAAACAGAGAAGAAGAGTTGTGGCTAGAAGGGGTACACACTGCATGAAAAGTGGGATTTTCGTCAGTATGTGACACTGTAGATTGCCGTGAAACTTCAGGTGTACGACTGTGCACGGCAATTTGCAGGCAACACCGAAAACTGCCGTAAATTGTGGTAAATTGACGTGGGCCTTGCTTGGCAGTTGTCCCCCCATGACCCCCCCTCCCCTTAATTCTAGGGGAGGCTTTATCATGTAAATGAACATGCTGTGAGCTACACAAATGCAAATCAGAGTAGCAGCAGGGGGAGTTTTATCTAGGTTCTGAATTTTTTTGACTAAAACAAGTTTAAAGTTTAAGTTAAAATGTTATCTTAAATTTAAGTAAAATGTACTCGTTTTAGTACACATTACTAAATTTTTAGGGCAACCAGTTTGCTCCAATTTTTTAAGTAGATTCAACTTGTCCGGGCTCACAGTGTAGATTAATTACTCTGTATGTCATTAGCGATAACCAATGTTATGTAAAAAAAATAAAAAAATACAGGACAGCAGTTCATGTCTTCAACCTTTAGAGAGGTTATGTGATGCAACAAGACAATGAACCAAAGCACACAAATAAATCAAGTAAAGCATACAGTTTACATACCAACATTAATTTTTCCACCCTGCACTGTGAATGATTTTTTAAATGGCTATTAATCATAAATGTGAAAAGTACAAGTTTGTGTGTTTATAGTTAAGTCAGATTGTGTTTTTCTGTAATTGTCATTTAAATTGAGCTCACACCACATTTTATGAATTATCAATGCAGATTTTCAAGAGGTGGTTTCCTGGACAGGGTTTAAATTATGCCAAGAGTAGGCCTTAATCTAGTTAATCGTGAGTTAAAAAATTGTTGCCTGGAACAAAGATTAAGCACAGATTACTAACACCTGGACTATGAGTCCTGAACTAAAATAAACTGGATTCATTTACAGTTTTATCTAATTGCTTACACACAATTTCTGAAAATATGGCTCCATTTCTTGTAACTCTACACACAAAACATCAGACATCTCTTGCAAAAGCAACACTTTGTGCAAAACTATTTTAACTATTTCCAAAAATGTTGTTTTTGCATATATCTAACTACACAATGCACAACTGGGTGGCATTTATAGTGAATCGAAAGTTATCCAGGGATAATGTCATGATGTAGTGTGTGTGTGTGTGTGTGTGTGTGTGTGTGTGTGTCCGTGACTCTTTAGCTCTGCACGCCTGCATGAGCTCGGGTGTTTTCGAAAAGAATCGGTACAGCGTTATAAATATGATCAAACTAAAGACTCTACAGAGATATGACGGATGCAACACTACTCTATAGGTACTCAAGATTAACATGGAATTTACAGTTGAACTGAAATCAACTGAACTGAATCAACACTGAAGTCACTTGAGCTGAATATTGACACTATATTGGCTTGTTAGAGCCGGTTTACAGCAGAATTTGTTTTGAACTTGTTACTGAAGCTGCTATGAAACAATATATTTTGTTGTATGCATATTCTTTCTTTCTCAAACCTTAGTTTTGATTTCTAAGTGATCAATTTATGTATAAGTGTTTTCACACATGATCATTGGCTGTATGGGTCCTCAGTAAATGAATGTGGCATTTAAATGGCAAAAGTTATTCTTGTCTCTATAACTTATGGCTTCCTAAAGACACGTTTATGGGTAAATAAAATATCAATAATATAAATAAAATGAATATCAAAACATATTTTAAATATAATGAAGTCATTTTATTATAGCACTCATCAGATGTTCCTGGAAACAAAACAGAGACAGAACAGTATAAACAAACTATACAACAAACTAAACACCAAATTACAAAAACATTATTATGTGAAAGTGAATAAAGTTGTGTGTGTTTTCAGTTATAAATATGTGCTGTGTAAATTAGCCTATACTTTTAGAAATTATATATAGCCTAACTTTAAAAAACAAACAATAACCCATATAGATAAATTATAATAATTGTATAATATTAAGCATTTACTTAATATACATTGTAACATTAGGCTACTTTACTCTAGCACAGTAGTCAGTTAAGCAATTAATTAATATCTTATATTAATATGTATGTAGCCTAGGCTACATCTAAAGGTAAGTCTGCTTTAAAAAAAAAAATATTACGCTTCGACATGTACAGAATGTGCGCGTTAAGAAACACGTTCAAATGTGTCTTCTTAACATGTTAAAACTGTGCGTGAAGCGGAAAACAGGGCGTGTTGAAGGTTGAAACAATCATAAGTCACGCGTTTCGTATAAAGAGATTTGGCCCCGGGCGCGTTCCATATCAGAGCCCTAGTCCAATGAGGTGCGAGGTCGAGGTCATGGCCATGACGCGTAGAAGACGAGCTTTAAACTATTTTTTTGATGTTTTTTGCTGCTTTCCTTTTTCGTGATCAACAATGACAGGACACCGTCTTCAACTCAATCTCTGCATGGACGCGACGAACTTTTTGGACTCATTTTCAGGAGGCTGTCTTCGTCTTCATAACTCTGAGGCAAACTGCAGCCGCTATGAACCACAGCATGGGTAATGTAACGTTACGATTTAAAGAATATGCTTTTATTCAGCTGTATAAGGAAATGGATGCGTTAATAGATCCGAGCTTAAAACTGCACATTTTGTTTACACAGACTATCCTCGCCTCATAACGAAGCCGTGAGCTCTTATCTGCTTGGAGAGATTTCCGCGAGTCCAGATTTAACCGCTGATCAAGACGAAATTGTGTGTAAGTAACTTCTAATGTGTTTCTCATTCCTTGTTTAATTTTACCGTGACTGTTTTTATTAATACCAGTCTCATGTAATTGTTTTCCAGCTGCCTGTAAGACGTATTATGAATCGACACGCCGGAGCTTCAGATACAAACAACCTGAAACTGCGAAGTTTAGCTCGGAGTCGATCAAGAAGAAAAAGGGTAAGATTTATTATATTAGATCCGTTTTTTGTCAATGTGAGTATTTTTCAGGTTGCTTATTGTCTTTATGGATTGTATTACAGTTGCTGGAAGCAAGAGTGTGCTGGATGAGGTGGACGTTTGGAAGTCCGCGGCCATTGAACTCATGTTTGACGAGGAAGTTCTCCACCTACGTCATGGTTCGTTTACGACAATTTGTGGCACAGACGAACGCGACGTTCGCTGCCTCTAAATTGTCGAAAACTGCCGAAAATTAGGGAGATTTCCAGGAGTATACAGGCGTTTATGGGGTCGAAAATCCCACTTTTCATGCAGTGACAGCAATGGTAGGAAGTGAGGCAAAATGCAAAATCTCACGATAAAATAACAATAAATAAATGTACTTACCAGATTGTGTTTTATGAACGCCTACAATAATGCAAACACAGTTATTAAATGACGCAATGTTGATGTGCGCATGCCCAGTGCCCGTAGTTGTATCCCTTCTAGTCTTTACCCGTGCGGGACGTGGTGTGAGTACACACGAAAACGCAAGGATGTCGGTTTCAGATTTATCCACTCTGGGACCCGGTTTCAAAAAATAACGGTTTCAGGCTCCACAAACGCCGGATCCGTGTAAACGCGTCTCCATGTGGACGGGGTTCAGCTGCTCCCGCTCTCCATACGCACTGCTTGCGCGTGCAGTGTGAAGCCGGCGTAAGGCTTGCTGTTTCAGAGATACGTTGAACCAGTCGCCTTGCCATAACAATTTGGCCCTTTTCAAAGGTGAATTAGAATAGAAATGCGGTGACATGAAACAGAACAGTGCAGTGAAACTTGCAAAAACGGAATAACATTGAAGTGCAACTTACAGAATAGAACTGAAGTGAAACAGAATAGAATATTAGTGAACTGAACCCCCCCCCCCAAGAAAATAGAACATACATGTACAGAGAACATGTACATACAGAGAATACATTACAATAGAAGTGAGGTGAAACTTGCAATGCAGAATCAAATTGAAGTGGAACTTACAGAATAGAACTGCAGAGAAACAGAATAGAATATTAGTGAACTGAAAACCCCCCCAAGAAAATAGAAGTGTGGTGAAATGAACATACCATACAGAGAATACATTACAATAGAAGTGAGGTGAAACTTGCAATGCAGAGTAAAATTGAAGTGGAATTTACAGAATAGAACTGAAGTGAAACAAAATAGAATATTAGTGAACTAAAAAAACACGATAATAGAAGTGTGGTGAAATGTACATACAGAGAATACATTACAATAGAAGTGAGGTGAAACTTGCAATACAGAATAAAATTGAAGTGGAACAGAATAGAATATTAGTGAACTGAAAAAGACAAGATAATAGAAGTGTGGTGAAATGTACACACAGAGAATACATTACAATAGAAGTGGGGTGAAACTTGAAATACAGAATAAATTTGAAGTGGAATTTACAAAATATAACTGCAGAGAAACAGAACAGAATATTAATGAACTGAAAAAAATATGATAATAGAAGTGTGGTGAAATGTACATACAGAGAATACATTACAATAGAAGTGAGGTGAAACTTGTAATGCAGAATAAAATTGAAGTGGAACTTACAGAATAGAACTGAAGTGAAACAGAATAGAATATTAGTGAACTGAAAAGCCCCCCAAGATAATAGAAGTGTGGTGAAATGTACATACAGAGAATACATTACAATAGAAGTGAGGTGAAACTTGCAATACAGAATAAAATTGAAGTGGAATTTACAGAATAGAACTGAAGTGAAACAGAATAGAATATTAGTGAACTAAAAAAACAAGATAATAGAAGTGTGGTGAAATGTACACACAGAGAATACATTACAATAGAAGTGAGGTGAAACTTGTAATGCAGAATAAAATTGAAGTGGAACTTACAGAATAGAACTGAAGTGAAACAGAACAGAATAAAAGAGCAGTGAAACGTAATTAACAGAATACACCAAAGTCAATTAGAATAGAAATGTGGTGACATGAAAGAGAACTGTGAAGTAAAGAGAAGAGAATACAAAAACTAGAATGTACATTTCCTGAAGAAAATGTGAGTGGTGCTTGCCGTGGCAAAATTCGCCACCCGGATAATGCAAAAAAGCCAAGCAACATGTCTGTAGGATGTTCTGGGGCTGAGATATAGGTCTTTGTAAACGGTTGCTAGGGTACTCTGTTTGGTTGCTATGGAGTGGCTTGGCAACATTCAATGATGATACTGCTTGTCAGAATGAATGATATAAACCAACCCCCATGTCTGTATGATATTGTGATGCAGAGATATAGGTCTTGGTAAACGGTTGCTAGGGTACTCTTTTTGGTTGCTATGGAGTAGCATGGCAACATTCAATGATGATACTGCTTGTCAGTATGAATGATATAAACCAACCCCCATGTCTTTACGATGTTCTGATGCAGAGCTATAGGTCTTGTTATACGGTTGCTAGGATAGTCTTTTTGGTTGCTATGGAGTGGCTTGGCAGCATCCAATGATGATACTGCTTGTCAGTATGACTGATATAAACCAACCCCCATGTCTCTATGATGTTCTGAGGCAGAGATATAGGTCTTGGTAAACGGTTGCTAAGGTGTTCTGGGTTGCTAGGGCGTTGCTAGGCGGTTGTTAAGGTGTTCTGGGCGGTTGCTAGGCGGTTGCTAAGGTATTCTGGGTGGTTGCAAGGGCATTGCTAGGCGGTTGCTAAGGTATTCTGGGTGGTTGCTAGGCGGTTGCTAGGGTGTTTTGGGTGGTTGCTAGGGCGTCGCTAGGCGGTTGCTAAGGTATTCGGAGTGGTTGCTAGGGTGTTGCTAGGTGGTTGCTAAGGTATTCTGGGTGGTTGCTATGGTGTTGCTAGGCGGTTGCTAAGGTATTCTGGGTGGTTGCTAGGGCGTTGCTAGGCGGTTGCTAAGGTGTTCTGGGTGGTTGCTAGGCGGTTGCTAAGGTATTCTGGGTGGTTGCTAGTGCGTTGCTAGGCGGTTGCTAAGGTATTCTGGGTGGTTGCTAGGGCGTTGCTAGGCGGTTGCTAAGGTATTCTGGGTGGTTGCTAGGCGGTTGCTAGGGTGTTCTGGGTGGTTGCTAGGGCGTTGCTAGGCGGTTGCTAAGGTATTCGGAGTGGTTGCTAGGGTGTTGCTAGGTGGTTGCTAAGGTATTCTGGGTGGTTGCTATGGTGTTGCTAGGCGGTTGCTAAGGTATTCTGGGTGGTTGCTAGGACGTTGCTAGGCGGTTGCTAAGGTGTTCTGGGTGGTTGCTAGGCGGTTGCTAAGGTATTCTGGGTGGTTGCTATGGTGTTGCTAGGCGGTTGCTAAGGTATTCTGGGTGGTTGCTAGGGCGTTGCTAGGCGGTTGCTAAGGTGTTCTGGGTGGTTGCTAGGGCGTTGCTAGGCGGTTGCTAAGGTATTCTGGGTGGTTGCTAGGGCGTTGCTAGGCGGTTGCTAAGGTATTCTGGGTGGTTGCTAGGGTGTTCTGGGTGGTTGCTAGGGCGTTGCTAGGCAGTTGCTAAGGTATTCGGAGTGGTTGCTAGGGTGTTGCTAGGTGGTTGCTAAGGTATTCTGGGTGGTTGCTATGGTGTTGCTAGGCGGTTGCTAAGGTATTCTGGGTGGTTGCTAGGGCGTTGCTAGGCGGTTGCTAAGGTGTTCTGGGCGGTTGCTAGGCAGTTGCTAAGGTATTCTGGGTGGTTGCTAGGGTGTTGCTAGGCGGTTGCTAAGGTATTCTGGGTGGTTGCTAGGTGGTTGCTAAGGTATTTTGGGTGGTTGCTAGGGCGTTGCTAGGCGGTTGCTAAGGTGTTCTGGGCGGTTGCTAGGCATTGCTAAGGTATTGTGGGTGGTTGCTATGTTGTTGTTAGGCAGTTGTCAAATGGTTACTATGGAGTTTTTATAGAGTTGTTAGCATGTTCTCAGCCTGATTTAGCTGTTAGCTAATCATTATTAGCATGTAGCTATTCAGTGCTAGCATGTGTAGCATGTTGAAAGTCCATTTTGCTAGCATGAGCCAAAAGACCCAACCCCCATGTCTCTATGATGTTCTGATGCAGAGATATAGGTCTTGGTAAACGGTTGCTAGGGTACTCTGTTTGGTTGCTATGGAGTGGCTTGGCAGCTGCCAATGATGATACTGCTTGTCAGTATGAATGATATAAACCAACCCCCATGTGTCTATGATGATCTGATGCAGAGATATAGGTCTTGGTAAACGGTTGCTAGGGTACTCTGTTTGGTTGCTATGGAGTGGCGTGGCATTTGCCAATGATCATACTCCAAAGGCTGCTTGTGAATATTAATGATATAAAACAACCCCCATGTCTCTATGTTGTTCTGATGCAGAGATATAGGTCTTGCTAAACGGTTGCTAGGCTGCTTGATAATGGTTGCTAGGGCATGGCTAGGAAGTATTGAAGGTGACTTGTGATTGGCTGTTGATGCCCCGAGTCAAACAAACCCACCCTCTTGTTTCTATGACACTTCTATCAAAAGATATCCCTTTGATCTCTTTCAATGGAAGTCTATGGGATCAGTTGCTAGGGAGCTCTAAATGGTTGCTAGGGCGTGGCTTTATAGGTTGACAATCATCCTGAGATAGTGATTGGCTGTCTGAGTAAATTGAGCCCACCCCCTTGTCTCTGAGACACTGTGAGCCAGAGCTGTGGTCAATACAAAATCCCTATGCAATTTCCCATTGTAAGAGAAACACATGCGTTTAATGGGACGTCCCTCCCCATTATAAGTCAATGGGGAAATTTGAGGAAATTTGGGGAGCTCTAGCGCCCCAGGGGTACAACTTATACCCCATTGAGATGTGTCATCTTACAGGGCCTGTCAGCCTCTTCAAATGTGGTGACACACGAGTTTCTACGAAATCCTCACTCGGAGCTATGAGGGGTCAAAGTTTCCGCAATGTTAAATCCCATTGACTTTTCGGCTACTTTTTCGCCCCTGGGGCGAACATCGCACCCCCGATCCCTTAGAAAAGATATAGCACACCATTCCCGTATAAGGCGGTCGATTTGACGCCTCATTCATGGGTCTGTGACAAAATTTGTGGGAGGAGAAGCGCGCCGAAAAAGCGTCCAGAAGAATAATAAGTATTATTATAAATAATAATAAACCGTTCCTGGGTTACATAGTATATATACGCCTTGCTAAACAAGCTCCACGAATATTAATAAGTATGGAGAATGACAATATTGATGCCTTGCTTCGCAAGGCCCACTAATATGTATGTTTGAGAGTGATGGTGATGCCTTGCTTCGCAAGGCATCACTAAAACCGTTCTGAGGCAAGATAGTAATAGTGATGCCTTGCTACGCAAGCACCACTAAATACATACAAGAAAATGTATTACAATAGAAGTGAGGAGAAATTTGCAATACAGAATAACATTGAAGTGGAATTTACAGAATAGAATATTGGTGGACTGAAAAAAAACAGAGGAGTGAGGTGAAATTTACATAGCATTGAAAACACAAGTGATGTGAGATGATAGAATATAACTGAATGGCATCTTTCTGCATTGCCTTACTCTTTTCTCTGTGAATGTTAAAGTTAGTGGCCTGTGTGAAGTTCCCCGCCCCTCTCCAGCGAGCATGCTGGGATGTGTGTGTAACTCACACAGGTCGGGAATGGCGTGTTAAGGAGCGCGCACACGCACACACACACTGACGCGAATACACACTCCCTGTAGGCGCGCGCGAAAAGCTCGCGTGTGTGTTGCGGCGTCGCGCAGGAACTCAACAGGAGCTCGACCTTGACAGACTGGGACACCATCCTCCTCCTCATCCTCATCCTCATCAACATCATCGGCGCGAGCTCCAGTTCAGCGCGTGTGAAACTCAGCTGGCACTTCCTGGTAAGAGTTTAGCTTCATTCCCTCCTGTCAAAAACAGATTATGTCACTTTTCCGTTTTTACTGCCACGCAACACGGACATTTTGAGTAGGCTAGGCAATGTTTATGCAGCAAACGTTATAACAGAGAAGTCTGAGGAAAAGTTGACAAAACTTTGGGCTAGTTTGTGTTAGCGCGCTAGGCTAGCGCTGTTGTGGCAGTAATTCACCCGAGACAAACATTCAAATGATTTGATATAACGCCAAAAACGCTTTTATTCATCCAGACAGCCACACACCCTTTTGTGAAAGTTAGTTTGAAGCTGTTTTAAAGCGTGTCGGCTGTGTTTCTAGCAGTGACATGGCACGGTTAGTTAGAGCATTGTGGCTAAGCTAACGTCTGTCATTGTGACACATGCAGGAGAAATGTGAAGAGAAATTCACTCCTAATTACTCTGACATTGGCCAACTAACCTTAAAACCAGATAGCAACGTTTTTTTAAATCCTCCGTTCCTCTAGAAAAGTCCTATCTAAGTTGTTTATTTGAGAGTGTGATGGATTTCTTACTTTGGCAACACTTTCCAGCTGTTGACAGCAACGTGTTGATACTTGTTTTGTGTAAACCTCGTTCATGATGTTCACGATGATATGAGTGAATCAGGGGACAAGTTCATTTTCACGTATTTAGGTCACTCATATTTTTAGTATGTTCGAAGTCCAAGAAGATATTTGAAGTTTATGCAATGTATTACCTTATAAACTCAGTGAAATTACTGTGGAGTCAGGGTTTGCGAGTGACGCAGAACAATGAATCAGCACAAGATGCAGTGAGATACAGTGGTATGCAAATGTTAAAGTATAGTGTTTCTTGGATTGCTATAGCAATATTTCAACCCTAAAGTTTTCAATTACTCACCCTCATGTCTTTCCAAACCTATGTTATGTTTCTGTGCAAAACAAAATCTGATATTAGAATGACAGACTGAGGCACCTTTTAAAGGGATAGTTCACCCAAAAACGAAAATGTGATGTTTTTCTGCTTACCCCTAAGGCATCCAAGATGAAGGTTTCTTCAGTAGAACGCAAATTAAGATTTTTAACTCCACCCGTTGCTGTGTGTCACTCATATAATGCTTGTCAATGGAGACGAATTCTATTAGAGTAAAAAAAAACATGGACAGACAACTTCAAATTAAACCCCGCGGCTCGTGACGACACATTGATGTCTTAAGACACGAAACGATCGGTTTCTGAGAGAAACCGAACGATATTTATGCAATTAATTTCACCTCATATCAGACGAATGCCGTCAGCTCTCCAGACTGTCATCACTTCCCGTGAGTGAGGTTAAAATTCCGGCCGGGTCATAGATATGTATACGTAGATTCCTCATTTGAGCGATCCACGCAGGCACTAATAAGGTATCTATGTATATATCTATGACCCGGCCGCTATTTTGACCTCACCAACGGGAAGTGATGGCAGTCTGCACTGCAGAGCTGAAGCGTTCGTCCGATATGAGGTCATATATTGGCATAAATACCGTTCGGTTTCTCTTAGAAACCGATCGTTTCGTGTCTTAAGACATCAATGTGTCGTCACAAGCCGTGGGGTTTAATTTGAAGTTGCCTGTCCATGTTTTTTTTTACTCCTATCTAAGTTGTTTATTTGAGAGTGATGGATTTCTTACTTTGGCAACACTTTCCAGCTGTCACTGTATGAAAGATGATGCAATGGAAGTGAATGGTAACCATCAGTTACAACATTCTACCTAATGTTGTTTTTTTTTTTTAGTTCCACAGAAGAAAAGTCATACTGGATAAAGCAACATGAGTGTAATTTTTGACAGTTTTCAGTTAACATAACATAAATTAGGTGTCATCGAAAGCTTGAGAATGAAAATTTTTGCTCCAAGGTTGTTCCAAACCTGTATGAGTTACTTTTTTTTCTGTTGAACTCAAAAACCAGACAGTTGATGACTCCCATAGTACAAAAAAATACTATGGAAGTCAATGGGTGCCGTCAACTGTTTGATTACCAGCATTTAAAAAAATAAAAAAAATTTTTTTTTTGTGTTCAACAGAAGAAAGAAACTCGTACAGGTTTCATACAACTTGATAGTGAGTAAAATTAATCCTGTGAAAACCGTTTTGAAACGGGATGTTGTTTACAATGGAAATGGTTCTTTAAAACTTAAAAAAAAATTAAACAAAATTTCTGCACTATTTTATAATCAAATCTTTTTCTGACAACTCATATTGCTGGAAATGTATGAGACTCAAGGTTCCATATTTGTCATAGATAGAAGTGCTATTTCTGTTTGTTTTGTGATAGAACGGAATTTTTTAGAGAAAAGTATTATCTAATATGATGGAAAAATAAGGTGAAAAGAATTGTGTAAATTGAATAAACTTAAATGTGGAGTGTGTAAATTAGAAATGAGTGTGTATGTGCTAGGGCTGTGACGGTGGCAGTTGTTTACCACCGCGGTGGTAATGCACCAACTACCGGAGGTGGCGTGGTGGTTGGAGGGGCGGGTACATGCGCGCGCGCACACACCACACACACCACACACACACACACACACACACACACACACACACACACACACACACACACACACACACACACACACACACACACACACACACACACACACACACACACATATACAGGGTTTTTTCCTGGGTCAAAAATGGTCTTCGTGGTCATCCATACACACACACACACGCACAGTTTATGGCAGTTTTTTGTTCCTCATTTTTTACACCTAATTTTCAGCCATATACAATTTCATAAAATTATAGCTAATAACAACTTTGTTCTGGTTTCACCTCACTCCTGTCTAAACGAAATGATTTTAGGCTATTTATTTCACTACACATTGTCAACATAAGCTGAAAGACTGTGGATAATAAAACGAATTCTTACTCTCCACTCCTGCTAAATTGAGTAAGCACACTTGTGTTCTCATTTCAGAGGTGTTCTGAGTAAAAGATTACACTGATTCATTAGTTCAGTGTTGGACCGATCAATTGTTCTAACCAGTCGTTAAAATGATTCGGTTCAAAGGAGTCATTAGGTCGCGAATCGGACATTAGCACACGCGCTGTGTGCGAAATCCCGTCTGTTATAACATCACAAAAGATTTGTCAACACACAGAAAACACTTCATAACTGGATAGGATTTGTTTACCGTTTATAGTATGGTTTATGTCAGCTGGTCAGAGAAGAGTCAACGTTTTTTGAGCGCAATTCACACCCAGCGGTAATTCAAGGAAAAAAAATGTCCGAATGCGCCACGTGCAACATGGATTCGGTCTTCCGACCTTTTGATTTTGATTAACGTAATATGTGAAATATGAGCGAGAGCTAAGACAGTGCTTATTTTGAAGAGAGGGCAGGGGAGGGTTCTCCGCTCCTTCTCTCTGTCACTCAGTTAACATGCGCCCTACAAGCGCAGCAGTCATCTACATCACTCATAAATCACAATAACTGATCAAATAAGGCTTTGGCGGGACAACAATTTGTTTGGCGGTCGGCCAAAAATGTTCAATGTAGGAAAAACCCTGATATATATGTATGTATGTGTGTATGTGTGTATGTGTGTATGTATGTATGTATGTATGTATGTATGTATGTGTGTATGTATATGTATGTATATATGTGTGTATGTGTATATAAACAAGGCTCAAACATCAATTTAAGCATGTGTGTTAATTTTAGTACTTCAGTGAAACAATATACTACAGCCTGTAAAACATTTAAATAAATATCAGTAAATAATGGTAATATAAACAATATAAGAAAGTTAAATATTAGTTTTGAAAAAATATTAGTTTTATTTCCCCACAGAGGTGCGTCATATGCCGCTTTGAGCTGAAGGGGATGTGGGACACGAGCAGGAAAGAGAGCATCGCTTTTCTAATATCTTCGTTTTCTTTTGATGTTCCAAAACTGACACTTGTAGTAAAAGGTGTAAAGTGTGAATTTCTTCCTCAAACGTTGTCAATTCTACAACACTGTAAAGACAGTAACAATGATGTTGATTTTACCAATTCAATCCGAGCGCGAGTCCACTAATGAAACATTGGGCGAATTAGTTATTCAACCCGAACCTCCATCGCAAGGACGACTTGAGCAGGACGTTTCTCAGTGATACGCTACTCATTTTGAGGTACATTATGAGATGTTGCAACTGTAATTCTTCACCATCAGCATTAACAAGAGTATGTCTATCAACAAACCGGTGTGTTTATTTCTAATTTATTGCGGTGCACATGTGGGAACTGTATCAATAACAGCGCATACATTAGCCGAGCACTAATGTGAATGACTGATGTAACATTAAAGTTTGCTAAACAAATCTTGCTTTATCCTTTATCTTTACTCAATCTGCATTAAGGGACACAGTTTTAGGTAATAGTGGCCCACAGCTGATGAGCAGAAGTATTTCAGTAAGACGTGAGTTAGCCTGTTAGCTGGAAACGTACACAATATCAAACACAAAACGACGCATTTTGAAAGGTTGTGATTCTGAGGAGCAGACGACTCGAATTACAGACGATTCATTTGGGTGGTTCAGAGTCGATTCTTTCTTTTGGGAGACATTAACTTTGACTTTACAACTTTGCAGAACGTTTACATTCACACACAACTATATTACACACTGCATGAAAGGGAATATTCGAAAATGGTTGCTCTTTAATGGCATTTTTTCCCCCTTACATTACTTTTACTTTTATACTTTAAGTAGTTTTGAAACCAGTACTTTTACACTTTTGCTTGAGTTGATACTTCAACTTCTACAGAAGTCTTTTTAAACCCCAGAATCTATACTTCAACCTGAGTAATGAATGCGAATACCTTTGACACCTCTGTCAGCAAGTAATTATGACTTGTATTTTAGGCGATATGGCACAATTTGAGTTCTTCTTTTCGCACGTTCCAAGACAGATATGTGTTTGTGAAATTTGTGGTCTTTTTCAATAGATTTCCTCAGGAAATGAACTCTTTCATAGCATAATTATGCGATGCATATGCCACAGTAAACACAGTAATAGAGACGCTGACAGCCTGCATTTGTCACAAAATACAAGAAAACTGTAATAAAAATGCGCTGTGATCCAAAAGAACATCCTTGGACTCCTCGTACGGGTTGCTATCGGCGTTTCTTACGTCCTCGCTGCAAACGACACTTAATATTTCACACAGGATGACACGGAGAGAAGGCAAGAGGCCGTGTGTTTTGAAAGCCTGTCTCTCTTAATACGCAATACCCGAGTGTTGCAAATAGCCGGGTACGCCAGCCTGGCATACTAACACTCATCAGCTTTCCGCTGAGTTTCTTCGGCCCAAGGGCTGTCGAGGTCTGTGGCTGGAGTGAGACGTAACACCCCCTCGTTCTGGGATCTTCCGCGACAGGATCCTGCTCTCTGCATTCAATCAGTCAGGGAAACAAACAGCCGGCTCGAGAGCTGCAGGAGGAGGCTGTGGTGCCTTTTTTTTTTTTTTTTTTTCAGAAGTCATGCCAAGCTGGAACTCGGAAACCTTTGGCGGTGCCTTTGCAACTTTACACGTGCCTGAAGCCAAGCCGGGAAGCTCGTGGGGCGTTTGAACTGCTCTGGAAGGTCTCGAGAAGTGGGCCGTTCCTGGGCCTCGCCGCGAGCCGGCATTGGTGGGGGGCTGAGGGGGTGTAAACTGAGGGCGAGTGCCACCATACTGTGAAGGCCGGGCGAGTGGCCAGCATCGTTGACAGTTTAACAGTGAATATTTTACAGCACAGCATACTGCATGCTGTAAACAGGGGTGAGCTACATAAAGGCTGTTTATCGTACTTGGGAAGCCTTGGAAAAAACCAGCATCTTTAAGCCCCGTATTAGAATAAAGCAGATGGCTTGGGCCAGTGTGGCTCGGGAAAAAGCCGGAGATGAAAGCAGGCCAGTTTCTTTGAACAAGGAGTCTGTCACGTTACTATCTCCGGGTCTGTAGGTCAAACCGTGCGCTGAGCCATGCTTTTTTCGCTCCGGCTTTGGCCAAAAATACCCCATTGATATTGATGTTTTGATGTTGCAAGCATTTTTACTGGTTGTAAACAGGCCAAGTGCATTTTTTAAATGCACGGTTATGCTATTCAAAGTCATTTGTTGTGAGTATTCGTCGACCAAGTACAACAGCAGGAGGAACACAAGACTGTATCTGCTGTCTTTACTGGTGGATTTGGGTAGACTTTGATGTGATGAACTAAAATAATTATTTTATTTTATCTATTGTTGATCATAGATCAGCTTTAAGGACTGGCGTTTTGGCAGAATTGTAGCTCCTTTTAAGCAGCCAGTTTGGATATTTGGATCATGATTTATGAAGAAAAGTTAGCATTTATTCAACAATCGCTCTTGATCACTAATCAGTTTGTCATGTTGAAACTGGCAGATTGTCTTAAAGTCAATGGATTGCTGTGCTGTCGTGTGCTTTTTACCTCCACATTTTATGATTTATTTCTACTCGGCTGCACTGTGTTGAAACAGATTTTCCAATTTGATTCTGATTCTCAAGCTCCTGATTCGTTTCAGATTTCAGTCTGATTCAGGTTCATTTTTAGAGGATTTCAGACACGTCTTATCGGCCAATATGAGCCTGTCGCAGATATATCGGCATCGGCGTATATGCCACTGATATGAACGCACACCCACGTGTCTCACAGCACGCAAATATTCACACAAAATTATGTCAAAATGCTGGTCTTGTCGAGTATCATCGTAAACATAGCCGGTTAATTGAATGTAAACATGAAATTTGCCAGTTACCGCCAGTGTTTTTGGTAATTTTCACAAGTTTCATGGCCCACAGAATATCTTGTTGTATGAATATCTGAACATGTAATCTATCAAAAGAAAGAACAGACCCTGTTTTATTCTTGCTTCATGCATTCTTTTTTTATCAACACTTGAATGTAAGTTTCATGAAGAAGCAACATTTTGAGAGAAAAAAATTGCGACTAACTTGCATACAGATGGGATTCAGAACGATGATCAAAACACAGGTGCATCAAAACCCCCAAAGCTTCACAGTCTTACAAGCTCGATATTTTATTGATTTATATGCTGTTTAATGTTGATGATTGCGTTAATTTACATATGCATCATCTTATAAAAGATTGCGCATTCCTGCCTCTTCTTCGCCTGTGTATTGATCAGGAGATTCTGTACTCGTTCAGGAGATGTGTAATAGTGCCCCCCTACACGGAAACACGGAAAAATCTTGTCAATGGCAGGGAAGCGTTTTCTCATAAAAGATGAGATAACAAAAGACAGAAACAAACTGCTCACGGCTCTTGACTGAATAACTTTAATAAGGGTTAATCTATAATGCACTTACATTTGATTACTATTTCTGTACCTGAAAATACATGAAAAACCTGAAAATAACTTTTTTTTTTAAATTATTTGTAAGTTTGTTCTGTTGTATTTATGTATGTATTATATATACTGCATTCTATATACAGTACCAGTCAAAAGTTTGGACACACCACTGGGAAAGAATATCTGCGGATATATCGATTTCAACTTTTTTTACTCCCTAATATCAGCCTCCAAAAACCCAAATTGGTCGGGCTTAAGTCTATTTTGCTTGCATATAAAAAGAATCTCCCTGCTAATGGTGTTAATTATACAGAACAATATTTTAGACTAATTACATTTTTTTTTAATAGAACCAGCTCAAAGATTCAGTAATTAGACTATACTGGATACCCTGTATGGTTTTGATTCGTTAAAAAGAACTTGTTCATAAGAGTATTTTGTTAATGAATCATACTACACTGCTGATGCTGTATATTGTTGATTCAATAAAAAGAGCTGGTTTGTAAAAGTCATCTGTTTGAATGGTTTGCATTTACAATGTTATGAAAAATGGCAGGGCACCAACATTACAGCAATCTTCAATGGTAAAATCGCTCAGAATGGGGCATAAGCCTTCACATACAGTACAGAGCAAAGCAAGCCCTACGATCTTCGTACAACTACAGCGTTATTTCCCCATCACCCTCATCTCTCATGAAAAGGGCAGATCCTTTGCGCCCCATTAAAGATTCACCAAAGACATTCTCTTTAAGTTCTGCTCTCTGTTCTCAGGAAGAAGCGCAGCTAGTAGAGGAAGGTATGAGATGGTTTGAGTTTTACAGATGTTTTTTCATGAAAGAGGTGAAGGGCAATTGATGAATAAGCATAGAAGGGGTTCATAGAAAGGGAAGTCCCTAATGGTAGGTGGGGCGGAGAATAGACCTCTCAGGGTTTCTGTGAGCTCCTCACTGCAGGAACGGCCAGCATCAATAAACGGCCCCACTGAGCACCCCTTGGTAACTTCCGTTCAACCTTCCGGCACTTTGGCTGAACCTTGTTTTTATTTTTTTTTCTTCTGTTTGCCACTTTTAATTGCCACTAGTTGATTAGTACCGTTGACTTTATCTATATTATTTGGCAGATATTATACACGACTTAAGACAAATTAGTTGACTAGTTGTTCAGGCAACCTACCAAGTGGTAGTCGATTTTGAAAATATGTAATTTAGCTAGCTCCTTGTGTAAAATAGTTAAATGATGTAGATTTAACTGTTTTTATGGATACTTTTTAGTATTGAATGACATGTTGCACACATTTATTTAAAATAGTTGCTTATGTAGATTTAAGAAGTTCAATCTACATACAAATTTTACTATTTTAATCAATATTTGCGCAACATTTCAATACTAAAAGTATCAATTAAAAAGTGAATTGATACTTGTTGCACATATTGTTTAAAATATTGAATGTTTTATTATTGAATGAAATGTGGCACAGATATTGAGTTATAAATGTGGCACCGATATTGATTTAAAATGGTTACATTTTTATGTAGATTGAACTTTTTAATCGACAAGTTTTAGCATTGAATGAAATGTTGCACACATATTGATTAAAATAGTAACATTTTTAGGTTGATTGAACGTTTTAATTGACACACGTTTTAGCATTGAATGAAATGTGGCACAAATATTGATTAAAATAGGTACATTTTTATGTAGATTAAACTTTTTCAATTGACACGTTTTAGCATTGAATGAAATATGGCACAAATATTGATTAAAATTGGTCAGTTTTAATGTAGATTGAACTTTTTAATTTACACTTTTTAGCATTGAATGAAATGTGGCACAAATATTGATTTAAAAATTGTAATCAATATTTGTGCAACATTTCAATACTAAAAGTATCAATAAAAAAGTTAATTGATACTTGTTGATCAAATATTGTTTAAAATATTGAAGGTTTTAGTATTGAATGAAATGTGGCACAGATATTGAGTTATAAATGTGGCACAGATAATGATTTAAAATAGTAAAAAAAATTCTGTAGATTGAACTTTTTAATTGACAAGTTTTAGCATTGAATGAAATGTTGCACAAATATTGATTAAAATAGTAAAATTTTTAGGTAGATTGAACTTTTTAAATTGACAAGTTTTAGCATTGAATAAAATGTTGTACAAATATTGATTAAAATAGTTAAATCTTTATGTAGATTTAACTTTTTCAATTGACACGTTTTAGCATTGAATAAAATGTTGTACAAATATTGATTAAAATGGTTAAATGTTTATGTAGATTGAACTTTTTCAATTGACACGTTTTAGCATTGAATGAAATGTGGCACAAATATTGATTTAAAAATTGATCAATATTTGTGCAACATTTCAATACTAAAAGTATCAATTAAAAAGTTAATTGATACTTGTTGATCAAATATTGTTTAAAATATTGAACGTTTTAGCATTGAATGAAATGTGGCACAGATATTGAGTTATAAATGTGGCACAGATATTGATTTAAAATAGTTAAGTTTTTATGTAGATTGAACTTTTTAATTGGCACGTTTTAGCATTGAATGAAATGTTGCACAAATATTGATTAAAATAGTTACATTTTTATGTACAGTGAACTTTTTAATTGACACTTTTTAGCATTGAATGAAATGTGGCACAAATATTGATTTAAAATAGTAAATTTTGTTGAAACTAGGTCTCCAGAATATTTGGTACAATGGTTCTTTTTAAAAAAAAAAAATTTCAATTCTACTTTTATTTAATACTTATTTTATTAATGAAATATTGCAAACACAGTTATTGTGTTAAATGTTTATTTGGCACATCCCTAGTTTTGACATGGTTTTTTATAATGCATTGTAGATATCACATCTCTTTGCATGACCAAGGTGTTGAAATAGTTAAGTATCATTCAGACTCGCTGAAAAACACAAAGTGTTTCTTTCCTCGACTGAATTGTGATGTTGACGAACTGTCAAAGGCCGCAGAAGAACTCGTGTTATGATATGCGTCCGATTATTGCATCATGAATATTCTAGAGAAATGAAGCGTGATCAACATCTGTTGTTTTGGGTTTGCGAGATGCAGAGCATAACGGTAATAATGTATCGTGCGTTCAGTGATTGCTGGGATGCCACTGAAATCGTTGTCAAACTTTTAGCCGCGCCATACGCTGAGAAGAAAGGGCCCAGGAGCTAGAGATGGAGGGAGATTCAGGACTGTAGGCTTCTATTAGCGTGATTGCAGCTGGTGGCCTTGACCTCTGGCTGCGGCAAATAAAAGGAATTTAGGCCTCAAGTGGAAGTTGTCACATCCCGTTTGTGGTCAGAGGTTAGCTGGAGAACTTTGTGGTCAGTGACATGGCTTAGTCCTCATTAGACCACGTGAGATGGGGTCTGCCTCACGTAGGGTCACGGGTACAGCCAGGGGTCCTTAAGGCCACAAATAACAAGCAGTTGTATCATGCAAGAAAACATTTGTTCACTCTTTGAAATGGTTGGCTGTGAAATATTAGCCTTGATGTCGTCTGAATGCAGCCACATTCTAACTCAAATAAATCCTGATAACAGTAATACATTTTTATTTAGACTGAACTTTTTAATTGACACTTTTATCAGTATTGATTAAAATATATCATTTTTTTTTTTTATTGATATACATGCGTCTCACACAGTAATTGGGTAAAACAATGATTTGGATTGAATTTGATACGTTTTCATGTTTAATGAGAAATCGTTAAACTATTAGTTAAAATAGTTATTTTGTTTAGATTTTTTTCCTCAATTTAAATACATTTTGATTGAATGAAATGACAAATATTGGATGAAATGTAATATTTTTTTAGTATTAATTGAAGATACACACACATTATTTTATTATTATTATTTGGGGGTTTTGAACATTTTAGTTTTTAATAATTGTGCACACATATTGGGTAAAACAATTCATTCTTGTTAGATTGAAAAATTGTAATTGATATTTTGTATTACTAAATTAAATGATGCACAAATATTAATTATTTTTCATTGATACTTGGGGTTAAATGAAATAAAAGCATGCTTATCAGCATTTTTTTTCACTGAACTTTTCTTCCACTGAATTGCGTTTCCTTAGAAACCTTAGAAAAAATGTTTCCTTAGAATTGGGGCTAAATGATGTATCTCCCTTTTAGATCAGAGCTTTTGTGTTTCCGTGAAAATAGCTCCCACCCCCCCTTCCCCAAATTCCATTCTTGACGACACTTATTTTTTTACTTTTTTGAAAGACACTTTCAAAACGGGTGCCTGCAGGTGCATGCGATCTAGCTGAGGTCTTTCAGATTAATGTCTTTTATGCTGTTTCTTTAGAAGTCAATCAGAAAGGAACATTGATTCACTTGACAACTCATTGACTTGTGCATCTTGTTCAGTTAAAGAAAGACCTATCAAATGATTTTTTGTAATGTGAGTTTGAAGAGTCCCCCCCCCCCCCCAAGTTTGTCTATGGGCTGTTCTTGACTTCGGTGCATTCAAATCAACCGGTTTGACCAGATATGATTGTCTTTGACAATGACAACCTTATTGTTTATTGTAGAGTCAGTGAAATGTCTTGGGTGTTAAGAAGTGCCGTATATCATCTATTCTCTGTTTCTCGGTCGAGTGACTTTATTAATGTGTTTGTGTCACTGAATGGTAATCTGGTATGTTCATTCATAATTCACTTTCATTTTAAGCGTATGTTTTTAAGAGCTCATAGAACATGCCATGACAACTGGTACTTGCATTTTGAAAAAAGAAAAAAACAACTTTCTGTCAGTCTCGAATGTGGCAGTGTTTTTTTTTTACTAGTACCAGTTGCACATAAGCCCCTTTCACACACAGATTACCTGTCCAGTCCAACGCTGCCGAGACGCAGGAAAGAATCACGCTCGGACCGCAGCAAACGTGCCCAGTATAAAAAAAACAACCTGAGAGTTGATGGACAGCTTTTAGGTGCGTTATTGGCAGCGCCACCATCTGGTTACATGAACGCGTCACCACCACATCAGCACCGGAAATTTTTTTTAGACGATAATCGCAACCTATTCGAAAAAACGATAAAAATGTGTGACTATTCAAGTCGGCTGAGATGTTAAACGAATCACAATACACGTTTTAAACTGCAGGGATACTGAAGCTGTATACTGTGACCTCGCTTTACAGGCACGATCGTAGTGAGAATGTTGTATCTAGCGTTACGGACGCTGTGTGCACTAGGGATGCGCGGTATACCGGTACTGGAAAAATACCGGTATATATTTTATTTCAAACGGTACGATATCATGATTTTTACTCATTTCGGTATATGCTGCTGTTCCGAAGTTCACCGCTAGGTAGCGCGCTACCCAAACTGACGTGAAACCGGCAAATGTGGCAACAGAACAAGATGAATACAGCAGTTGAATCTCACTCAACACGCACAAAACTCATTAAAAAAGACAGGAGTAGACGTGAAATTTGGAATTACTTTGCTTATAAAACTGCTGAAGAACCATCAACCCTTGACAAGCATCGGTCACTTAATTCCTGACTTGTAAGACATTAAGAGATCGACAGGTGAGTGCATCATTCTAACGATCTAATTTAGACATTTATTTTCTTTTAGCACTGATTAACGCACATTCATAAGATCGTATCGTTTAAATATAAAGAAATCTCCAGCGTTCGTTTCAACCAGTTTAGACCTCATAATATTTGCACGCATACTATTGCACTATTTACATCCGTGAAAGACATACCCAACTGTGTTTATGTAACTACTCACTAAAGATGGACATTTGACATAATTTTGTGTGTATTTGACTGAGGAAAAACAACTTAATTTGGAATGCGCGAGCTCTTTAGGCTTTGTGTGTGTGTGTGTGTGTGTGTGTGTGTTTGTTGTTGGCATGAGCGCAAAGAAAACTCTCTCAAAGAGCTCTCATCCCATATGTATTACGAAATGCTATAAAATCGCTCATGTTCAAATTGGCGAGGTTTAAAAAGACGTGGGCAGTGATTTCCGTCAGCTGTCCCAAAACGGAAGCAAAAGTGTTGAATCTGAGCGCGCAGATGCTTTTATAGTGCAGGTGCGATGTCTTTTGAAGCCAGAAGCAATTTGCTCATTTTGAGACAATGGAGACGCGCTGTAATGCTGAAATTACTTAAAAGAAAGTTTCCAAATGACTGCTTGATGTGACAATCTTTGTTGATTAATTTAATAATAAACATTTGCGGTAATTTCCCGCTTCATAAACCCAAAACTTGCGAGAGTGAGTAAAATTATGCGCAATACCCGCATCAAAATTCAGACCCTGTATCGATTTAATATCGGTACTTCGGTATTAGATTGTGGTACCGTACCGAAGCCAAAATTGTGGTATCGAGCCATCCCTAGTGTGCACACTGGGGCGAAGCAGAGCGAGCGTTTTCTGTTCATTCCTATGGAAGTTCAGCATGAGCGTGAAGCTCAATACCATAGGAATGAATTGAAGACGCTCGCTCTGCTACATGCCAGTGTGCACACACCGTCAAACATTAGCATGGCGACGGCAAGCGTAGATGTTGACGTTGACTCATGCAAAAAGATAACAGGTCAAACCACTGACCAGCAGATTTGCAGCCCTATCATGGAGCTTAAAATATATTTAAATTTTACAAAGAAATGTGCAGCACTTTGTCTGAGAAATAAAAGGACACTTTCATTTTATAATTTGTCTTGAAGTGAAAAAAAAAAAATCGCATCGTGAGTTGAGTGACTCGTTACATCCCTACTCTCCGCTATCTGCTCACTCTGAATAATAGTTTCCTAGGACTATACTTTTTTTTGTTAATTGGTCAAAAAAATTAATCTGTTAAATCTGATTCTGAACTGAATGAAGAATAATATATTGATATTTTAATAAATTTTGGTGTTAACTTTAAATAAAAGTGTGGTTATTTTATTTTATTGGCTTGTATGTATTTTAGTTCAGATTCAATCAAATTTATTGAATGGAATTAAATCGAATATAATTATTTATATATATATTATATTATATATTATATATATGTGTATATATATATATATATATATATATATATATATATATATATATATATATATATATATATATATATATATATATATATATATATATATATATATATATATATATATATATATATATATATATATATATATATATATATATATATATATATATATATATATATATATATATATATATATTAATTTCGGTGCATCCCTAATATATACTGTTAACCTGTTTTTAATTTGCATGTAAATAAAAATGTTGCTTTAAAATTATTTTAAACAACAGATATATAAAAAAACACATTACAATAAATACTAAAACCCTCTCATTACTATTAGCGGTCTAAATGTTTCAGTGCATTTGGATAAAATGTTTATTTTCCGCATCCTGTGTTATTCAAATCGGTCATCTTTGCGCAGACAACAGGCTAGTCAAGTTACCTCTAATGGATTATTTGCATCACTTTAGGACTCCCTTCACCACGCTCAAGCTCTGCACATCAAACAGCGTTTGGGGAGCTGCGCGCCCCTGCAGGGTAATTAACTGTTCCCTCTCAGACCCTCCACTGTAAAGCACCTGCAGGCTTGACGGCACACTCACAAAAGCCCGAGCCCAGAACTGATTCATCAAACTGGCCCTCGAAAAAACGCACACAAAAGGCAGGAGGCTGAGGTGGCCCGGGTCTATTGCTGCCCTGCCAGCTCCTCTGAGCCACGTCCTTTTGACTCAAGCATACGTGAAGTGGATCATTACACCTGCACACACTCCAGCCTCCTACGCCGCATCCAATGTTTGTGTGTGCGATGATTGAAGGAGGCCGACTTGGATGAGATACAAACGCTCACACGCCGTTACTGTAGCGGGTTTCCGACCCCAAAGCAGAGTGGTAGGGCATCTGTAGTGCTCTCAAAAGTGTGCTCCTCTGAGACTTGCCGTAAAATAGAGTCAGGTATTAAAGGCAAAGGCCTGTGCACTACTTTGTGTGTGGGTATAAATCACAGCCGGCCCTCACATGCAGAGGCCATTTGTGCTGTGCTATTTACTTCCGCTGAGAAATAATCATTACCCTATAAAATGTGAAAGTGAAAAATGTAAAGGAGGCCTATAAATAGGCGCCGAGCAGGAATATGGATGACCGGGCCAGACTCCCTCAAGACTTGGTTCCTTATGGAAATGCAATCGTTGTAGGCTAAAAGAAAACAGCCCTTTAGGTGAACTAGTGGGCTGCGGCATTTGTATATTTGCAGGATATTATACAGTTAGGCTGCTTTTGTTGTTTTACATAAAGCTTCTTGAAAGTTTATTGAGATTAATGAAATTCTTTGTAATATTTGGACCTTAATGCAGCAGTGTAAATGAGCATATGGAGCAGATGAACAAATGAACAGACTAAGAAAGCTATTAAAATTGTGTCTTAATAATAAAAAAATGTATAACTAAATACTATGGCATCATTTTAGGTTTGAAACCTTTCATATAAAGACATATCTTATAAAATATCAGTAGTTTTAAAGCTGTTGCGATCATTTAAAAACTTTTGTCCGGCAATTTGTATATTCTCAAATGTCCGGGTGGCACAACTGCAAACATCTCTTTTATTATGAAGTGACAAGGTAATAACAGTAAACATTTGAGGGTTAGTTCACCCAAAAATTTAAATTCTGTCATTAATTACTTACCCTCATGTCGTTCGACACCCGTCAGACCTCCGTTCATCTTCAGAACACAAATTAAGATATTTTAGTTGAAATCTGATGAAATCTTTAATGGACATATTCATACAAAATGATGTCAATGTCCGTCTTGTCGAGGATCGTCAGAAACATAGTCGGTTATGTCTTAAGTGAACATAAACGTGAGAAATAAGATGCATGTGTAATAGTATATTAAATCCGTGCAGCTCTTAAAGTGACAGCAGCCTAAAATTCGTGCTTCTGTCTGTTTTTATATTTTAATCAAACAAAAGACAGGAAAAAAAACACTGTTCTTGACTAAGGTTAATCTATATTTATTCATGCTATTTCTCGTAATTTGATCTTGTTCAAATTGTATTACTGACTGTCTTTAACAGTATTTAAAATGTATTTGAATTAGGCTAGTAGTTTTAGTAAGGTTACATTCATCAAAAACAACTAAAACAATAACTAGGCCTATTTAATTAATTTAATTTAATTAAAATAAATTTTATGGTGGGGTCAGTGAACATTTTGGCCCACTGGCACTGGCGAGCGAGTAGAAAAAATGAATTTAAACATGTTTAAACAGAAATGTTATTTAACAACTGAAGCTTGTTTAAACACTTTGTTCATGACTAACATAAAAACACCTTTTTTGAAGCTTTATTTGTCAATGACCGCAGACAATTATACTGTATGTATAATTAACATTAATCATTAATGTTTGAATTGAGTGTTAAATATCTTAATTGTCCAGTTAGTCAAATAGTAGATCAAAAGTGCTCTTTGACAAGTTAAAATTCATAAACGGCATCGTTAAATAGCTGTATAATCTCTCCAGGACCTTATCCTGAATCTTCAAACATGTCTTGAGCTTCTCCATGGCGACTTGCACTTCTATGCTCATGTTTCTTTTCGGCACTGATTAAAATAAACGTGGAAATGTCGGTCCTTTTTAATTTCCGACTATTCCATCATTAATGATCAGCCTCACTGACATAAAAAGGATTCTTATAATCATGGCCACTGCTTTTACTGTATTCACAGGCTCAAAGAGGCCTTTCATGTGCTGTTCATACCACGCTCTTCTACTGTTGGCTTTCGTTTCCTTCATGCACTCTTGAATTCATCTGCGTATGATCTAGTCTGCGTGAACACCTGTGAGCAAAGGCTAATTTAAGTCCAGGACCAGTTAACATCCAGACTCCTTGATCCACAAAAAAACCCTCCTCCCTTTCTTGTTGCGTCTTTCTTTTTCATGCATGAAAAAGTAGCCAAGAAACAGGGAATAAAGGACACATAGGGCAGCCTGCCATCACATGATCATTTAAGTTGCCCTGTTGTGCTTGCTAGGCTACCGATGGGTTCAGTTATGTCCACTTTTTTATATTCTGGACATGGGAACACTGGGTGAATCTATTCTTTGATCAACTTTTCCTGCTTCAAAGAAAGAAGTATGCAGTCTATGCGTACTTACTGGAAATTTGATATGAAATCACTGCAGCCTCCAGGAGTTGATGCCTTGTGAAATTGCCAATTACTCATAATTTCCACATAACTAAAGGTTGCATTGATTCATGATGGACACCCACGCACAATGAAGACTTCTAGCTTGCTCTCTTTTAGCATTTAAGGACGGGGATAGGAATGTTAGAAAAGTTAACTGATGTTAAGCAACATATTTCCTGTAGCTTGCTATAAAAATGTATATGAATGTGAAATATGAATGAAAAAGGATAATGTAAATATGTAAAATTTCAAGATAAAATCTATAATCATTTCTAGATTTACAACGGTTGCAATGCCAGCAAAATTCCTCTCATTGTATTTTTGACCTTTTTGTTGAATTATTTTCATTGAACAATATGGAAAATTATTAAGGGGATAGGATTTTTAGATGCACCACACACACACACACACACACACACACACACACACACACACACACACACACACACACACACACACAGTAGATATATCTCACACCCCAAATATATTTCTATCCCCACTCCAATGTAATTTTTTTTTCAGTTAAAATTGCGCGATTTGGGTTAAAAGAATCTAATTGCAATTTTTCTGGTTACATTAGCGATTTAAAATGTGCTTTTTCTTTTGCAAATGAAATGAGAATAAATATAATAATAATAATAATAATATTCATAATTATAGTTAACATACAGGCAGCCTCTATCAATCACAATGTTCTAAGGATTTATTATAAAATATTATATTATTATTATTATAAAAATATGTGAATTTCTTAATTTTTGTCAGGAGGTATGCAAAATCAAGAACAATGTCTTTTAATATGAAATATGCTCCTGTACACTGGAGAAAAGCACATGGATTATCATAAAAATGCCTTTTTCATATAAATGAAGTATTATTTTCCCTATTTTTCTTTTTTACCCAAAATAGAATGGAGTGAGCATTACTGATTTTTAAACACACGGTTTCATTCATACTGGAAGCCAGAGGGCGCCCTCGAGCAGAAACTGCACATTTGCCTCGCAGAAGTAATAAAAAGATGTTTTCAGGAAATTCCTAATGTGAAGCTAGCTGTAGCTGAATAAAAAGAAGATGGAAACGCTTTGATTAAACATGAAGACAATAAACACACGACTGAGACGATATATGGTGTTATATTTGAGTTCTTCAAACCTTCTCGTGTATTTTCATATTAATAAAGTATATTTATAAAACAATGTTAATCGACATAGCCTTTATCACTGTTTAGAATACTACAAAATAATATCTTGTCTGCCTCAAAAACATGTTATGTTATTTGCAATTATATAATTGCACTAAGCCAAATCGCGATTTCGGTTCGATTTCACTTAATCGTACAGGCCTGTAATTGTCGTAACATACTCGCATTAAACTAAGCGGCGTACATCAGAATAAGTGTACAACCAATTGAAAGTGAAGAGGTTTGCTTGTCATGTAAGCATCTTACTGTGATTAAGTCATTACTCTGATTATTGTAAAATAATATCATTATTAGTGCACTTGTAAACATAGTCAATGTTGGATTCAAACTTAAATTTCTAGCATGAGCACCATGTCTCCATGTGTTGGACCTCTAACCACCAAGCCACAGCTCTAACCATCTTTTTATGTTCGATATAAGAGATATTTTGAATAATTCAATACATTTAATGCAGCGAGTGAAGAAACAGATAGTCTTCCTATGCTACTATGCAGGAAAACTTCCGCTTGTGTTGTTAGTCAGCTCCCAGGCCTCTATTTCAAGTAGGTTGCCTACCGTCATGATGGCATGTAATGGCTCTTTTTGTCATGCAAAGCTATGTATAGCTTCTTAGTTGTTGCTGCGGCCCCTTTTCAGTATGTTAATTTTACAAGCAATGCAGCTGTAAACCACGTGGACACCGCAAATAGCCAGTGGAAAAAGCGCAGATGAATGTTTCTCCAGACAGTTGGGTGTTGTCGATGGGTTGCGTGCGTGTGTATACAGTCTTCTCCAGAGGATGCGACTCCTGTAATCATTCTTGTTTGGGTGCTTGTGTGCTGATATCATGTGGCATTTTTAATTGATTCTGTTAATGAGGGTGTTGGTAAAAGGGCTGTGGATGGAAACCGCCGATGCCCTGAAGTCATTTTGACACTGAATAGGTCAATCAAAGAAGCCTTGCTGCCAGCCTCAATCTGAACTGCTTGAAACTGAAGTAGAACTAACTGACAATGAGAGCAACCCATCCCGCGCCGACGCCGTCAAATGCCAGACAGACTCTGTGCTAATGGGGTAACTTTATATACATCTGCAGAGTGAATTATCGGCCATGAAACTTTAAATTATACTTGATACCATCCACCCATCCAGAGTTTTGCCATCCATCCAGAATTTTGCCATCCATCCATCCATCCATCTGGAATTTTGCCATCCATCCATCCATCCATCATTTGGATTATTGAGATCCAAATTTGCCATCCATCCATCCATCCAGAAATTTGCCATCCATCCAGAAATTTGCCATCCGTCCATCAATCCAGAAATCTGCCATCCATCCATCCATCCAGAAAATTGCCATCCATCCATCCATCCAGAAATTTGCCATCCATCCATCCAGAAATTTGTCACCCATCCATCCATCCAGAAATTTGCCACCCATCCATCCATCCAGATATTTGCCATCCATCCATCCATCCATCCAGATATTTGCCATCCATCCATCCATCCATCCATCCATCCATCCAGATATTTGCCATCCATCCATCCATCCAGATATTTGCCATCCATCCATCCATCCAGATATTTGCCATCCATCCATCCATCCAGAAATTTGCTATCATCCATCCATCCAGAAATTTGCCATCCATCCATCCATCCAGAAATGTGTCATCCATCCATCTAGAAATTTGCCATCATCTATCCATCCAGATATTTGCCATCCATCCAGAAATTTGCCATCCATCCATCCATCCATCCATCCAGAAATTTGCCATCATCCATCCATCCAGAAATTTGCCATCATCCATCCAGAAATTTGCCATCCATTCATCCAGAAATTTGCCATCCATTCATCCAGAAATTTGCCATCCATTCATCCAGAAATTTGCCATCCATCCATCCATCCAGAAATTTGCCATCCATCCATCCAGAAATTTGCCATCCATCCATCCAGAAATTTGCCATCCATCCATCCAGAAATTTGCCATCCATCCATCCATCCAGAAATGTGCCATCCATCCATCCAGAAATTTGCCATCATCCATCCGTCCAGATATTTGCCATCCATCCATCCAGATATTTGCCATCCATCCATCCATCCAGAAATTTGCCATCCATCCATCCAGAAATTTGCCATCATCCATCCATCCAGAAATTTGCCATCCATCCATCCACCCATCCATCCAAAAATGTGCCATCCATCCATCCAGAAATTTGCCATCATCCATCCATCCAGATATTTGCCATCCATCCATCCATCCATCCATCCAGAAATTTGCCATCCATCCATCCATCCATCCAGAAATTTGCCATCATCCATCCATCCAGAAATTTGCCATCATCCATCCATCCATCCAGAAATTTGCCATCATCCATCCGTCCAGATATTTGCCATCCATCCATCCATCCATCCATCCATCCATCCAGAAATTTGCCATCCATCCATCCAGAAATTTGCCATCCATCCATCCAGAAATTTGCCATCATCCATCCATCCAGAAATTTGCCATCCATCCATCCATCCATCCATCCATCCATCCATCCATCCAAAAATGTGCCATCCATCCATCCAGAAATTTGCCATCATCCATCCATCCAGATATTTGCCATCCATCCATCCATCCATCCAGAAATTTGCCATCATCCATCCATCCATCCAGAAATTTGCCATCATCCATCCATCCAGAAATTTGCCATCATCCATCCATCCAGAAATTTTCCATCATCCATCCATCCAGAAATTTGCCATCATCCATCCATCCAGAAATTTGCCATCATCCATCCATCCAGAAATTTGCCATCATCCATCCATCCAGAAATTTGCCATCATCCATCCATCCAGAAATTTGCTAGCCATCCATTCAGATATTTGCCATCCATTCAGATATTTGCCATCCATCCAGATATTTGCCATCCATCCAGAAATTTGCCATCCATCCATCCAGAAATTTGCCATCCATCCATCCAGAAATTTGCCATCCATCCATCCATCCAGATATTTGCCATCCATCCATCCAGAAATTTGCCATCCATCCATCCAGAAATTTGCCATCATCCATCCACCCAGAAATTTGCCATCATCCATCCATCCAGAAATTTGCTACCCATCCATCCATCCATCCAGATATTTGCCATCCATCCAGAAATTTGCCATCCATCCATCCAGAAATTTGCCATCATCCATCCACCCAGAAATTTGCCATCATCCATCCATCCAGAAATTTGCTACCCATCCATCCATCCAGATATTTGCCATCCATCCAGAAATTTGCCATCCATCCAGAAATTTGCCATCCATCCATCCAGAAATTAATTTGCCGTCCATCCATCCAGAAATTTGCCGTCCATCCAAAATTTTTCCATCCAGAATTTTTCCATCTATCCATCCGAATTATTTTGGACAATTAATCGAGTAATCTGTTAAAAAAAATCTTTCTGGTAATAAAAATAGGCCTAAGCAAACAATAGCCTTTTAAAAGGATTTAAATAACATATATAATCACAATGAGGCAATAATTGGTTCAGATAAAGTATCAGAAGCAAGTAATCGTATGGTTTTATTGAACAACATTAATAAAATACATAACGTTTCATAATAAATGCCTGCAGAGGGTGCCAACGGCATGGTGATTGTTGTTGTTACACTTTACAGATCAAATCCTTGATTAATATTGCCCAAACATTTAATTTATATGTTAATTGATAGCTACTTCTTTATGATAGAAATTATACATGTACTCTTTTTTTTATTTTTATAATTACTTGAACAAGAACATGTGGACATCAAAACATGCAATTCAGAGCGACATTTTGGTGTCACAGCTTTTGACAACTTTTTTATTTTATTATACAATAATTTTATTTTTGCTCACAGAAATGTCACATTAGAGAAGTAAAATGGTTACAAACAGCCTTTAAAGTTCACTTTGAAACTCAACAGTGATTTGATTTGGCACTCTGATTCCAGAATTGCGTAAAATTGTGTTTGTTTTTTAACAACAGCCACGTTGTACATTGCCAACAGGAGCGTCTCAAACTGCTAATAAGTGCCAATAATTATCCACCGTTTTGAAGTTTTATAAAAAATAAAAAAAAGAACAGTGTTTTACATAAGTACCCTTTTTGGGACCTTGGGTGTGTTTTCATTAATTTAAAAACTTACTCTTCCAATACTAATTACACACTCCTATAGAGAGTGTGTTAAAATGTGTGGCTTTAACGACTAGTATCTTCCCTGGAGAAAATGCGTCATGCAAGCAGTTTTCTACAATCCGTAATGTGGAGACAAATTTAGCTAAACTGCAAAAATGGCAAACAGAAACAAATCTTCGGAGGCAACAAACCCTGTCCTGCTCGCACTGCCACTCAAATCTCAGACGTGGGGTTGGTGCTTAATTAGTGTTATTAACCTTCAACAAACCGGGCTGATTTTATTTTGCCATGGTGACAGCTTCAGCTCCATTTCTCCGTTCGCCGGCATGAGGTATTTTAATTGGCTCGAGCTCCTCGATCCACTCAGCCCTGACAACGCGCGGAGACGGACGTTCACCGCGGTGAGCGACATGTAAATGGCCTTTCTATGAAAGGAGTGTTTCTTTTTTTTTGTAACCCCTCGCTCATAATCCTTCAGTACAGTGAGGACACGGCGAGCTCACCCGAGCTGCACGCCGCAGTGAAGTGACAACCAAGCAATCATTAAAAATTTTGATGGCTGCTGCACGCATAGGCCTATCTCCCGGCTTGATGTAAAGAAAAGCACGCAGCCATCTTTTGTATTTGCTCTCTGTCACTGACGAGAGCTCAGGCCTAATTTATTCCTTCTTATCGTCGGCTCTGCAAAGACAACTCGTCTTCGCTGTTTCTTACTTGCACATACGCTTTATTGTGCCCACATTAATGTGTCTGTAGGCTTTCAAGGAGCTGTAGACTCAACAAACAGATATTAGGTGCTCTAAGGGCGGTCGTTATAGAAGGTTCGCTTTTTGTGTGTAAAAATAATGAAGGAATCTTTGGTTGTTAAGTTGTTTTTTTGTTTACATATATAATGTCCTAAAATGAATATCTAGAGATCAGGATGGCCGATATTATGGATTTAATCAAAATTAAAGTAAACCATTTTACGCAATATTTAGACCACCAAAATATTTGAAATGAAAACATAAATGCATATTTGCTGAATGCTGGTGGTAATTGAGAAAGTATAATAGTGTTTGCCTTTCTGTTAATAATAATAATGTAAAAGCAGATGTAATATTTTTTCATTTACTTTTTTGTTTAACCGTTCTTGTAATGTATTAGACAAAACTGTTAAGAGAATGAAAGGCGGAGAATGGAAGCAATGTGTACTCAGTCGCTGCTGTTCTCAGTGCCTTCGAAATAAAAGTATGGTGCGCGTCAAAATAAAAGTCCCGCTTCCAATACATCGGCCAAACAGAAAAACGTATCTGCAAATGCCAAATATTGGCTGATACATTTTTATATCAGCCGATCACTTGTTTTAACTCTAAACGAAATTCAAATCGAATGCAGTATATTTTGGTTTTGTAATGTAAAATAATTGTTTTTAAAAATGGCCCAACGATGGAATCCAATGGGATTGACAAATGTATATTGCGTGCAAGTCTTAATTTGTTAATTTGTTTCAATTGCAAATCATTTTAAAATTTTGTCTGAGATTATTCATTTCTATATGTTTTAATGTGGTTATTTGATTATTCTTGTGTTCTCTTACTCTTTAATTATTTGTTCATCAGGCACCCGAGTCTCGTTGCGGCCGGGTCACGGATCTCGGTCACAAACTCGCCAGTTCTGATCTTAGCCAGTGGATGCAGGGTTACCAGCCGTCACATGCTTTACTCATAACAATAAGTGTAGTGTCACGTTCATACAACTTGAAATCAGAATGTCCAGATGATGTGCCACATGTTCCATTCATTAATTGGCTTCAGTGTGATCTATTCTGGACACAGATTTGTTAAAATGTTAAAACGTTCTACTTAATCAACTGGAAATAATGATTTCACCTATAATTTTGTTTGGCGATTTTTGCTTTATATTGTGTTTGGACTGTATAGAGTGGGCAGGAAGCGAGAGGGGGAGGGGGCAGGATTGGAAAGGGTCCGCGAGCCGGGACTCGAACTCGGGTTGCCCGAAGCGTAACTGTGCGTTCACACCGCCGCCGGCGAGAGCGTCAAAGTGGCCGGAAGTCACTCATTCTCAATGGGAGCCCGGCGGCGAGCTCCGGCGAGAGCGGCGCGGCGCGTCTTTGACGATTTGGGCGTCGAGGAGAGTTGAAGTCAGGTCAACTTTATGGTAATGAGCTATGACGCGGTTCGGGGGCAGCCGGCGGCAACCAATGGGAATGTAGAAGTTCTCCGCTTGAGATGATTCTAGAGAACGCAGCGCTGTAAACTTCGGTTCCGACCTCATTAGTTCCCAAGCAAAATAGAGGAGAGGCTGATCAAATGGTGCGGCGGGTTTGATAAGAAGACACGCAACTTTATTTATCCACCACACAAATGGCTTTTAATTGGTTTATTTCGTTAGCAAACGTAACTATAATTGTTAAGTTCTTTCCATCGATCTGCTTTTTTTAAACTTTCACATTTAAATGATTTCATGAGGTTATATTATACGGTTATACCCTACCTGTGGTTAGTCTGCACAAACGCCGATCAACATGATAGTTTGCTTTGCAGCCCCTTTAAAAGCAGTTTTAAAAAAGACCAAGCATTCGATCTACGTCAGAGCGGCAGCGAATCTTTCTACAGCGTCGATGGCAGGGCGGCCAGAGCAAAGTTTGACGCTCTCGCCGGCGGCGGTGTGAACGCACAGTAACAGCGATATATATTAGGGCTGTGCCCAGAATATCGATACAACGATACATTGTCATGAACTCCTGACGATGCGCGTGTCGATACAGCAGCTGCCGTATCGATACTGTGTGTTTTTGAATGTAATCAACGCGACGCGAGCAGCAGTGCAAGACATTCAAAATGGAGAAGAGGTTTTCAGTTAATGAATGAACGAAACATTGCAGCGCGCCTCACATCCATTAAATAGCAATACTCTTTGTGCTTTGTTGCTATTGATATAAAACAAAGTCTCGGATTGCACATTTCGTCCTTTTTATTACGAAATTCAAAAACATAAATACCGTTTTGGCGCTGTGGCGTGAGATTGCTTTGGCGCAGCTCAGCCCTAGAGAAGTGGCCGCGCACAGCGCACGTGAACGGATCTTCTCTTCCGCCTTAATACTTAATACCAGTTACAGAGCAAAATAAACATGAATGAACATCTGATCGCGTGTTAAAAGATAGAGTACAACTTACATAAGTCCGTATCATGTCACATGGAATCACTCGATCAGTGTTTCAAACGTGGAAAGGCGTCAGTAAAACAGCTTACAATGTCATGTAACGTCCCATTTATGTTACCTCAGAAAAAAACATATCCATTGTCCATAAACTCGTTAGTCAGCTAGAAAAATTGACTCTAGAGAGGAGCATTTTGCTAAATATATGCACCATATTCATTATAATTTGTAATGTTCTTCAATATTTAATGCATGTTTGAATTAATCTGGCAAGTTTTTATGACTGCCACCATTTAAATGTTTACATTTAAAAAAATATGTATATTATATGATTATGTAATTTGTAAAGTTAATAATATAACTTTATTATTATTATAAAAAAAACATGTAATTTAGAGTAATGTAATAATTTAAGTGTTTGTACAAATCAGTTCATTTTTACCTTTAATATCATAGTACAACTGACTCCCATAGTTTACCACATTAGTTAAGAGATTTGTTTTCCCAAATTTGTTTTAGATTTTAGATTTATCGCAAGATTTGTTTTACATTCCAAAATTTTCCATGTATTGTACCTGATATATATCCAAAATAATCAAAATTGAACCAAGCCTTTCCAAAGTTTTTTTTTGTGACAATTTATTTATTTCCTTTATCTCATTGTATTATTTTAATGAGAAAAACAAAATTGCTTTTCAGTTATCACAACTGTTCTAACACTGGTTATTCAATAAACAGATATTACTGTTACTAAACTCTGCTCAAAAGAAATTTAATTCCAAATTGACCCATATCGTGATACGTATCGTATCGTGATGCGTATCGTATCGTGACATTGTTGGTGATGCACAGCCCCACTATATATGTCGGCACGCTGCCCACGAGGCTATCGGCGCCTACGAAATAATGTTTTCAGAAGAATACAGAATAAGTCATATTATTGTTTATCGTTATATTACTAATCAACTCATTTAAAGATGCATGCAACTGATAATAATATTGAGTTTCATTGGTGGACATGGTCCTGTACCTAGTACACATTGTCCTATTTTCATCTTAAACTGTAATTGTTGGTCTAGTATTGTGACCACACTGTATTTGGTCACACCTATCCAACGAATATTTTTGCATGTTTTTTTGCGATAATTTCCGATGATTGGGCTTCAAGTTTTAACGATTGATTTTAACAATTGGTATTTGCTATTCAGTTTCAAGGGTCTCCAGTACTGTGGCTCTTTGACAGGTCTCATTAACACAATGGGTGTTGTGTTCTCGTCGGATCGTGTTCCTCGGGCGAGGTGACGCAGGCCAGCACCTCGTGATTGTCAGGAGTGCTGCTCCGGACCCTAATTCTATTACCAGATTCACATGTCCACCTTCACTGGAGATTATTACACGGAGGGAGGGTTTGTTCTGTAGCCGTGCCGGGAATTGTTGATGCATCTTATTTTGTTTGTTTGTTTGTTTCGCAGGGGTGTAAGGGACTGCTGCTGTCACGATGGACGCCCAATCACAAGGCCAGCAGCCGCCGGTGCCAGTGTTTCAGCCACAGGTTTGTGTTCTCTCACACATAAACACAAACACACATACAGTCTAGCCAAACTTTCTTTGTAATCTCGTTATATAGCCGTTCTACAAAGTCAGTTTTTTTTTTTCCTGGCGTCTACCATCCTGACTCACCACCTGCTTGCTTAGCAGCATGTAGCACGAGCCTGTCGCCCTCTTCCACATCCACATCTGCCCCCGTCAAATCTCCCCGTGTCTGTCAATCCACCCGCAGAGAGACAGGCGGCGGTCTGCTCCGGCTGTCTCTCTGCTGTGCCGGGTGAGAGGTGATAATGAGATTCTGCTCTCTGCACAAGCACCGTTTCCTGCACACCGGAGCCATCATGTGTTTCCAGTGCCAGAGACAGAGGTGTTGGAAATCTGCTGCTTTTAGCAGTCTTTTGCTCTCTCTCTCTCCCTCGTTCTCTCTCTTAATCTTTCTTCTGTCGTACTTCCTTTTCACACCCCCAGACTAATTCCCTCCAATCATCTGACTTTATTATTGTCTTGAGTTACATTCAAATTGAATGTTTGTTCGCCAGATAATGGCTGCCGATACAAGCTTTTAGAATTGCATAATTATTAACGCTGAGTGTTACTATAGGGAAACATGAACAGTATTACTGTTGGAAAGTTACTGCTCATACTTGTTTATTCTGTAGTAAGTTGATTTGACATGATTTACGATGAAAATGATTGACAAAATGTATTTTGGCTTTCCCTCATCTGGAAAAAATGTGTTTTTTAAGCTTTTTATTGTTAAAAGTCCCTCTTAATGCAAAAATTTTGATAAATTCTTCCTGTCATTGAATAATCCATTGCTAGACTTACCTTGAGCGTTCCCTTAAAAGTAACGTCAAATATCTTCTATTCTTTTATTTATATTTGATCTAGAAGTCCACAGATAATGAATTTTGTGGATACCAGTCATCCGAATATGGCGCTGACATCGTGCGCAGATTTGAGACAGAGTCTGCGCAGTTGTGACCTCGGGACCGGAGTCTGCGCAGTAGAGAGCAGGAAGTAGAGCCGTGATATCAAAAGCCCGCCCACACTCTCGCAGATCCAGAACAATTCATTATGTTGCTGTGAATTAAACGGTTATGGAAATGTAGAAGTGAAAGCTAAAGCTCCAATCTCCTCCCGAAAATCCAGAAAAAGTCAGTTGGTGCCTCAGTGAAGACTTCACTCAGAGAAGCCGTCAATCTCAGCTGTCAATCATGACGTCACACCCCCCATTTTTATAGCATCAAATTACTAACTAAAACCAAACTTATTTAAAAAACAAACACTTGAAATGAAATCAGCGTGATTTAAAAACGGCCTAAAATGACAAACCATCTTTGGAAAACAATTATATGAAGTTTATTGTGATTTGTTTAGTTTGTCTCGCGTCCATTAGAATACACAGAGGGGCGGGGGTTATGAGCTATACTGGGACCAACCAGAAATGAAAAACAATTATATACAATCATTCTGTTTATGCCAAATTCATTCAAAGTTGCTCTTCTATCAGCTTAAATCAGTCGGCCCATTCTCCTCTGACCTCTAGCATCAACAAGGCATTTTCGCCCACAGGACCGCCGCATACTGGATGTTTTTCCCTTTTCACACCATTCTTTGCAAACCATAAAAATGGTTGTACGTGAAAATCCCAGTAACTGAGCAGATTGTGAAATACTCAGTCCGGCCCGTCTGGCACCAACAACCATGCCACGCTCAAAATTGCTTAAATCACCTTTCTTTCCCATTCTGACATTCAGTTTGGAGTTCAGGTTTCTCAATATGCGTACTTGTCTGTACTTGTGTTCTCGTGGACTTGTGAAACGTCATCAGTCACTGCCCAAGTACTGTTCCAATTCAAAGTTCACATCTAGCCATAGACAAGTACAGTTCAAATCCCCGGATGTGTCCTTGGTCCGCCACGTTTATCAAGGATGCGTCGAGAGGAGACTTCAGACAGACTGGTATCCCAGAATGCATCTCGCACCAACGGACGCAACGATCAGTAAAGCCCCTATGGTTATGCCCCCCAACACCCCCGCATGATAAGCTGAACTTGGTTGTGCCTCTACTACTAAAAGAACGTAATCGAGAGCAGGGCTGCGTTTCCCAAAACCATTGTAAGCCTAAGTTGATCGTAGAGACCATTGGTGGCAATTGTTCTACGATCAACTTAAGCTTACGATGGTTTTGGAATACGCAGCCCTGAGCGACATTATCATCAATTAAAGTAATACTGTTTGCATGTGCTTTATAACAGTCTCAACGGGGACCGGCATTGTTTTGTCTCTTGCAACACATCCAGAATACACATAATTTCTGCTTAAAATAAGCCTAAAATGCAAAACAAGACCAATTTAGGATAGTTATTTTTAAGCACAAGCCTAATAAAACATTTGAAGTAAAAAAAATGTTTTTTTTATTTATCACTTATATAGTAGTATAAAAATGCAAATATTAAATACAATTATAAAATGTTAAAATATTGGTTAAATAGTTTTATTTATCATATTTATTTATTTATTTTGTAATGTGTTTTTGTTAAGTCATGTTATAATATTGTTTTGAACTGCTTGTTATTTACAATGGCAACTATTAACTGTTTTAAAAAAATTTTCCGTTTTTTTTGCTGGTGCGTTGAATTGTATTAAATCCACATAAAAATCCTAATAATCAAACTAAATCATAATAATTATTAATGTTAATAATAATATAGAGAGCCCACAACAACAACAACAACAAATAAACAAACAAAAACATTAAAAAAAATATATTGTCCCGTTTTTTAATTAAAAGATAATAACAAATTAGATTTTAGTGATATTTTGACCACTCACATAGGAAATGTCCCCGGTTTCCATTTAGGAAATCTGGTCACCTTACCTAAACCACATATTAATGTTTAATATAGGCCTATTATTTTTTTTAATCTAAACGAAAAGAGGCAGGGTTGTGTTTTATACTTCGTTTTGTTATAAATATATAAGATAATCAATGTAGCTGCCTGAACGACATTTGTGTGGCTAATATATTTAAGATTTTTTTGTAAAAAAAAAAAAAAATGAAAAGAGGCAGTGGTGTTTTGACATATTTCGTTTTATTGTAGCCTAAAATATACGTTTCTCTATACCAAGTAGGCCTACACGAACTTCTGACTTGCGTCCGTGGTAGTTAATTCAGGCTCGCCAAGTTCAACTCCGGAGAACGAACTCCCGAGGACGGGAGGACAATAGCCCGGTACTTTGCTAATGGAACAGCAGCGTTCTTGATAGTGTTATTGGCCCTCATTTATCAAAAGTGCGTACACCAATTTTCCAGCGTACACCTGGCGTACACCCAAAACCACTGTGACTTTGAGATTTATCAATATGGACGTTGGCGTACGGCACGCTCAAATCCTACACCAGCTCAGGAGGTGGTGTACGCACGTTTCGAGTTAGTGCGAAAATGCAGAAAAACAATTCCTAACACCACAAAACGCACTGACAAAGATATGCTATATGACCCACTGTAAAAAAAAAACAACAACAACAACAACTAAAGCCCTATTCGCACGGGATAAGTAGGCCTTTTATGGGGACCTCGTGTGATTTAGAAATTACTCCCCCACATCTGAATTTTGCGTGGCACATTCGCACGGGATACGCTGTGATTTTACTCGAATTTACTGACTTATCTCCTGGATATGATGTTACTTGAAAATGTTTTTTCGTTATATAGCTGTATGAAATTATAAACAGTCGTATCGATATCATTTTGATTGTTTTATAGTAGGCCTAATACAAATAATTTCGTTCAGTTAGAGAACAGACGCAATTAAAAACGTAAGTAATAGGCCTATAATAACAACATACGACGGAAGATTCAGTTTCAAAGCTAATGTAAAAGTGCCCATTTAAGCGAGTTGTCATTGTACTGTTCTGTTTTTGTGTTTTTCATTAAGAATAATATTAAACACACCATTCAAGCAATTTACTCCCAAATTGTGCTCATTCTAAAGTGAAAGTAGTAGCCTATAATCCGCGCGGCCGCTCATGAATTCATAACGGTGCACATATGCAGTCTAGCGCCATTCTTCGTGAAAGATAAAGATAGAAATGCGCACAGGACACAAAAACCTTGCAAAAATTATATACGATCCGCATAATCCCGGCCAAATAGATGCCGATTCGCACGGGACTAATATTATCACAGGACCTCGGTGTTCGGCGAAATATGGTAGGCCTATAGGTCATTTGCGGGGGAATTTTTACTTTACATATTACAGACATGGCCGATTTGCACGGGATTAAGATCACAGACATTATCTGCGATTATTACAAATCACCAGAGCTCTCCACATATAGGCTACTAATCCCGTGCGAATAGGGAAGTAATTATAAACTTCAGTGTTTATTTTTGTGCAACATTTACTTCAATGTTTAATTTGTGTGACTTTACCAAAGCATTTGATATGTATTCGTCCAGTTGCGAGCCTGTGCGCTTTACCTGACGTTGGTTAGGCCAGGCAGCTGCGCACGGACTGGGACTGAACATAATTCAGACTGACAAAATAATAAAAATGACATTCTTCTTCTTTTAAATAATAATAAAATAAATAATAATAATAACGACATTCTTCTTCTAAATGACAATAAGCGTCATTAATAATACAAATCATAATAATAATAATAAGAATCTAACAAATTGTCATGCAATTACTAATGTGAATGAATGGTACTCCACATCACATCATCATCACTATTGTAGCCTACACCCCAATACATGTGATGTGATACGAAATTAAATGCATATTATTTCAAAACACGTGCTGTAAAATAATGAATTGTGATAGGTAATTTCTCATCCAAACAGCTATTTAAACTGGATTTCCACCGTACACCTTTTTGTGGGCACCTTTAATCCCACTCTTTAAACTCCCAAATAAAACAATTTAGTTTTTTTTTCCACTTCCCTGGTGATGGTCTCGATCTCCACGTCAGAGAAGTTTCCTTTCTTTTAGCCGTCTTCCGAGTGTATGGCGTAAAATGAGGGCGTGGGGGAGGCGGAGACTTGAATATATAGGGGCGTGTTAATCTAATGACGATCGTTTTCAGCCGCGGCATTTATCAAGGGCAGGTTTTGCGTACGCCTGGATTTCAGAGGTGCGCACAGCTTCATAAATCAGGCGGTGAGAGGAGTGTAAGCATAATCTTACGACAATATATACGCCCGTTTCTACGCAAGATTGATAAATGAGGGCCATTCAGTGTATATATGTATATTTTAAGCTACAATAAAACAAAATATATGACTAAACACCACTCTGCCTCTTTTCATTTTCATTAAAAAATGTAGTGCAGGCAATGTTATTGCATGTATATTTATAACAAAACGAAATATTAAAAACCCTGCCTCTTTTCGTTTATATATATATAAAAAAAAACATTATGTGGTTCAGACAAATGTGATTATCACTGTAATAAAATGAATTATGACATAAAACACAACCCAGTCTATTTTTGTTAAATGTCAGTGTGTTTAATTGCCTAAAAATATAAAGTTATGAAACTTCACTTTGCCCTCAGTCAAAACGATTTGCCAGGGAACAAATTATAGATTCATGAGACCAAAGATCGCCCGTTAGAAGACGAATTATATCTGAAGACATCAGAGCCAGCGGCAGACGTCAGAAGGACTAGCCGTGTTAAGGCTGCTCTCGCCCGCTGAACGCCCACTGACCGACTGGATCTCACAACTCCGAAAACGCCAGATAAAATTTTCAAAAAGGCGCTCCTCTTTATAAATAAACCACAGATTTGAGATTTTAAACAAGTACATTCTCGCCTGAAAAAGTCTTAAAACTACATTTGGTGAAACATTAACAGTAGTATTTTTAAATTACGAGGGGTTTTCTTATCCGCTATTGACGTTGGCTCATTGGTGCGAGATGCATTCTGGGATACCGGTCTGTCTAAAGTCCACAAGTCTCCTCTCGATGCATCCTCGATAAAAGGGGCTGATCAAGGACACATCCGGGGATTTGAACTGGACTTGGCTAGATGTGAACTTTGAATTGGAACAGTAGTTGGGCAGCAACTGATGACGTTTCACCATTGACGATTGATGGCGATTCCTCCCGTCCTCTGGAGTTCGTTCTCCCGAGTCGAACTTGCAAGTCTGAACTACCAAGGACGCAAGTCAGAAGTTCGCGTACTTGGTATTGAGAAACAGCCATTGTCTTCACATTGACCACACCCCTAAATGCTTTGAAGCAACTGCCATGTGATTGGTTGATTAGATAATTGCATTCATGAGAAATTGAACAGGTGTTCCTAATAATCCTTTAGGTGAGTGTATGTTCATTTTTAATGCTATCGGCCCAATAAGAACATTTGGTCGATGTATTAAAGCTGATAAATAATGGATTATTTCCTTCAGCTGAGACACTTCAGTTGCACACTGTTCGCCATGATGGTTTTGAATGGCTTGAAATATAATTTGGAATCACTTCAAAAAGAAAAAATACAGTTGCAACATGACATATAGGCTACATAAAATTATGACAACATTAAGATTGTGTGCTTGCGACAAGGCTTTTAATGGTGCAACTTTTGTTTTTGTAATCAGGCTCTCAAAAATTATAAAAATAAATTGGATTTAGATTTAAATCCAAGTATATCGGTTATCGGCTTTCAAAACAAAAGGAATTATCGGTATCGGCCAAAATGTTTATGTTGGTGCATCCCTAATACATTTCTTTAGTGGGATGGGACAGCTTAGACATTGTTTTCATCCATTCTGGGCTCCTGTACTCTCTCAAACATACTTATTTTAAAAGGTATTGGCCGATTAATTGGAATATTAGCGATTGTGCAAAATCCAATATCGCTCGAACTTCCTTCACCGGTCATATTGATTGTCCTTATTTTACAAAATGTTGTCGAGTACAACTGAGGCCTGCTTTCATCAATAAACATATAAGACATTTGACGCAACACTCAAGGTAAGTCTGGCAATGGATTACACCGTGACCGCTTAAGAGAATGACTTTTACAAGGCTCGCAACAAGCATTCAAGTTCAGCTCGTATTCCCTTGGAAAAAATGCAACCAAAAATGCTGAATTGTGAGTGCAATCACGCATATGATATCATATCTTAAAGTCCCCAAGGTTTGATGGATATGCATAGGAGATGCCGGATGAGTCGGTAAGGCGTGCATATTTGATGGCGCATTTGCTCTCAGAGCGAGTGGGAGGGCGAGATCTTCAGATCCGATTTTAATCGTCACGGCGGATTTTTAGACGAAGCAAAATCCCCTTGTAAAGCAAGGGCTTTAAATACTGGAGCAGATTGAAGAGGAGCGGGGTGAAGGAGGTATAAATATTGCATGGGCCGGGCCTGGAGAGAGACGTTGATGAAAAGGATGCGAACAGGATCTCCTGCCTTGTTCTCCCCACCACGAAGACCCCCCCCCCCCTCCAGCACCCACCAACCAACCAACACTACCACCACTAAGCCCGTCTTGCTACTCTACCTCCTCTTCAGCGCTTCGGTTGTCCTTTCCTTGGCAGCCGCTGGCATTGTTGTGCTGTCAGCTCACACCTAGTCTCCACACTGCTGCCGCCCCGTCCTCCGTCATTCTCCTCCTCCTCCTATCTCGCATCCCCTGTCATACGGCTGCATGTCTGCATTTTTCTTTTTACGCTTGTGTCACCAGTGGCCAACCCTCCATCGTTTGCTGTTGCTCCTGTGATGTGTTGTCCCTTTGAGTCATTTACCCAGCATGCTCTGCTGCATCTTCCGATGGATCAACTAAAGGCCCATTCACACTAAGAATAACTACTTTAGTATCCACACCAATGCACAATAACATTATATTTATTATAAATGTGCTATAGTTTTGTCGCCTGCCTTTTTAAATGCTCGAGTTCAAAGCAGGATGAATTCTGATTGGCTGTTTTTACTGTTCATCTGGGGGGAAAAAACAACTTATCGTTTTAGTTGTGGTCTACACAACTGTAGGACTTTCTTGAACTTCCCTATTCTCATAGAATTAGAATTCTGTTCTCAGATAATTCTATTCTCATAAAATTAGAATGATTGTTAACTTTATAGTTACTAGCTGTTTCCATCCTCCTGTTTTTATACGCGTTTTGAAGTATTGCATTAGAAAATAAATTCCTTAATTCGCAAAAAAGCACACTCGCTTGAGTTGGGTTTTGCGAAAGAGTTTATTTGAATAATGGATCGAAATGCATTTGCCGAATGTATTCAGATGTAGTGAACATTAGAACCACGTGACCAATCGGCAGTTTCTGCGGATAGTGTTTTATTTACTGTTGGTTACGAGGTTACCAATGCCACTGTCATCCGTTCAAACAACTTCATGGAAACACGCCTAATTTGCTTGTTTTTTGTGAACTTTGAAAAGATTTGCTTCACGTTTGGATGGAAACCCAGCTATTATTATTGGTATAGTCCACATCCTTGGAGTGAAAGGTGCGATCATGTTTACTGTTGCTCAGCTAAAATTTCTGAGCAAAATCCAGTCATTTCAATAGGAATCAGCACGATTTGGGAATTCATCAGAATGATATGAAACTTGATTCGACCATGCTAATTGGTCGTAAAAATAAAGTAGCGTTCATGGTCTTCGGTCATAAATGACCGACCATAGGAAATGAATGGGAAATCGGCAAAAACACAAAAATTCTCCGAATGTTTGTGTGTACAATCTACAAATCGGCCGCGATGCTGAAAAAAAGTACACAGCAGGAAAGGGGTGACACTCTAAAACATCAAGAGTGTGATATTGACACTTCCACTCACACACACACACACACGCACACTTATACACGCACACACACACCTATGAAAAACTGAACCTATGAACCAAATTTGGAATTTTTTTAAATCACAGCTTCATCAGAATGATATGAAACTTGGTGACTTTTCTAGTATTAGGTATGTAAACACAAAAAAAAGGCATGAGGGCATGATTCGAGCATGCGAAGTGGTTGTTAAAAAAATACTCACACTTGTGCTCTTCGGTCAAAAATGACACCATAGGAAAAATAGGAAATCTGCAAAAAAGCAAATTCACAGAAAAAAATCTATTTCTAACAACAACAACAAAATATCTAAAACTTTATAATAAGTCTTTGAGATTTTTTTAAATATATATTCAAATCAATAATAAAAATAAAAATAAAAAAAAATCATTAAATGTGTTCAAAACAGAACTAGGGAATTCTCAAGCCTCTCCATAGAGACCTCTAGTGATTACATCCATGGTTGCATGATTTCTTAAATAATTCCAAAAGAGGGCGCTAATCTGCCTTCAAAAAAAATATTTTGAAGGCCTAGGCTCTATTTTAACCTGAAATACTGCAATACAAAAAAAAATATATAAAAAAAATACAAAAAACTATTTTTGTATAATTGCATATAATTATTGCATAAATATAAAAAAATACCATAAAATCATCTCAAAATACAAAATTAAAAAGAAAAAATATTATTGAAGAAAAATAAATTGCATTGGTTTTACTGGGGTGGAGGAAGTTTAATTTTTAGGTGTCCGGTCACTAATGACCGGAAAGACGACCAATGCAACCCCTAAACGAAGAGCACCAGAGGGTTAAAAAGTAATGTATTACAATATCGTGTTACTCCCTTAAAAAGTAACTGTTTTTCTTATTTTTGTGCTCTTGTGTCACTTTTCCTCACTTGGGCTGTTTTTTTAAACAATTTTTTGGGGCAAATGTAAAGGCTATTGTACACCAAAATTAAATAGTAAGGCTGAAGGAAATGCAAATTAAAGCATGTACAGTTGAGGGTGCAGCTCAAAGAAACCTTCAGCTGTGTTGCTATTCTGGATTGCAGAAGAATAAAATGCAGGAGAATAAAGTTTAACACTTACGTCGCCAATAAAAGCAAGAAAATCTAAAGTAATTTTTGCTTTGGTTTCACTGAATCATCAAAGGTCAGCTGCAAGTACACTGGTCAATAAAGTGAGATTAAATGCATAAAAATATTAGTTTTATTTAACATGATTATTGGAGGTTTGCATAGTATTTTGATTTTGCATTTCACTGATTTTATTCATTTTGCGGAATACTGAATCGTTCTTGTGCAAGTGAGATGAGTAAATGCATGCTCACATTTAGTTTAGAACTACAATAACCATCATGTTCTCACACAGCGCCTCTGCACTTACTCAAGATTTCTCAACATGGGGACAGGAGAGCTGTCAGACAATACATGGGAAAACAATGTAACTTGCGTTACTTATTTGAAAAAGTAACTCCGATATTTTTGTTTGTAAAGTTAAAAGTACTGCATTACTTTACTAGTTACTTCAAAAAAGTAATCTGATTACATAACTTGAGTTACTTGTAATGCATTACCCCCATCACTGAATGGAAAGCTTTGCATAAAAGTTGTGCAGCATCCCAATTCAAGGAATTCTTGGCCCCTTTCCTCCCACATCCGTGTGTTATTTTTGTTTTCTCCACTTCACGCAGAGCGGCAACGAGACCTTTGAGCTCTCGCCCCTCCTGCAAGCTGCAATCTGTACAAACCGAGCCACGCCGCTGTCGAGTGACCCCGGCGGTCGTGGAGATCCTCGGCTGCTGCGGTTCATCTCGTGTCAGCTCAGTGCTCTAAATTGTGTGACAGCTCAAAGCCACGGATGAGACAAGCTGTCAGTCAGGGCGCCCCTGCTGCCCTTTGAAGGCGAGGCCAGGGGGCAGAAAGGTGCCGCAAATGGCCTGTGAAGTTTACATACACTGCCCACTGCTAAACAGATTACCTCTAATGAAGTGTCTGGAGCTCAGGCCGCGTCAGGCCTAATCCTGGCTGGCAGTGCGTCCCTTCGGCTGCCAAAAAAGCCGCCACCCTCTGGCCTCCTCCCGCCGCTATGCCGGCCTCCCCGGCGCTGGGAGGTGCCCATCGTTAATCAGGCCGGACAGTGCGCGAGCTGACATGCAAATGTAGGTCATTGCATATGTAAATGTGTGATTAGCGAGCCGCATGCCAGAACACATTAGCTCGACTTTGCTCTCAGCATGCGCTTGTCATGCCGCTTTAGAGGCTCATGCTAACATTTGTCAAGCAACCATGTGGGGAGTGAAAGCAATGCCTTGCCCCTCTGCGGACCATCCGCTGCTGACCAAATCAACACGATATGTATGTATCATCTATGGGTCAATGACGTATAAATAGTCTACAATAAAGAATAGGGAAACTTTTAAAAATCTGTTTATAGAGGCTTCAAAGGTCTCTACGCGAACCCAGACGAGGAATAAGGGTCTTATCTAGCAAAACAATGTCATTTTCTAAAAGAACACAGAAAAAGTATATACTTTTTAACCACAAATGCTCGTCTTTCATTAGCGTCCACGACTTCATGCATTATGTAATCACTTTGGAAAGAAAATCATCTGGAATTTTTTATTCTGAAGTGAACTAATCCTTTAATGTCTCTAAAATGTAATGTGGTGTAACTGTAAAATGTAAAAAAAAAAAAAAAAAGTAAAAAAAAAATTATTTAAGGTATTCATGTTCCAATGTCCATTAAACATATTTTGCTGGACTGTATGTGTGTATGTAGGTATTGCATTTTTCGTCAGTCGCACAACTTGACGTTTTACAACATGAAATAATCTTTCCACTTCATAATTTATCTGATATTTTATTAATTTTTTCTGTATGTTCATTTGGACCTCGACTAATTGCACCACATGGTTTTATTTGGCTGAAAAAGTTTCAATTATAAGTCAAGTAGATATTGATATGTATGAATTATATTTGTAATTTATTTTAATTGAATTAAAAATCTGTTTTATTTTACCATTGTTTGTCCTATTATTTATTATTTTGAATGAAAACATTTTATATTTTCAGTTTGTCATTTGTGCTTCTTTTTGGCTTTTTATTGGTTTTCTATATTTCTATTTAGCTTCAATTATTACTTTATTTTTTATATTTTAAAGGGTTAGTTCACCCAAAGATGTAAATTCTGTCATTAATTACTCACCCTTACGTTGTTCCTAACCCATAAGACCCAGAAAGGTAGTTAAAACATCGTTAAAATAGTCCATGTGACTCAGGCTTAATTTAATGAAACAACGAGAATACTTTGTGTGAAAAAAACAAACAAAATAACAACTTTATTCAACAATTTATTACGCTTTTGACGCAATGTAAATAGTGCAGTGTTTCCTAGTTCTACGGCAGAACGACTCGTGTGCATGCATCGTGGTGCTCACTTGAACCGTGTCGGCCAATGGTAAGCCGGCATTCTGGAAGCACTGCTTTGTTTACGTTACGTCAACAGAGTCTGACACAGGCTAGAAGAAATTGTTGAATAAAGTCGTTATTTTGTAAATTTATTTGCACACAAAAAGTATTCTCGTCGCTTCAAACGATTAAAAAAAAAATGACGATGTCTGTACTACCTTTCTGGGCCTTGAAAGTGGTTATTAAATTGCTGTCTGTGGATGTACTGAAAGCTCTGGGATTTCACAAAAAATATCAACATTTTCCGAAGATGAACGAAGGTATGGGTTTGGAACGACATGAGGGTGAGTAATTAATGGCAGAACTTTCATTTTTGGGTGAACTAACCCTTTTACTTATACTTATTTTATTTCAAGTTTCATCACCGTGTGCCCCATCCCCCCCCCCCGCCATTGTGTTTAAATAACCATCTTGTCCCCATTAACTTCTCTGGATTTGACACAATATAACTAAATGTTGCCAAGAAACCTGGTGTCTTGTATATTAGTTTGATATTGTTACATTTAGTCAGATTGAGCTTTCTCTCTTCGCTGCGGTGGCAGAAAGAGCGCTTCTTTCTGCTGCACCAGATGTGTCCCTGGAAGAAGGGGCTGAGAGCGTGTTGTCACATGGAAAAACAAGCTACCTCAGTGTGTTAATTGGATGGGGCAATTCTTTGGCTCACACCTTTTTTTTTTCCCCCTTAAAGCTGTCAAGTTAGAAAACAATGAAATTCTTAAATTGGTCGCCCCTTGATCTACATCCACCCCTCCGGCATCTGCAGTGCTTCCTCCAACTCATTTATTTCAGTTCAACCTGTTATATATATCAGACAGTTTTACACAATAATTTTGATGGATTTGACAGATCGTCCAAGTATTCTTGTACTGTAAGAAAGATGCTTATGCCATTCACATTGAGCTGTCATTTGTTGCTATAACTGAATATCTTAATGGAGGAACGTTTCAAGGAGTTGCTTAAACTTAACTTGAAACCACGATATGAAAATGCATGCCATGACTATAAATAAAAGAGATTTTGTTTGTTTACAAGACTACAATTGTGTCATCTTTCCCTTTCCTTTGCCATCTTCACAATATAATTTGCCTTCAAGGCCGTCTTATGGCCATCTTTGGGTAGTTCGCCATGACATGACATTGGGTTCCACTATCTGTCACCTCTAGTTGCCAGAACGTTTGCAGGATTTAAGTTTACACTCGAAAAGCCTCTAAAGGTCAGAGTGTTAATTAATTATTTTATTTGCTCACGCCATCTCCAAGGGGCTAATTCTGGGTTTTGTTTAGATTTTTAATTTTAGAGCACAAGTGTCAAGGCGCCGCACAAATTCTTGGGAAGAGCACTCGGGGCGGTTTGTCACTAACTGGTCCAGCATAAGTCACTTCAGGAGTAGGGATGTCACCACTCGCCTGATTCGTCCAGACAGTATACGGCAAAGATTCATACGGCGCTTTGGATTCAACATGGATTGTTAATCTTGATTCGTTCCCACACTCTCTTGCCCTGACATATCGCCCTAATGACACCTATCCCAGATGCCCCCGAGAGTTTCCTTCCATCTCTTGGCATATAAACAAAAACAATCATGGAGTTTGGCTAGCAATGGCCGATCTGTGGGGACATGTTTGTTTTGTCATTTTAAATTTAAGACGAACGGAAAAGCGCAAAACGAAAGCTGATGCGCATTTCGCTTTCTTGAAATGTACTTATTGTTTTGTTCTTCATTTCCAGAAAATCCAACAGGATCTGGGCTATAACAATTTAGCCAATTTTGCCATTGAAAAGAAGATCGGAAGGGGACAGTTCAGCGAGGTTTATCGAGCTACGTACATACTAGACCATACTCCAGTAGCTTTGAAAAAAGTGCAGGTAAGAACTTCCTTTTGTCATGTAATGTATTTATTCCCAAAATAGTTTGTCACACTTTAATTTTGGGTCCAATTCTCACTATTTACTAATTGCTTATTAGCATGCATATTACTAAGATATTGGCTATTTATTAGTAGTTACAAAGCATATATTAATGCCTTATTCTGCATGACCATATTTTACATCCCTTAATTAGGTTTTTAGTGTATTTTTCATCAGTAAATTATAGGTCCAGCATATCTAAATATATTAAGTGTTTTTAGCAATAAATGCATTGTTATATTTATTATATGCTTGTTTCATCCATTTTAATAATGCTCTGATATGGCTTGAAATGACCTAAACACTTTCTGTGCCAAACCCTGGACCCCCAAACTTCTGCCCCACCACATCTACACCCCTCCTGCTTCAAGCGTACTCGTTTTCATATGTTCACCTGTGTTTATAGTCTATCTAGAAGATGAAGGATAATTTTTTCCCGTGTTTCCACTGTTACACGCTAGGGGGCGCTATGACACATCCTCTGAACGTATACTGAATCTCCTGATCAAAACAAATGCAAAGAAGACACTGAAACAAGCGATATCATATGTAAGCAGATGCATATATAAAATAACGCGATCACCAACACCAAACAGCATATAAATCCAAACTGCCTAATGTTACGGAATGACAATGTGCCTTACGACCATTGTGAAATTTTCTATTTTATTTAAGTTTACATGATCAAATATTAATATTGTGCTTAAATATTTACATTATATTGATTTGCACTAATTATTTTAATTACATACACTTAACATTTGTTAATATTGCAATTGAATAATGTTGTGTGAATAAAACCCAGTTTATACTTCTGCGTCGAGTGTACACCGTAGCTACTTCGTAGGCTGTGTGTTGAACGCATAGCCTAAGACGTACCCTGACGTGCACCTCTCCAAAAATTTAACAACACGCCAGTTCTATGCAGACCGCAAGAACCCAGAACCCCTCCCTCAGGGGTAAACATGCTCCCTCTGCACCTGAAACTGCACGTCAACGCGGACAACAACGCAGTAGTATAAATAAATTGCTGCTTTGCCCACGGCGTAGAGGCTATGGTGCCGGTCCCATGCAGAAGTATAAATCAGCCTCAAGTCTTGCAAATAACTATATTGCCAATTTTCTGTCGCAGCATTAACAATGTTGTTTAACCCTTTGGTACTGTTTGTGTGTTGGTCAAAAATTACTGCATTTTAAGAAAATAATTAATTACATTTTTATTGAATATTTTTTATGTTTAGGAGATTTTATGGAGTTATCATTTTGATTCATTATTTTTATGAGATATATATTTTCCAAAACATGTTTTACTTTAAAACTGTGAGAAAATCAAAGCCATAAATCTAAACAAGCTGTGTTCCAAATTCGAGGTTATCTCAAAAAATGAGCTTTCAGTAAGAATTTGTTGGGCGCAGTACCAAACGCTTCCACTAGATGAAATTCGTCTCCCATTCATTTCCAATGCGGTAATATTTTACCTCAAACCGCACAAGTGTGACACTTTTTTAAGGACCATTTAACCTTTTTGAATCATGTCCATTTTATATATTTTTTGTGTGTGTTCACACAGCAAGTGCCAAAACCTTTATAAAGTTTCAGACCGTTCCAATGAAGTTAAAATTCTAAAAATTCTAAAAAAAATGTACGGCCCAAAAATGAACGAACGGCACCAGAGGGTTAATTGTATGCAATTAGGCATGTGCCGTATCAAATTTTCATGTTGCGATTAATTGCTGAAGCTTTTATCACGGTATACGGTATTATCACGATATTGAAATAAGTTGCAAAAAAAGTGTTGTCATACTGTAACAGGTTAAATCACTTTCTTATAACAAAAGAACCAAACATTTAAATACAATAAAGCAAGACACAAAAATGTATAAAGTAAACAAATATTTAAAACAGATTAAAGTGCAGAAGAATTATAAAGAACAATAGGTATGCTGAAATGTACATTTAACTAAGATTAATACATGCTTTAGAAGTATTTTTCATTGTCAGTTTGTTAATGAAGGAACTAATGTTAAATACTGGAGCCTTGTAAAGTGTGTGATTGAACAACAGTCAGAACATATTCAAACAATATCTAGGGCATGTAATTTAGTCCAGATTAAAATATAAAATGCAAGTTTGAAAATTAATAGCCTTAAGTCTAAGTATTATGTATTAGGTTGTGTGATTACTGGGGAAACGGCTGCATTTCTGCTGTTCCGTCAGCGCCCTCTGCTGTCGAAGAATGAATGTGCACTTCAGCGCATCTCCTCATTCCTCCATGTGCTCGGCTCATGCACGGTCTATTTACATCAGTGTGCGTTCCTCTTTGACCTGTTTTTCATTTTAAACGGTTGATGGGTAAAGTATTCTTAAAATTCATTCTAAAAATCTGAATAATTCGTAATAAATAATTATTCACGGTATTTTGAAGTCCCACAATAACAATATTGTGCATGTTCATTATTGCGGTATATCGTATTACCGTTTACCGGCACATGTCTATATGCAATTAAATTATTGCAAAAAAAAAATCTATTAAAATATTAGGTATGTCCAGTAAATGATGAAGTCTGAATCTGAATCTGAAACTTCCATGTGACTTGATGAATAAGATTGGTTCATCTGAAGGGAAATTCAAATACAGTTTTTTTACAATGCATAATTCCAAATGAAACAACTTGAATCCAAAACCATTGGCTTCGCAAATCAGTATTTTGGAACATTGAGTGTGAATTTCGCATAACAAAAACAAATATTATGAGATAAAAACAGTATGGGGTTGAACAATTGGAAAGCACCAAAACTGTCTTTAGTACATTTGTTCAGATTTCATTTGAACAGGAGCAGGCATCTTATTGGCTCTCGCACTGATAATAACGATTGAATGCGTTTCTTTTCTTGCCATAAACATATTCACAGACACAGCCAGCTCAAAACAAACAGTTTCCTGCGGATGTGCAAAGCGAACGTGCTGGAAAAAATAATTGGCAAGCTCTAGATTAATAGAGCGGTGCCTGGATACCATCGCTTCTACTTTCCTAACACACACACAGCACCTCCACCACAGTGGTCGTCTCTGTCACTACCACTGACTTTATTAACACTAATGATGAGCCGAGAAAAAATTGGTATTTTTGTAAATGCCATTATAAAATGACAGGTAGTAACACTCTAAACTCTGTGAATATATCCCATAATGCAGTTGATCCACACAATACTGCCACTTGTTGTGTTCTTATAGTAGATGGATATTGACTTGAAAATGCAAGCTTCCTTTAAAACACATTTAGAGCTGTGGTAATATTTCTTACATATTGCAATGCATACTTCAATAACTATGATTTTATGTGGTTCAGAGCTGTCAGTGTGGAAGTCCACTATGGGCAACATTTCCATCTTTTGTGATTAGGAAAATGAATTATGTGATGTTTCCTGAGGCAAATATTGTGCTACCCTGATTGCATGAATGAAGAATGTAATATTTGCTTTAGGACTAGTTTTTACTCTCTTTACGTATGAAAGTTGTCGGTTGATTTTAGGGTTTGGTCTTGAGATTTAAACATTTCTGTTTGCTGTTTACTCTGTGTTTTTTATCATAATCAGTACAGACATGATCAAAACCGTGTTTTAACAGATACATCTAACATGTGTGGCGTTCATGTGCGAGACGCTGCAAAAGACGCGAGACGTGTGCGCAACGGTAATCTACGTGTCCGACTAGCGCGCGTTTACTTAGAAAAACTATTGAAAAGTAGCGCATTGAAATGGAAAATGTTCTGTGTGAACGGACCCTAAGAGATGATGTACAGTCAGCTGGTTATCGCAAAATAAATTGTGTTATTAGGATGCAGACCTGAAGAGTGTTTTTTAAATAAATAAAAATAGGTATGTATTTGTATATATATATTTTTTTAATTATATTTTATTTAAATATATTTAATTAAAATGTTGAATATATTTATTATTTAGTAGTAAATACATAAACAATTAAATAAAAAATATGAGTTAATACTAATAAATTATTTAATGCAAATAAAGATAAATACATTAATTAACTAGTAAATAAATAAATAGAAAGGAATTAAAAATTAAATATGTATAAATGCAAGATATATTAATTAATGTTAATAAATAAATTAGTTAATACAAATCAATAAATAAAAAAAGCTAAATTAAAAGATACAAAAATGAATATGGGTAAATGCATAAATTGAAAAATATAGTAATTAATACTAATGAATACATTTAATTAAAAGATTAAAACATTCGTTAAAGGGATAGTTCACCCAAAAACGAAATTATGTTTATGCTATTTTTATGCTTACCCCCAGGGCATCCAAGATGTAGGTGTCTTTGTTTCTTCAGTAGAACACAAATTAAGATTTTTAACTCCAACCGTTGCAGTGTGATAGTCGTATAATGCATGTCAATGGGGATATTTTAGAGTATGAGAGCAATGAGAGTAAAAACACATAGACATACAAATCCATATTAAACCATGCGGCTCGTGGCGACACATTGATGTCTTAAGACACGAAACGATCGGTTTCTGCGAGAAAACGAACAGTATTTGTTCTTTTTTTACCGCTTATCAGACGAATGTCATCTAGTATTCCCAGCGCCATAACTTCCGGTGAATAAGGTCAAAATACTGGCGCGATCAAAGATACGTAAATGCCTCATTTGACCGATCCGCGCAGGCACTAATGAGGAATCTATGTATGTATCTATAATCGCGCTGGTATTTTGCATGTATTTTGACCTTATTCGCCAGAAGTGATGGCGCGGGATCATGGGCTAATTTTAATTTTTGGGTGAACTATCCCTTTAATAGTAATGAATTAAAAGTTAAAATAAATCAATTGAAATGTAATTTAATGAAATAAATAAATCAGTAAATGTATGAATCATTAATTTGAGTTACTAGAAGAAAGAAAACGTGAAGTGATATGACAGCCATGTAGCAAGTACAAATAAACTGTTTACGGTTATTACAAAAATATGTGACTGCCAAGGGCTGTGACTGACCAATCAAAATCAAATCAAGTATTTCACAGACAACATGTATTAAAAATTAGATGAACTAAAAAGGAACCTCCATCTTCTCGATAGTCCCATTAACAGGTGAATATATGAAACGGGTACGCTTGAGGCAGGAGGGGTATAGATGTGGTGGGGCAGAAGTTTGGGGGTTCTGGGTTTAGTGTGACGTACCCCCCTCCTTCTTGCCCTACCACCCTGTACCAGTAAAAAAAATTTTTACGTGTTTTTTTTTTCTTTTTCCATCTTTATGCCATAACTCTCTTTCTCCTTCCTCTTTCTCTCTCCCTTTTGATCTTTTGATAGATATTCGACTTGATGGATGCCAAAGCTCGGCAAGATTGCATCAAAGAAATAGATCTCCTGAAGGTAAGAAACCAGAGAAAAGAGAGACCGACACCATGTGCCGCTATTAGGATCTCTAAAGGTGCCTCTGCCGAGACCCGATACCAGAGAAACACGGAGAGAGAGAGAGATTCAGAGACAGAAAACAATTGATCTGGATTAGACCTTCAGCTCTTTCTATCCGTCTCTCCCTCTTCCTCGCTCTCCTCTCTCTTTCTGTTTAGGCAAGTGCAAAACACAGTCCTCTTTGTGTCGTTCCTCCAGGCCAAGATTGACACTTTTCTTTTTTTTTTTCTTTGCAGTGCCACAAAATACAGTTTTTATCTCGTTCTGCAGGGCAATAAGGATTTTTAAAAATCTATTTTATTTATTTATTTAAGATTTTTTTCATGCCCTGCTAACATTTTAATTGGCCACAAAGCCATGAATATGATCAAATTATATGGTATTTAATTTAAAATATATCACACTGTTATTTTTTCAATCACTGTTGCATTGAGGATGATGGGAACACTGCAACATAAAGGAAATTTAGCACATTTTCCCATGAATCTTTTGATGTTTCATAATCTCTTTTTCCTTTGTAAATCGTTTGTCGTTCATCAAACCACCTTAAACAGGCTACGGCTCTCGGTAGCATAAGCACTAACGAAAGTTAATGACAACACCAATAAGAGCTGACGTCTAGCTGATCTGAGGTGTCTGGCTTCTCTCTGCTCTGTTGTGTTTTTGCAGCAGTTGTCGGATAAGGACACACACACACACACACTTCTCTCTATGTTGTCATGTTAATTGCTTCAGCTCCGATTGCCGTCCATTGCTGAGCCAGTTCTCGTTCCATTTCCGTCTGTAGGCATCTTCATTGAGACAGCATAATTGCTTCCTTTTTCGCCCTGCTGCTTTTTTATATTCTTGCTCTTTTGTGTGTACAGTAATAATCAGACAAAAGGGCTTATGAAGATCTCCTGCAACAAAGTGACCTGAAGTCATTACTTTTCTTTGACAGTTGACGAATTGTGTTGACTGTGATGTGGAAGTCCAACAACATATTTGAGAGAATTTTATGCCTCAAATGAGCATAAAGGATTTGTCTTTACCCACATGCACTGTAAACCCGAATAAGATTGCAAAACTCAAAAATATTGAGGCAATTACGGTGTAAGTAAGCAGAACTTGCAGATTTTTATTTTGTAATCATACATTTTAATTGCTCTGAACTTGAAATATTTTAGTAAGCGAATTCATACATTTAAAATGGAAAACAATGTAATTAACATTTTTAGTAGGGGAAACTTGACTAGCTTTAACTGGCTCAATAAATGCCAACTTGCTAATTGGTTACACAATGCTTTGGTAGCATTAGCATATCATTGAACTCGCTGAATGAGGACAGCAATATAATAAATTTAACACATATCTGTTCTCAAACTAAGCTCATGCTCCACTCGTCACCATGAACTGGGGCTGGGTTTTGACGCAAATTTCACAGTTTGATTTGATTTCGATTCACAAGCTTGCAATTTGATTTGATTTTGATTCGATTCAATATTGATTATTTTGGATCTATATCAGGTACAATATATGGCAAATTTTCTCAAGGAAAACAAATAATATTACTATAATATTGAAGGGAAAAATTAACTGATTTGTATACAAACACTTAAATTACACTTTTATTATTTTTTATAATACATTTATTTTATTTCATTTATTATTATTTATTTTTATATATATATATATATATATATATATATATATATATATAATAATAATAGTTATATATATATTTAATAATAATAGTTATATGAAATATAAACATTTTAAAAGGCTGTCATTAAAACATGCCAGAATTATTCAAACATGCATTAAATATTGAAGAACATTAGAAATTAAAATGAATATGTAGCCTAATATGGTGCATATATCAAAATGCTCCTTATTATTGCGAATTATTGGATGCGAGGCTACACTTTCCTGTTGATTCATCAGCTGAAAACAGGATGACTAATCGATTCTTGGAATTTAAGAATCGATATCGGTTCGTAAACATGAGAATCGATTAAAATCAAGAAATCTATATTTTTTTACCCAGCCCTAATGGTAACCCTACAAAAATCAACATAACAGAAACTCTTTTGTAAACTAACATAAAACATTAAACGCTATTAAATCTCCCACTTAATGTTAATCTTGCACAAAAATATAATATACACTTCATTTTGCCATTTACCGTCCCTTTTGTGCGTCATGGCAAAGCATGCTGGGAAATAGAAATCCCAGCCCAGTTTCAGTTCAATTTAAGTTTGTCAAAATTAAAAGAAACCAGTTAATAAAACTCAAAACAATGAAACTATTCAGATTTGTAAACTTAATAGAAAGAGAAAGTTCTAAATACTCATAAGTTAATTTGATTGAACTCATTTGTTTAATTTGAGTTGGCTCTACTCAAACCAATTAATTATTTTGAGCGTTAGGGTTTACAGTGTGCTTGGAGATTTTTTTAATTTTTTTTTTTTTTTTTGTGGCAACTGACAGTACAGTAACCTGGCAACCTCCACCGATAAAATCAATATGAAAGCATAAAGTAGAAAGAAGCTTTTTAGGCCCCCTGAGATACCTCCATTCCCACGGGAGAACGCGGAGGTGTCGGGTGAAGAGGTCATATAGCTGGCGAGGTGACTGAGGTCACCGTTACGCTCCTTAACAACACTTTGCCAACCGAATGCGCCGGGGTCAGAGGCTGCCGCAACACTGGCCTCGCTCCTGGTCTTCCTATCATGTTCCTCCTCCTCTTCCTGTCTCTCATTCGCCCCTTTTTGTCTCCTTTACACAATCGTTTCTACTCCAGCGCTAATGAATTCAGTCGTTATAACCAGCTCACCTCAAGCCGCTAATAAGCCGTTTGCGTGGAACACAGACTCATGCCTTCTACCTCAGTGGACAAAGCTGGGGAAAAATACGAAGGAGTCGCAAATCAAAATAATGAGGCAGACCGGCGTGAGCAGCCCCTCCCTGATGTATCTGTCTATTTGTTTTTCTGTCACTTTTAGACCCTCCCGTTTCACAAAATTACGCTGTTATGCGGAAATGTTTTGCTTTCTATTTTTTTTTTATCCACAACAGAAATCGCAAACGATACCATTTTCCATTTCATAACCACCCTCACTTGGATTCCTGTACTGGATCAATGCGGAAATCCATTCCAAGCACAAACCCTCGACTATATTAACGTTTCGAGACTCGAGAGGAATCACTGGGATTATTGAATCGCTCGCAGAACCCACAAGTGTGAGTTGGGATAATATAATTGTCACTGTAATCTGCCTCGTCGTAAACAGAGGGTTGGCTTAATATTGTTCCCAACGGAAAACGAGAGTGAAATTACGGCGTTTAACATGATTAAAGTCAACATCGCGCCACGTTTCATGTCCGCCACATTGGATGTGCCAGCTAAGGGGAAGCAAGAATGGGGCTGACACCGCCGGCTGCACTCGCTGCAGCTGTGTGATCCAAAAATACATCTAACGAAAGTCACAGGATGGCGACAGAGGCGCACACGTCCTCCCCTATATCAGCGCGGGGCATGAACATTTCTTTAATAACCCCCTCTGCTGTGTCACAGCGCGTAGCGGGGGCCCGACACCCTCCCGTCCGCGAGGGCCTTTGCCTGTCTCGCTTCTCATTGATACACTTGTTTCCTTATATTTTTGCTGCCCCCCACCCCCAGTCATCTTCAGCGCTACGAACCGATTGCAACTCTTCTACTCATTGACCAACCAACAGGAAACAAGGAAAATCTGAAGGCTTGGGCTGGGGGGATCGTGTCGTTCTGCCATGCACTGTCTGGCCTCTAATGTTAACATCAGCCATAGGATTTGTTGTCTTTTGTTTATTAGCGGTGTTTGCTAAGGCAAGCATCAGTTTTACTATTGCTCATACTTAGTATTACAAGTTTGGAGCATAACTTGAATACGTGAATGATATCTTAAAGCACGTGGGTTGAGGTGCGCTATTAAGTCTGATATATAAATTTCAACTGGTTTATGATAAAATACTGGAAAAATTCTTTAGACTTACATTAAGAGAGGGACCCAAGCCATATGTAGAGACTTGAGGGTGGGCTTTTTGACTTTTGACCACCCAGAAGACCCTAGCAACCACTTAGCGATTAGCTTAGCAACCATTCAGAACTAAAACTGATGTCTAAATGTCTAGTTGCAACGTTTGTGCATAGTAATAATAATATCAATAATCATAATAGTATGTACTGGTATGCATGTACAGTATGTACGTATGTATGTATATGTAAAATATTGAATCTAATATTACCTATATAATTGTATTATACTTGAACTTTATTATACTTTTTAAAAAAGTGATTCTCTTCACTTTCTCTCTCTTATCTAATTTCTGTGAAATTATTACAATATAAAATATTGTATAAAATATTAAAAACTTTAATTACAGAAAAATATTTTGATTGACAGCTCTAAAATATATATAAACATGCATACATGCATGCATGCATGCATGCATGCATACATACATGCATACATACATACATGCATACATGCATACATACATACACGCATACATACATACATACATACATGCATACATACATACATGCATACATGCATACATGCATACATGCATACATACATACATACATACATACATACATACATACATACATACATACATACATACATACATACATACACACATATACACACATACGCATGCGTGTATGTACGTTTTTAATATTTTTTAATGTAATAATTTCACATTTACTCTCAAAATTTATGTAGAAACAACTTTAAACACAGTATATTTTAAATATTTGTTGAAATGGCACCGTTTTATGACTGAAGGCCAGTATCACTGATGCTAATACTGCTAATGATGTCTCTATGAAATGATAGACATTGATATTCAACATTATAGTATACTTGAAAGCGATATCAATTTCAATATTTTTTACGCTTTAAAAAAATTACTTTTAATTTAAGTGAACCTAAAACAATCTTCAAACTTAAAAACCATTATAAAAAATGTCATATTTACCTGTGGCCTCTGTTAGCTTTGTTATTTGATTAACATTAATGACAGACATCACAGCAACTGGTTTATTAGGCTACTGTCACTTTAAGATCTGCCGAACATGATGCGGAACTGACGCGTTGTCACACACATCTATTTTTCTCACAACTCTCACAAAGTTCATTTAAGACGTTATTTAACTCATTTAAGACTGCTCTTCTGAGAATACTTGACAAAGTGGCCATTTTGGCTTAATTTTGTGTTATTGTTGGTTCAAACGCAGAATATATATACATACATGCATGCATACATTCACACACATAGACGTCTGGTTCTTCTATCTTTGTGGGGACTCTCTATAGACGTAATGGTTTTTATACTGTAGAAACTGTATAATCTATCCCCTATCCTATACCTACCCAACACAGAAAACTTTCTACATTTTGACATAAAAAAAAACAACAACTCATGTATAATTGATTTTTTTGTTTCCTCATGGGGACCTCAATTTAGGTCCCCACGGTGTCAGTGTCAGTGTCAGTGTCAGTGTGCGTCCCCACCAGGATAGAAAAACATGAATACACACACACACAAAATCTTAATAATATTCTTGTGTATGTATAATTATATTACACTTTATTATTAAACAAGTGTATAATTTGTATATGTATGCACACATCTCACACACACACATGTATAGTTGAATGTGAATATACATGCGCACACACACTCACACTGGCATATTTTTGATATATATATATATATTTTTTAAATAGCACTAATTTGATGCTTTCTTTTTACAACCTCAATGATATGTGTTCCATTCAAGTTATCTGGTTTTGAAGACACCAGTTTACCTAAAACACTAGATGATAATGTCACTTTTACCTTCATACAAGCTTCTGCTTTGGTATCTGCCGCCTTCATGTTTGCAGGCTTTCCTGACCCGCAGAGTCTTGTTAATATTTAAACAGTCACTGACACTCTGCCTTTTTCCTCTGTCCCTTCTCTCCACAGCAATTGAACCACCCCAATGTAATTAAATACCACGCGTCATTCATTGAAGAGAACGAGCTAAATATAGTACTGGAACTCGCAGACGCAGGGGACCTCTCACAAATGATAAAGGTAAGGACACATGCCGATTTGTCAGCAGTTTCTCCCCCCCCCCCCCCTCGGAGTATTCCCACCACCCCGGCTGCTAGACGGCTGAACGAAGGTAAAATGATCTACACTACGAACACGTTTTTGGGATCCCTTTTGTTATGTTACAAGAATCATATTGTTTATTAGAATCATGTAGCTTCCGCACGTTCGATTGGCTCAGCTATCCTGTTTCCTCCTGACAACCCCTGCAACTCGCATCTACAACCTGATGCTCCACATTTAATGGTCTGAATGTAAAACCCTCCGCTGCCAAATCTCCACCCGCATAAATCATTCCCGGCGCAAACAAAGCGTTTGCAGAAGGATTGCGTCGGTAAATGAGGAACAGGACGGATTAGTATGACGATGCCTTCGACATATGCCTCATAACGCTCGCTTGTGCAAATATCCTGACCGTCAGCTACTTCGGTCTGCTCCACTGCGCCGCTGGATTTCTCAGCCCTTCTGCTCAGCAGCGCTTTAATTAATTTTATTTTTAATAAACAATGTCACTCCAAAGGTGTATACCAGGGCTAATCCCCCCAGCATTGTACGACCGAACATTGAGCCGTATGTAAAACAGACGGTCCAAATGCATAAATTTTACTTGTTTTTTTTTCTTTTTGATTTTTTTTATTTGTCTCAGCCCCCTCCTCAATTCTTTCTGTCCATCTCGGAATTCAAATGAAATCAAATGGCCCCTTCATTTGCATGCACTTACAGAATATTGCATGTGCCGTGTTTGCTTTTTAAAGGCACAGAGGGGGCTGCCGCTCTCCCTCATTGACATCAAACAGCCCTCTGATATGCAAATAGAAAGGCAGGGGAAGAATAGATCCACCGGCTTTGTATGGATGTGGGCCAAGGTTTTCTGGGGCTCGAGACCGCACGCTCACCGCCGTTCTGATCATTTCTGTGAAGCGGTACGAGTGGGTACGAGGCTCAAAATAGGCGGAGTGAGCATTCGCACAATGAAGTAATATGTCGCGCTAAAATAACCTCGCTTTTGTTTTGTTAATCAATTCCCGACCCCTTTTAACTGCCTCGACAAGCAGGTTTACTTCATTGCCGGTGGCTCAATTATTGAGACTGCATGTGAAAAGGTCATAATTACTGAGCCATTTTGACTAAGCAAGCTTCATTCTGTCTTAATTAATAGCATAACGTCATATTGGTTTCTGCTTTGAAGCAAGGTCATGCACTCACGGACCTCATCCAGACTAAACCGAGCGCACTGGATGACACCCTACTAAAAGCTTTGAATCTTTGCAGAATTCTAAAGAGGATCATTTGATGCTATATCAAACTCACCGTTTGGTTTTACTAAGTACTATTCAGAATTGTCTACGAGGCTTTAACATCTGTTTTATTAAGAAGAACGTTGCACTTTGATGTGAAATTGGTAAAACCAATTCCATACACCCTTATTACATATTCAGTTTGGCCCACAAACCATGTTAAGAAATGACTGGTCAGTACAAATATATGATTTAATAGAAATCTCCTGATCTTAAAAGAGTCCGATTCTTTTGTAAAATCTTCTTTTTGTTATTTTTAAAACAGGCATGTAAAATCATCAGGGAATCACAAAATTGTAAAACCCTTGCATTGGATATTTCATCCGATTTATGAGCATTTACGAGACATCGCGTGCCCGCCACTGACAGAATTTTCTATCTTTCTGTGTTTTTACGGTTATATGGTAGGGGCGCTATTACTCATCTTCTGAAGGAGTACTGAATCTCCTGATCAAAACACAGGTGAAGAAGAAGCAGAAACAAGCGATAGCATATGTAAGCAGATGCATATGTAAAATAATGCGATCATCAACATATTAAACAGCATATAAATCAAAACTGCCTAATGTTACTGAATGAAATGTCAACCCAGGACGAGCTATAGGACTGAAGCTTTGGGGCAGTTGATGGACTCGATCTACTCCATCTGTGTTTTCATCACCGTTCTTAATCAGATCCAGATGTAGTGACAAAAATGTGATTTTGCTCAAAATGTTGCTTTTTTTAATGAAATTTACCCACATTCAAGTGTTGATTAAAAAGAATACATACATACATACATACATACATACATACACACACACACACACACACACACACACACACACACACACACACACACACACACACACACACACACACACACACACACACACACACACACGCATGTCAGCAACAGCATCAATTTGTATATTTACTTTGTTACAGTCAGAAAGTGAAAAATATCTGATGAAAGTAAAACATTGTTAAAAGAACTGTAATTGTATTATTAAGGACTCATATCGGTACTTGGTATCGGCAAACATTAGTGTGGGTAAACCCAGCCGATCTGCCGGCGATTTGATTTCGCCCTGCAGCTCAGGCTGGAAACCTGTACATATTTCTATCCTGCTTCTGTTAAAAATTTGCGTGGACCAATCACAAACCGGCTTATCCACCTGGTGCGCTATTGCCGGGTTTAACACAATGACGGATAGAGAAGCGATGGATCGTTGGTCTGATTGGTTGAAGGACTATCAAATTGCGTACAGAGTCATTTAAACTATGCCTGTTGATCACGCCTCTTGTGCAGTGGAAAATACAGAGCAGACTCCCCAGACTAATGTTCAATCTTAAAAGATTGAGCTTGGTCTGGTGATAGCCAGACAAGGCAAACATACAATATTGGCTAATTAATATTCTGTATCGGTCGATAAAACTAATATGTTCGAAACCTATTGTGCATCCCTGATGTAAAGATCATGTTGGCATTATCTAATTGCATTCTGTCAGATTCATTGAGACGTTTTTCAGTGCTTGTATGCCGTAATCATCCTAAGCATGTGTGCATCTTGAAAGCCTCGCTAAATGTTTGTTTCCCCATGAGGCTCTTGCTATACTCACAAACTTCAGATGTTTTCCATTGCAGTTGCTTCAAATGAAAAGGGAAGGAAAGTTTATTGAGGGGTTTCAATCTAGAGCCTGCATCAGATTATAGGCAAACCCAGAGCCCTTCACATCCATGGTCACCGCTTTAAACCTACCAGGAGTCCATGCTGAGCTTTTGGAACACTTTACATCTTAATATCCTTAAAAACAGGATGTTTCAAATAGTCCGACTGCCAAAGATATCAAGTAAAACGTCGATGTTCTGGGTTAACGAAGATTGCATGTGTCTATGAAAAGTCCCTGCCGCCAACATATTTATTTATTTATTTATTTGTTTATTGCCTGCAGCATTTCAAGAAACAAAGACGGCTGATTCCAGAGAAGACAGTATGGAAGTACTTTGTTCAGCTGTGTAGTGCACTGGAGCACATGCACTCCCGCCGCGTCATGCACAGAGGTACACACAAGTCTAGTGACATATACATGTAGAAACAGACTTTTAAGGGCACATATTCTACACTTAAGTGACATGGTATTGCATTTTTGTGTCAAAATTTCACCTACCAAAAAGGTTGATTTTTCTATTCTCAATAGTACGTATGAAGCACACAAATTTGACTGACCAACTTGAACCAACTGTGAAATATGCATTTGGAAGTCTTCGAGATCTCGTGCAAAATTTCGGATTGCGTGGATTCCTATTAGACTTAATTTTTTGATTTTGCCCACAAAAATTTGATGTACAGTAAATGTGACCCCAGTTAAAAAAAACTGCTTCTTTACCTTTAAGAATTAAGTATGTAAATAGAATGCGTTATGATTGGCTGACTGTGCCATAAACTCACACTGATGTTAATCAGGAAGGACTGATTTGCTATAGTTTCTAAGAATATATGTAATATATGAATAACTAGTTGACTAGTTAAATTAAAGTTGGCTTGAAACGGAAGTTTCAATACTCTGTTCTTCCCTATTGTAACGTATATCAAAGTGAAACAGCTTTTCGAACAAGAAAATATGTAGGACGGGACTTAATTTTGTCCATCGGGAATTGATTGGATGGTTGGATGGGTGTGGTTTGCTATTGCTATGATCACATGAGTGACAGGTTTCATGGTGATTTAATTAGGCTTGTGTTAGGTTCATCTGACCCCAGTCGGACAGATTTCTTAAGGGCGAGTTCTCATAATATACTTTCTGGTGTTCAAGCTTGACAGAGTGCCAATGTTAAAACATTAAAACCTACGGAAAATGATACACATAAACTAGTCAAACTACTAATCAAATATTCAGTTGTTGGATGACTAGTCGAACATCATGCTGTATCACTAATTGGGACATCATTGACACCCCACTACATCATCCTTGTGTTTTATTGATATTATGAAGAAAAAACTTCTCATCTGTTTCTCATCAGCTCTGAGACGAGACTCTAAGGTCTTTGCTATGCACAAGCTTGACCAGACACTCTGCCGAGCGCATTGCATCATCCTCTTGCCATTTGAAAACAAGCAAGATGACGCAACTGTCCATGTCGACCCGAGACCGTCTTCCCCAATTCCCATGTATTTATGCAACACTTGTTGAAGTATTGTAACATATGAAACCCGTGTGAGTGTATGTTTCGGTAAAGGTTACAGCAGGCCATGGGTTTACATTCACATCGTTTCCCTTGTTGATTGTAAACTCATGTGGCGGGATTTTTCACAGTGGTGGCAGTCGGTTCAGATCTTGTTCTACTTAAGCACCTGGCCTGTATGTATATGTTACTGCTGGAAAAGTTCATGTCCAGAGGTGTCTGACATCAAACACGAGCACATGCTTCCTGCACCGCCATGTCCTGGCTGGTCTCTTGAAAGTCATTTGAGCCAAGGTGATGTGTAATACCTTGCTAATGGTAACCTTTCCATTAACCTTTCTTAAACGTTTCCTAGCATTTATAGAGGCCGTTTTTGTTTGCTTTGTGGATTTGAATGAAATGTTTCTTCTGTCCGACTGGTGCGATTCCAGGATTTTTCAAAGCTTGTCATTCACAAAGTTAAATACTTGTCATTTAGGGCTCATGGAAAAAGGGTTTTGTTGCCACTGACAGTTTTATAATCGTTGATCATCCATTTTTATGCCTCGAAAACCTAAAATGTTTGTTATCGGTAATGTTCTACGTTGCACATTGATTTGCTGATTTGAAGAGATAATGTTATCTAGCTGTGAGATTATTGAAACTGCAAAAAAGACGATGAAACGATTTGATTTATTGATTTATTTTACATTTTGTATAATTTCTCACTTGCTGAAAATTCAGTTTAAACAGAAAATGGAAGACAAAAAAAACATTTGACAAAAAAAATATATTAATAGTATATATATAGTAATTAATAGTAATATATATATATATATATATATATATATATATATATATATATATATATATATATATATATATATATATATATATATATATATATATATATATATAAGTAATTAAATAATGTAACATTTATGTATTATTGGTCAAAAACAGAAGACAAAAAACCCAAAAGAATATAAATGTATTTACAATAAAAAAAAAAATATATTTTTTTTATTATTTTAATTCCTTCTATGTAAAGCACTATTACCCAGGGTCATTGTTATATTATTATATATTATATTTATATAATCTAATATAAAAAGAACAGTACAAATATAAATATTTCTTGAAAATATGAAAATACATTGCAAAAAAATATATATATCAGGTCTCACAAAATCAGAGCTACTCACCCGACTTGACCAGCAGAAAACCTTATCTTGTCTTGTCATTTTGTTAATAGTTTATAAAAAATTTGATTATGTTTTTAACTTCCAATCAGAGTACAGTGCTGCCAGCTCCGTTAACCCTCATTTTTCCATATTTAAGTTCATTCACCCCACCCCTTCAAAAAATGTGAAAAAGGCCACAGATTCATGATGATCAATCACTAAAACTCACTTTTACTCCGTCCACAGACATTAAACCCGCTAATGTCTTCATCACAGCCACTGGAGTGGTGAAACTGGGCGATCTGGGCTTGGGACGTTTCTTCAGTTCCAAAACAACCGCAGCTCATTCTCTAGGTAAGTGCTCCTCCCTCCAACCTCCCTGTCTGTTTCTTTCTGTCCTTTGTGGAAAAAAAAGAAAAAACGAGGATTGCATGCAGCGGAAAGGCCCTTTAATTACTCAGTAGGGCCCGGATGTGTTTCATTAGGGCTGGCTGTGAGCAGAACCATGTGTCTGTTATAAAAAAGCGCCTTCCCGACAGCCCCTGGGGCCAGTTGAGAGCAAAGCGTGCCAGTGGCTGTATCCATTTCATTGAGCAGTTTGGCCTTTCATGTCACCTTGACCCCACGACCACGCTCCACACATATGACGTCTGGATGAGTACAGGATCTTGAATCCCTAACGATGCTAGGCCAGGGCACCCTATGGTGACACAGCAACTTTTGGAGAAGTTGCCCGAGGAGGTGCAGGTTTTAACACGCCTTAAATTTGAGATGACCTGTTGTTTAAAATCTCATTTCAAGAGTATACAAATTTGTTAACAGCTTGTCTTCTGCTTTATAGACATTGTTATTACTAAAAAAGAAAATTTTCGCCATTAAGGTCAGACTTTTTGTGACATTTTAGTATAAAGTATCTTAAATCATATTTCTCTTGTCTAATCCACTCATTTGGCGTTAGGAGACGCTAGTATTGAGAAAGTCGATTATATTTATTATTTATTTAATTGAATGACACAATATAATGTACATTATAATGCAGTGATGCCTAAATTCACTTGTAGCAGTTGGTTTTAGTCCTTAGTGTTTTATTTTAAATTTCTATACACAATATTATATAATAATTGAAAACCCAAACCTTTTGGTCTAGGGACCAACATATCATTGAGACGCTCTAGCATTATGCTAGTGAGTTTTGGAGTTCTGTAAAAAGAAAAAGAAAAAATGCCTTAAATTAAGTACAACCAACTTGAATGTTTAAGTCATATCAACTTAAATTACATTAAACTGACTTTTAAAGATTCAATTAGTTGAATCTTGTATAACTTAATGTTGAAACTTGCTTAACTTATTGTAATGTAAAACTATATGTTGCCAACGTATTGATCATATAACTTTTAGAAGTATAACTTTTTGTGTATTTAGAATATTAATATGATCATATTTTGATCTAATTAAGCTTGTTGGACTTCTATTTCTGCATTTACAATTATTTGGCTATTGCTGAAAGGTTACAGTAAACACAACACAATTAGCACACCAGAATAGATGTAACTGTTGTCTTGTATTCAATATGAAATGCATTATGTATAGGTAAACTATGCATCTGTGTGTAGGAGTATAGAAGAATTTATGTCACCGTGATGATGAGTATGATGTTGGTGCAAACTCGAAAAAACACTGAAGATGTTTTGCAAGTGTCTAGAAATAACCTCAAGTTCGCAGTGTGTCTTGCATTGCATACTTCCAGCATTCACCTTTACTGAAAACAACACTTGTGAGTCAGGAAACGCATGCATCCTGAAAACCTGAACTCACAGCGCCCTCTACAGGACGCTTCGCTCCTAGATCCAGACGTTCGGCTTCTCTGGATGAGCTACAATCTCCGCAAGGGCTTAATCAGGGCTGTCCTTAATCATGTCTTAATGGCGCCTGCGTCACCTGGGAACCGGTGGATCCGTACGACCACATCATCCATTCGCACCTGCTCCTGGGGCCAGTGCCACACGATATCATTTACAGACTGCCATGTTAGGGATCCCTAACAAGGCTTTTTTAGGACCCCAACATGATTTATAACCGTTAATGCATTGTTGTATCATACCACCGCAGTTGCACTTGTCTTTTGTAGAGTTATATACCTAGCTACCTCCCTACCTACTTATTTATTTATCTGAGCGCCTGGAATTCTTCTCTCGGGATGTTTTAGTATTGACAGTAGGAATGTACAAACGAGCATAAAGACACCCAGGTAGGTACAGCGCACGTGAGAGAGGGAGAGACTCCTGCGGTTCTCTGTCACCTGTCCCGTAGGCTCAGGCTCGCCATACGAAGGCTGAAGGTTGAGCCGTAGCTGGGTAAGAAATTCATGAGTGTCTACATGGCAGGTTAAATTCACCCATGGGCAAAGAGACCTTCGATCTGAGTCTCCCTCAGGGCGGGCAGACCAAAGCTTCCCGCTCCCACTCCCGTTCTCTCTCGCTCCTCGCAATCGCTCCACCTCTCCCCCTCTTCTTTTCTCTCCCTGCATGGGGGCGGTTTAGGGTGGAGGGTGCAGGGTTGCTGTGGTACGGTTTGGGGGTTGACAGTTCAGCCTGTAATGAGACAAACCACCACGGTAGAACTCTAGGATGCACGTTGGATGGAGGTCCGGGAAGTGCCGTTCCACGGCTGTCAGTTCTTCTCTTAAGAAGCCGAGCCCTAGTCTTTTAACTCCGTCTCCGAGTGGCTCTGCAGCCCACAGATACAAACAAAGCTGAAGACTGAAAGAAAGAAAAGATAGCTTCCTGCCAGAGGCTTCCTAGCCTTTAAATTAAGCAGGGTGATGAGCTGAAAGGGAGGCTTTTTAAGGGGAAATCGAAACAAAAGAAAGTCAGGGAGAGATATAGCAATATATAATGGATAATTAAAATAAAGAAAAGCAAGTTAATCCCGAAACCCTCGTATTCTGCAGTTAACGCAGAGAGCATGTTAATTACGTGCTAGCGTCTCATCCGTGGGTTTTGAGGTGATGGGGAGATCCGTTCAGACCTCTGTGTCTGAGTTCTTTTAATCCCTCACTTCGCACAGTTTACACATCTTCTTTTTGTAATTAAGCATGTTTGTGTATTTCTGTGTAATTAGCGTACCGTTGAGAGTCTGTGGTAATCTCTCGCTGTACAAAAAAGGATCTCGGCCCATTTCTCAAAGACTGCATTGGAATGTCATAATTTATAATAATGGGAATGAATCCCAATGCAACTTAACGTTTTTTTTTTTTTTTTGCGTGAGCAAGTAATGCGCTTTTAATTTGACTGTCGGAGTAGTTGCTCTGTAGCGCTAGGCTTTTATGAAACTATTAGCATGAAAGAAGATCATCCTTTTCAAGTCTCTAATGATGGATGTCGAGGCACTCCATTGGAACAGCACAAATTTGATGACCCAGTTTTTTTTGTTTTCTAGTTATGCATGTGTTTCTTAGTATCTACAGTTGTGGTCAGAATTATTGGCACCCCTGGTAAATATGATCAAAGATGGCTGTAATCATCCCTTAATCATCCATCACAATGAGTAAAGCCAAAGAATATAGTTCTGATGTGCAGCAAAAGATTGTTGAGCTTCTCAAAATAGAAAGGGGCTGTAAGAAAATAGCTAAAGCATTGAAAATCCACATTCCCACCATCAGGGCAATAATTAAGAAGTTCCAATCAACTAAAGATGTTACGAATGTTATATATCGTCCTGATCAGTGTTGGGGACCGTTACTTTGAAAAGTAATGCATTACAATATTGCGTTACTCCCTTAAAAAGTAACTAATTGAGTTACTTAGTTACTTTTTAAGAAAAGTAATGCGTTACATTACTTTTGCGTTACACATTCTCACCTGGGCTGGGCTTGTTTGAAAAAAAACTTTTTATTTTTGTGCAACGGTAAAGACCTCTTACTACCAAAATTGAAATAATAAGCCCCAGGCTGAGGTAAAAATGAAAATTCACGCATGAACAGTAGAGGGCGCAGCTCTGCTGTGCTGCCATTCTGGATAATAGTAGGATAGGATGCAGGAGAAAAAAGTTTTACCAATAAAAACAAAAAAGCTAGTAATTTTCATCATCAAAGCTCAGAAGCAAGACATTGGTAAATTAAATATAAAGGTAGATTATGCATAAAAATAGTTGTTTTATTGAACATTTAATTATTGGAGGTTTGCATGGTACTCTGATTTTGCATTTGACTGATTTTAACCATTTTGAGGAGTACAGAATCTTTATTGTGCAAGTGAGATAAATAAATGCTCACATTTAGTCTGGAACTACAATAACCATCATGTTTACACACAACGCCTCTGCACTTATTTTTCTCAACATGGGGGCAGGAGAGCTGTCAGTCAAATTAATGTGAAAAAGTAACATGCGTTACTTTTTTTGAAAAAGTAACTCCGATATTTTGTTCTAAATTTGAAAAGTAATGCATTACTTTTCTAGTTACTTGGAAAAAGTAATATTATTACATAACTCAAGTTACTTGTAATGCGTTACCCCCAACACTGGCCCTAATGCACCGCGAGGAGGAGAGTTTGAGTGGCCAAAGACTTTCCAAGGATCACAGAAAGAGAATTGCCTAAAAAACAGATCAAACAACCCCTACATACCACATGTTGTTTGGGAGGGATTCAAGAAAAATCCTTCTTGCTCATCCAAAAACAAACTCCAGCATATTCAGTTGTCAGACACGACTGGAACTTCAAAATGGACCTGGTTCTATGGTCAGATGAAACTATAAAAAGAGCTTTTTGGCAGAAAACCCACCAGATGTGTTTGGTGCAAACAGAGATGAAAAGTACCCCATGCCCACGGTTAAAAATACTGCTGGATCTTTAATGTTGTGGGCCTATTTTCTTGCTGGAGGTCCTGGACATCTTGTTCAGACACATGGTATCATGGATTCTAGCAAATGCCAACAGATTAAAAAATCTAAACCTGGCAACCTCTGCTAGAAATCTTATAATAGGCAGTGGTTGGATCTTCCATCAGGACAATGATCTAAAACAAACATCAAAATCAACACACAAATGTGTCACTGAGCACAAAATGAAGCTTCTGCCATGACCGTCCCAGTTTCCTGACCTAAACCCTATAGAAAATGAGTGGGGTGAACTGAAGAGAAGCACCAACAGAGCTGGGAATCTGAAGGATCTGGAGAGATTATCTATGAAGGAATGGTCTCTGATCTCTTGTCAGGTGTTCTCCAAACTCATCAGGCATTAGAGAACAAGACTCAGAGCTGTTGGCAAAAGGACGTTGAAAAAAAGTATTGAATAAAAGGGTGCCAATAATTATGGCCAACGTGTTTTGGAGAGAAGCATTTATTGCATAATGTGATTTACCCCCACTTTCAATTCTTTTACTTCAATGAAAGGTTAGATTTTGGTGATTTTTTTTTTCTTGTCTTTTCTTTTTTTAAATAAAAGGTCAAAAGGATAAATAATGCAGATTTGTTTTACAGCCATATTTGATCATATTTACCAGGGGTGCCAATAATTCTGACCACAACTGTATGTTGTGTTTGAAGGTTATACTTTTTCACACCTCAAAAAAATGTATATGTTAAAAGTTTTTCTAAGTAGTTTAATAGAAGCAACTTTGAAATAGACCATTCGTAAGTTCATTCCCACAAAAAGTGAATCCTGAGGAGCCCTGTATTACAACTCCGGCTCGACCAATAGAGTGCGTTTGGCGGCAGGACTATCTGTTTTTTTGACCAGTGGCAGATGGGAGGAGTGTTTGGGAACCTGTTTCAAAACCGTTTGCAATTCTATTAAGTGGCTCTAGTGGTGCAGAAATTCACTTTAGGGATACACAACACAATATATTAAGTTCTACCATATTAGTTATCGAAAAATTTAATTGTGCATGCTCAGAGTGTGCCTATTTTTATATTTAGATTAGCTTTGCCATCTAACATTTACTTGGTTAATCTTTTAAAAACATAAATCATCCCTAGGTATAATCATGAATTTATGACCATTGAAATCAATAATATCAGATCCCACTGATGCCATTTGGAACTTCTCATAGGCCAACTCTTTCCTTTACTTCTATAAAAGAAAATGCTTTTAACGTAGGTCGGTTTGACACACTGATTGCATCATATGGCGAGACAGTAGGAGGGAAGGGCCACGTTTTTGCTTGTGTTTTTCACAGCAAGCGTTTCAACCTCAGCCCCGCTACCCGCCCAACCATCCTGACGCTGTTCTGTGTCGAGACATTTCACTTTGGCTCTTGTTCTCGCCACCTGAGACTTCTTAACGCTTTGTCAGATCTGAGCTGTTTGTGCCAAGGCTAAACTTTCGTAAACTGTGAGCATTTGTCAGAATGTTTTTTTTTTTTACTCTATTCTTTTTTTTCTTCTTTTTTTTTTACCCCTCCCCCTCTTTCCATCATCAATCTTTCACAGTGGATGGCTGGTTGGCCACAGTCACTGAGCAGTAAAGAGCTTGTCACGGCTTCAGGGAGTACAGCGCGGGGAGTTTGACTGGCCTCTTGGGTCTCGCTCTTCTGCCTGATGGCTATTAGTCACTGCCAATTACCCACAATTCTTTGCAGGGCCACAGACTAAGCGACCTGACGCTCTGCTCAGTCTCACGTCTGTCACGGTGCTATTCTCAATGCCTTCCAACATGTGCGACATCATGGCAAGTAATTTGTGTTTACCTCTGGCAGGTTTCCCAAACGTTTCCACTGTCTTCCATTGGTTGAGCAAACAGATAGTTCCACACCCTACTCACTTTATTGGTTATATTTAAAAACATTTTGAAGTACATTCAAACAACAAGACCAAACCAGTATGTGTTGGTAGTTAGCCGTCATGCATGAGCCCCGCGCTACAGTGTGAAATCATCAGATAGGACCTCGATTTTCCTTCGGCAGAACTGGTAGAACCATCGAAGACCGTTTTGGTACTGAGGCTGTTTTGGTTTTATCGAATTTCAAAGACAATCCTACGTACAAGAGTGGAGAAAGAAAGAAAAAACACGAGTGAATTGATTAAAGTTTCATTTGGCCATGTTGAATGGCTTCTGTTGTAAATCACTGAGGTTCTTTTATAATGAGAGGTGAATGAGAGATTTTAAATCAGCTCGAATGTAAACTGAGATTTTCATTCCCCAAAACTCATACTTGCAGTCTGAAAGCAGCCCCCCAGATCTCTAAACCACCTACATGCGTTCATGAACATTTACAGCGCTTGGCTCCATCTGTAAAAGTTGTTCTACTTATAATCTGAACGTCAGACTACTACTGTTCCCAAATTATACAGGTTTTGTTCATGTTAGTGTAACCTCATACATTCCAATTCAAATGAATGCTGTTTTTTTTTCATTGCAATCTTTTAGTAAATTGATTTGTTTGTATTGAGTGTAACTTCTGTTTTATGTTAGCTCCTTTCCCTTGGTGTGTTTTTAAAAAATATTGAAGCTAAATAATAAGTGTAAATGTAATGTTTGTTAAAATGTTCAAAAGTGGTAGCATTCGTAGACCGAATTTCGGACTGCAAAAAGAGATTTTTGAACAAAAGTGTATTTGTTTCTGTTTCTCATCTGGGTTTTTTATTGAAATCATGGTCATTTAGAACTGTATGTGCTGAATTTTCTGCTCAAGAAACATTTTAGGGATGGACAATATATCGGCCACCATATCAGTATTGGCCGATGTGTTCATGTTTTGATGTTATCATTATCGACCCAATAATTTAGCCGATATATTAAAGCCGATAAATAATGGAGTATTTCTTTCAGCTGAAACACTTCAGATGCACACTGTTCACCATAGAGACACCGCACATTTAGGCCACACCCACACCAGGGGGGAAAACAATCCAACGCTCTCCATTGACTTTGCATTGCGGGAGGCTGCCTCCTTGTCATTTCGGACTTATAACAAAAAACAGAACAATGTCTAAAAGCTGCTATGTGACAAAGTGTACAGCAAACAAGCTAAAAAACACAGAAATACGTTTTTATAAGCTGTCGACCCCAAAAAAATGTGCGTTTAAGGAGACAAAAGTGGATGCAGCAATAAGACATGAAGCATCAGCAGGAAGAATGGGTACATTTTGGGATCCTGACACTCAGTATGCCTTTGTGTGCAGTAAACATTTTGTCAATGTTAAGTCAAATATCCAAATGTCAGTTTTATGTATTATATTTCCTGTCGCTGATTACATTCCCCTCTAGTGGGTGTAGTTCTCAGTGTAATATAACATGTCACGCTGTCTCAATTGCCTGTATCCACTTTTGTCTCCTTAAATGCTCGTTTTTTTTTTTGGGTCAACAGCTTATAAAAACTTCTTTGTTTTTGGTTCTGGGTTTTGTTTATCTTGTTTGCTGTACACTTTGTCACATAGCAGCTTTTAGACATTGTTCTGTTTTTTGTTATAAGTCCGAAATGACAAGGAGGCAGCCTCCCGCAATGCAAAGTCAATGGAGACTGTTGGATTGTTTTCCCCCCAGTGGGCGTGGTTTTCAGATTATGACGCGTGTTGCTCCGTCTCTATGATGGTTTTGAATTGCTTAAAATATGATTGAAATCACTTCAAAAAAGAAGCGCAAGTCTGTCATATAGGCTACATAAAATGATAATGAGAACATTTTTGTGTTCTTGGGACATGGCTTTTAATGGTGAGACTTTTGTTTTTATAATCACGCTCTCAAAAATTATACAAAAATTTGGATTTAGATTTATCGGCCAATATATTGGTTATCTGCCTTTAAAAATATACAGTTATGGGCATCGTCCAAAATGTTGCATCTCTAAAATATTTTTTCTTATTATCAATGTTAAAAAACAGTTGTGCTGCTTGATTGTTTTTTCATGATTATTTGACGAATAATAGAAAGTTCCAAAGAACAGCTTTTAATTTGTAACATTATGAATGTCTTTACTGACCATTTAATGCATCATTGCTAAATAAAAGTGTACATTTCTTACAAAATTGACCCAACTTTTAAACAGTAGTGTACAAACTGTTCAAATGTATTTTCCCCCACACTGTACACACGCATCGCTGAGTTTGTTGTTAGTAACCTCTCTTTAGTCATCTAAAACTCCTCAGTCTGAAACCTTTGTCAATGAAGCATCCATGGATGAACTCCTCGCATAGCAAACCAGACAGCCTAACTCTCCCTCTTTCTCTCTGTCTGTCTCTATCTGTCTTTTTTTCTGTTCCAGTGGGCACCCCATATTACATGTCTCCCGAGCGAATACACGAAAACGGATATAACTTCAAATCTGACATCTGGTCGCTAGGCTGCCTGCTCTATGAGGTAAGGTATAGAAACCCATCCCATCACTCCCCCTTCCTCCGTTTATACAGCCCGGCCCTCCCCAACTCTCCCTTCCTCTTCCCAAGCTTCTGCCTGCACCGTTCGTCTCCTTTTGTGAGACGCAATCCTACACCTCGCGGTCTGTCATGAAAATTACAATATGGTTTTGTACTCTGAGGTAAATGGTCTCTGCGTAGGATACCTGGAGTATGTTCCCAAGCTGATGAGGAAATTTGAATGACATTTACATGTGTTTTAAATAACATGCACCGTTCTTGCTACGAAATGATACTGCCTGCTTTGATTAGGCTTTAATAGCATATGCTTCTCAAAGACACAGCGGACCAGGATCCATTTGACTCGGAGCAGAAGTTTTCTCTTCAGCCCTTAGTCTAAATTGAAGATGAAGTTATTAGGGGGTCAGTGTTTTTGGGCTGTACTGGGCCTTTTAAAGGACAGTTCACCCACAAATAAAAGGTCTTTCGTTATTTACTCACCCTCATTTAGTTCCAAATCTTTATGGCATTCTTTTTTCTGAAGAACATGAAAGGTACACTTTTGAGTATAGTAAAAGTCTTCCATTTCACTCTATTCTTCTTCAGTCATATGATAAACTTAAATTTAAGTTGTTATTCATTAATAACCTTCGCCTCCAGTCAGGTTTAGCAATGATTGGACCAATGATTCAGAGTTGAATTTGAGAACCAAATCAGCCAATTCATATATTTTGTGAACAGGACCAATGGATTTATAAAAAAGATTTGACTCACAAGAATTAGATTAATTCGCGAATTAGACATCACTACTTCATGCTTTCATAAATGCACCAAGAAGAGCTACAATGGTAAAGATTTTCAGTGTATAACTACAGATTTTGGTCTGTTCAGAAGAATGCAAAGCTTTGGAATCGTGTGAACCGTTTTTATGATGTTTTAATGTGCCTTTTTTGGGGCAGTTTGACGCTTTAAACCATTATATCACCAAATGCTTAAGGTAAATCTTTGATACAGTGAATGAGTCAGTATTTTTTTTAATATTCCAAAATGATTTTTGATACTTTGACTCAATTTACAGTTCATTTAGATCAGCAATAGATTTTTTTTTTTTTCTCAAACTTCTCAAACTTTTTGACTCCAATGACCCCCTTTCCCCAAGACAATATTCGAAGGCTAGGTCGATGTGTACCTCTGGTAAAAATAAAAAACTAAAAATACTAAAAATATTTTATTGGATTATTTAAATTCTTGTCCTATGGCAAGCCGTTTGATTTGTATTCATTCACAGGAGGAATTCTTGATATCAAAAAATCAATTTTTACTAGTTAAAATGCTAATTCTTGATATCAACAATTGAATTTCAACTAGTAAAAACTCTAATTCTTGATATCAGTAATTGTATTTTCACTAGTGAAATGCCACCATAGGCTGCCATTCAAATTCAATTGTTGATATCAGGAATTTAATTATTGATATCAACAATTAGCATTTCGTATATCAACAATTCAATTCCTGATATCAATATAATTTCAGATATCTAAAATGGCTTTCTTACTAGTAACAATCACATTCATAATATCAGAAATTAACATTGTCACTAGTGGCAATTAAATGATTGATATCAGAAATGTTGATTGTTGATATCAGGAATTGAATTGGTAATATCAAGAATTAAATTCCTGATATCAACAATTGAATTTGAATGGCAGCCTATGGTGACATTTCACTAGTGAAAATACAATTACTGATATCAAGAATTAGAGTTTTTACTAGTTGAAATTCAATCGTTGATATAAAGAATTAGCATTTTAACTAATGAAAATTGAATTGTTGATATCAATAATTAGCATTTTAACTAGTGAACATTGAATTGTTGATATCAATAATTGGCATCCTGTGAAATTAATAAAAGTCAAAACGGCTTGCTATAGTCCTAATGTATCTTAGACAAGCTATTTCAGACTGTAACTGGTAAGTAACTGGAAAGGAAAGCATTTCTCAATGAAACAATTAAGTTTAATTAATTTGAGGGGGGGGAAAGTAGCTTGGATATTTTTCAAAAATTCTCCTTTTGTGCTCAATGAAAGAAAGTATTTCTTTGAAATGACATGAAGGTGAGTAAATAAGAAATCATTTTAATTCTCTGGGGAACTTTCCCTTTAAACATCAGATGTTGCGTGAGTTCTTGCATAACAGATCTTGCGAAATTGCCGGTCCCTGTTCAAAAGTGGGCATTTTGTGTGTTTTTTTTTTTTTTTGGCTCTGGTTTCCTTGTAACCAGGTGACTGGGGCCACCTGGAATGGGTAGCAGCAATCCGTAAATGACACGATGCTTGATCCCGCGGGATGCACTGGCTACCGAAAACTGGTGTGTAAACACGCAAGCAGGCGCAAATTCACACTCGCACAGTGTGGAAATAGATACATTGTTAGTCCGGTACCCATTCTATCCCTTCAATCCCTTGAGTGTGTTTTTTCTCCACTTCGTCTTTTTGCCTCATTTTTAGGGGGGAAGCTAACCAGTAGCTACACCTCCCAAAGTGCCTGGGGCTGAAAAACAACCATCTGAGTTCACCGCTGCTTGGAGACAGTGTTTCTTGGCACTAATTAGTCTCCCATAATGCACCAGGCCCATCAGTGTGATCAGTCCGTCCTGCTTAGCAGTGGCCATGGGTCAGCCAAGAGCAGGGAGAAGGCAAACGGGGAACAGTTGTGATCTCTTAAGCTTCTGTTAAAGCCAGGTCTGGGCTCGGCCTCGAACAGATCGGTGCTGTCGCCCCCTGGTACACGAAGACTTTCATCTTGTCCCGCTTCCAGCAGGTCACGTGACCTGGAGGGGGCGGGGAGCTGGGAGATGATGAATTGACATCTGTGAGTGACAAATCTGATGATCGGCAAACCCGTCGGCAATTGCTGTGATGTTACTGTAAAGCTGTTTTTTTTTTTTTTTTTAGAACAATAACTTTGCAGTCTTTTTTTCATTATTATGAAGTTCATTTGATCATCATTTTACTATTTACTAATAAAATTAATATAAATATATTTTTTTAATTTTTGAGAAGTCAAATCACAACATTTTACAACCTGATCTAATCTAAAAAGGTGGGAAATTTTGTATAATTTTGAGTCCGTGTCGCTGCAAAAGTTGACTATGCTGACTCGTCATCTCCGCAGTATAGTGGATGCACCTTTAGAGAGAAATGCATGTTTCATACGATTGTTTTTGATTTAAATTGTTCATTTAAAAGTAGACATTTCAAGCTTTCTATAGACTAGGGATGTTAACAATTAATTGTCGATAATGCATGTAATCGATAAAACGTATCGATCGTCGATTAATCAGGATCATGCGCGTGCTGCTCAACCGCAAAACACGAGGAAAAATGAAGCGAGGGTTGTAATTTAAATGTTTAAACTTACATTTAAATTAAATAAAAAAAACTCCATAAAAGCCATTCTTTAATGTCGTCCACCGTCGTTTTGTGGCTTTTTTTTTTTTTTTTTTAAGTATCGGTTCAGGCAACATTAAGGCACGGTACCATTTTTAAAGTATCGATTTGGCACCGGTATCGTAAAAAACCCAAACGATACCCAATCCTAATTGTGAGTGTTCTATAGGGTTGGGCGATGTCCCCTAAATTGGTTTACAGTAAAAAGTTTACAGTAAAACATTGCGATGGTCGATGATATCGTTGTTTGGGGAGGGGGGATATTTAATATATATCTCTTTACATAAATACTATTTTCTACTTAAAAACTATCGTTTCGTTATTTTATTAACCCAAATAATGACTCATCCGCGCTAGGTTGCACGTGAGGGGAAAAAAAGCTTCCTTCCACTTAAGAAGAGTTGTGCTTTTTCTTGTTGTGCATTTTTGTGTTTTGCCACTTGGTGCCCCACGCGCATTTTTGCTGGGGATTATAAACGTTTCTTCCTTACGTTTGCTTATAATTAAGTCTATTATAACTATTCGCATCCTTTACTGTGGTAAAGTATAAAAACACTGTAGGACGAATACATTTTTACTTCAAATTTTATTTAACACAGTTTGTTCTTGTTATTAAACTTGGTAAGGCGCATCAAGTTTATTTGAATAGCGCATTTCATACACACACCTGTGATTTTAGTTTCATTTTTTCTGGCAGTGAATAATCAAACATTGCCTAAATGTCTTGACCCTGTGGAAGATAAAATTCGCTCTTCAGACCTTTTACAACAAGTGTTGCTTTGCAACATCAGGAGAAAACATGAAGACGAAGATATTCGAAAAGAAGGTCTATCCAGCTCGTATCCACATTCATCTCAAAGCGCAGAGTGGTATATGACGCATTTTTGCGGGGAAATAGTATGAAACAAATATTTTTTCTTTAGGTTACCATTATTTACTGGCAATCGTCTAAATGTTTTCTAGGCTGTAGTGTGTTTTTTTATTTTAGCACTTCCGTCAGTGAAACACGCATGCTTATGAAATGGATGTTTCAACCTCAAATTATTTCAAAATGTATATATATCTTGCATATCCCTGCTAAGTTTTTAAGTTTAACTAGGCTATAGAGGATTAGTGTTTGTCGCACTCACAACAAGACTCGCAACGGGGGGCGTGGCATCACGATGGTGGCGCTCCGTCGTGATGTCGGTCGGTCCATCAACACAACCCTAGTATACTCAAATAAAAGTAGTTTTGAATGATGTATTACTCTTATCTGTATGACCAGAAACGACAGAGCATTTTAAGTTATTTTTGCTGTTATCAGGAGTAAATGCAAGTGATGTCTGCACACTTGCATATATGCCAAATAATACAGCACATTTATCTAGGTTAATGTTACAGTGAGCGGCCATGTAGAGTCACTAACGTTAGGCTACTACTTGCATGTTTCAAATGATAAGCCATATTTGAGATCGATAAATGATAGGCGAACATTTGGATTTCCTGACCAAAATACCACATGGACCAGCCGTGTTAACAATGTGTCCTGTGTGACTTCGCCACTTCCTGTGGACTTTTTCTGCAACTAACCGACTAATTAAAATGTGTCCTTTTCTCGTCAACCAACATTTAGTCGACTATTAGAGGGCAGCCATAGGATTTTCAAATAATTTAATAGATGGGACTAAAAGATATTCCATCATATAATTTGACCTGTACATATAGGGCCATATATTTTTTGTCCAGTTTCATCATTTATTTTGGTCTGTGTGTAAACATTGTCTAAGTAGACAATCGAAATCTGTCTGCTGTGCTCCACTGCAGTGCTGAACTGCTGAATTGGTAATTTGCAGACTTGTGTCATCTTCCATTGATCCTCATTGATCTATTTTGTGTGAAAGGCCTATATCTGTGCATGTAATTCCTTTATTCTGAGAGCATGAATCTTTTAGTCGATCTGTTATGGGGGATACGAGGTGGGTGGTGGGCGGTGGAAGCCGTTGAGGTTGCGAGCGAGGCCTCGATTGAAAATCATCAATATCTGTGCATTGTATTCCTCCATATGCATCTGCTATTCCGTTTGATGCTGACGCTCTTGGTTGGAGCTCATTTGGTCAGCTGATGTGGCTTGCCGGCCATCCTGTGATGAATTGGAGGGGTGCAAGAGAAGGCCAGAGTTGGGGTTGACTCCCAAATGGCCTTCACGGCAGACAGGACACGTGCTCTCTATGGCGCATCGGTCAATAGCACTGCACTGTACACACCGCAGTTCATCTGCATTATTGACAGCTCTCGGCAATATGGAGAAAATGTGTGGTTTTGTGGTAGGTCGAAGAATTGAGGGTCATTTGATCTAGTTAGGTGTTTAGTTGGGTAATATTTTGACCATTTAACAAAGTAGGCAAGGCAAGTTTTTAGTAGGCTAGACGCTAACTACTATTAAAGTTTATACCAAGTTTTTGCACTCCTTCTCTTTAGTTACTTCCTGAATATTTTGTATTTTTAGCATTATGTTTTGCAGTTAATAGCATTTACAAGACATATACACTACCAGTTTGGAAAGTTTTTTTAATGTTTTTGAAAGTAGTCTCTTAATCTCACCAAGGCTGCATTTATTTTGTCAAAAATACTGTAAAAAAAAAAATAATAATAATAATTTATTCCTGTGATCAAAGCTGAAATACTTCAGCAGCCATTACTTCAGTCCTCAGTATTACATGATCTTTAAGAAATCAATCTAAGATGATTACTTAATTAATTATTAATACATGTATGTAACAAAGGCACATTAAATTGATAAAAAAAGACAGTAAATAATTGACATTTATAAATAAATATTACAAAAAGTTCTATTTATAATAAATGCTACTCTTTGATATGCCAGTACAATAAATATGTATTTTTTAAATACTGTCTTTAAGTTGTTTTGACATTAATTTGGAGAGAAACTCTGAAATTATTATAATATAAATATTAAAACTCTGATGTTTTTAATCACAATTAATTACAGAAACATTTCAACTCATTCACTTTAATCAGTGTTACTTAAGTATTTACTATTTAAGGATATTTTGAATTAGCCTTAATCTTACAATTTTTCGGTTTTCTTTTTAGTGATTTCCTGTACAGACACTTTTTCTGGAGTCCTTTCATAGATTTGCATATGCAAATTGTAATGAATCATTTAGATGAATCAATCAGTGAGCACATATTTTGGTGAATCATCATCCCCACCACTACTGTTCAGTGATTTCGCCTTTTAGTTGACTCCAATTTAACCTTGAATCCGACCACAAATTTTTTATGGATACTCTTCTATATTTACCTTGCCCCAACCATCAAGACCATTTCCTGTGGCTGTATTAGCCTATGATCCCCTAACCCATCCTTGGAGCACTCGTGCAATCGGTTTTAGTGTTGGGTTTTATGACGCTGAAAATGAAAGGATCGTCTCGAGCTGCCCAGATGGCCCTCTCGGTGTCCTCGCCGTTTCCGCCCCGCACCATCTCCACTCTCTATTAAAGACAGACCGAGTTCATATTGGTAGATCTCTGCCATTACGGTCTGGCTCGGCCTTTTGAAGTCCTCTTAAAACTCTTCTTAATAGCCGTTCTCGAAGGTGTTTCGGATTTATGTTGGCATAAATAAGAGGGAGAGACCATTGCATCTCCCTTCATCGCAAAAACACGAGGCCAGTTTTCCTGCTCCAGGTTTTACAATTAAAACTGTGAAGTCACATCTTCATTTACGACCATGTGTTTTGAGTAGAACATCGGCGATGAGAACTGAATCTGCTAAGTGTGGTTGAGCGTTAAAAGTAAGCAGATTACCATGCGCACCGTGCAAGAAGGGTGTTGCATTTTTGATATGTAATGCTAATGATATTCTTTCATTAAATAAGAATGCTTAGTCCGTAGTTGGCGGGATGCAGCATAGCACTTCGTTTTCAGAGCTCGGTAAGTTTATATATTCAATTTTTGCAGTATTTTTGCAGATTTTTTTGGGGAAGTGTTATCCCACACCTGAATAGTAAACATCCATCAAGCTAATTAAACCCACCCCGCATCCTATTCAAATATAGATTACCCAGTATACCTTGGTGTCTTCTCACCACGGATTTCAGATTTTAATTTGATAGCTTAGTGAATTAATTTGGCCCAACCGTGTACAGCTGCGGAATACTCATGTTCTTTAAAGACGCTTTGGGAGAGCGGCGTACGTGAACGGCAGCATCTCGGAAGAACTCTTAACATTCTGATGAGCAGCCGCGCCCATGTTTTGCTAATGATGCATAAAACCGAGAGGCGCTCCACAGTCATTCAGCAAATTTACAAACAACACGTGTCTGAAAGTTTTCTGCTACTAAAAGGAGAGGTGATTTTTCTCTTCTCGTTTGTTCTGGAGGAAAACCCAGAGAGCTTAAACATCAATGTGTGTGTAGGATAGGCGTTTGTACAAGTCGGTTTGTGGCATCAGACGGGGACTTTTAAAGTCGCAGAATATTGATTCATATTTAATTGTGTTCCTTCCTTATGCCTGCACTTCCATTTGATTAATATATCATTAAAGAAGAGTGCGAGAAGGATGAGCAACATGAAATAATGATGGTTTTCTCACACTTGAACATGACTCTTTTCATACGCTACGCCCTCTTCCATGGCTCCTGAGATCCAGGACCTTCTCTAGGAGTTTAATTGGCATGCAAAGAATTCAACAAAGTGCAGAGATCAATATTAAAACAGCCCCTTGACTGAGACGTTCTCTATGAATTCTGATACATTAAGCCAGTATTTATTTTCATGTTATGGCTGATATGTGATCAAAGGCTGACTTTAAAATTTGATACTATTTTGTCAAAATAAATAAATAATAACTAAACTAAAAACTGAAATTGATCATTTCTAATGTTACAAGTGAATGTAAGCATCATGCCATGATAATGTATGGTATGAAAAATGGATCGAAATTTGCTAAAGATTACATTTAAAGGTACAATATGTAATTTTTTGCCACTAGAGGTCGCTTATACAAAACAAAGTCGTAGCTTGAATTATGGGAGCTGTTGTCTTCACCTCTACAGCCGGTGGAAAAGAATCCGACAGGATTCGGGCAGAAATCATATTCGTTGATGATCTAATGTAGATAAAAGATTTATTAACCTTACTGTAGTATGAAGCTGGGTGGGGATAAAAGCCGTTGGAGCAGAACGAGGCCGCTAGAGCGATTGCTAATGAGAGACAAGCGCGACACACGGCTTGAGAGCAGCTGAGCTTTTATTATGCCACAGACGAGCACTGCCGCAACTTCCGGTCATGTGTATGTGGGGTAACGCACCACTTTAGAGCTAGATCGATATTAGGCACTGTAAAGCATGGTACTCACGGTAAATCAAGAAAACGAGATTTAAACAATAAGACTAACTGTGTTGAGCTATATAACAATGATTAGTTTTCTGTCGATGAATGTTTCCAAACAGTTGCTCACCTGTCTAATAAAACACTTAATATATTAAAGCGTCTTTGGTGTTTCCATGGTTTCTACAAAATAAAACCGGAAATCGAGGGCAATGCGGATATGATGTCATTGATGATGCCCGCACACTATCCGTGTCCTGGTAAAAAAGGCTTATTTCTCCGGATTTAAACATTGTTGGAAGCTTTTGGGATAATTTAATTTACAAGTCAACAAGATGTATAACATTGTTCTAGTGGTTACAAAAGTCTTATATAATGTGCCTTTAATCTAAATGTAAATGATCATGCACATCATTTTTGACCGATATGATAAAAAAAAAACGGACAAATAATATCGGCCAATAACCAATGTGGTACCGATATGTATGTGTCCCTAGGTACTAGGGGTGGGCGATTATACTGGTATAGACACGATTAACCAGTAGAAATTCGTCAACTGGTTGAGATTTTTGACTATCGTCTCTATTGTGGTTACGCTTGTGACGTTGCTGTGCTACACGGTCACAAAAGCTTATCCCTTGCATGAATTTTTAAGCATTGCGGTTTAACAATAAGCAACAAAAGAGAACTTATTGGGCTTGAACATTGGTCAAATATACATACCTATGTGTCAAAGTGACCATGTATTTGCAAGTAAACACGTTCATTTCTTAAGTATCTTAAGTGAACGTTAACAGTTGAGAAAGAAAACGCACAAGTATATTGGATCCATGCAGTCACTCTTAAAGTGACAGCATCCAAATTTACCTGCTGTAATAATTGATGTTAATCAAACAAATGTATATTTATTAAATAATAAATGTATATTTAATTTAAGCAGTAAAGACAAATGCATTGTTTTTTTTTTATACATTTGATTACTTTATACATTTTATGTAGTATTTCTAGTGCTTGAACTTTTTTAGGTAGTTTCATTTGACTTAGTTCTATTGTAGTTTTTATTCTTTGCTTTTTCTTCATCACAGTTTACTTGTCTTTAGTAAGCTTGTTTTTTCTCTTCTTTTTTCTAGTATTAGTTTTTTAAATGATATTGAAAATGGGGATAAGAATTATGAAATTTTGATATCACAACCTTATTTAACCCCCTCAAATCAGCCGCCGCGCCAGCGCGATCAACTCGTTTTTTTTCTTATCAGTGCCAAAGGGACTCAAATAGCTGTCATTTTTCATTTTTTCTTTATCATTCAGGCAAGTGTTATACATCATTATAATCTGTTAAGTTTAAAAAAAAAAAATTGTACAGTCACAAAAAAACTAATTGTGCTTTTTGTTAAATACAGAAAACAAACATGATGCGCGATCTGCAGCCTGTCTAAGACGTTCATTCAGATACTCTTCAGAAAAGGAACTCTAGCTTAGTGAATACTTGTCTCACAAACGTTGAAATGTCAGGTTTTAAATACTGTTAATCACATCGAAAACAAATATTCTGTGTTTATGTAATCTGTCGTTCGCGAGTGTCTCATTATCCGCTAATGCGAACATGCCCACGGATCGCGCATTCTTTTGAGATTCAAATACTGAGGCGATCCAGAGTCGACGCCCACATCAACTCAAATAAACACATCAAGTGTAGTGCTATACTTGAGCTATATCGTTTTGAGACTCGTTGAGGTATAATCCTGGAATAATTACATTATTATAAAATACAAGCATGTAGATACATGTTGCTCACGTATTATGGTAGCCCAGTTTGTGCTGAACACAGTGTAATTGCTATTAATATGTTTAGAAGCAACTGAAAAAAGCACAAATGTCAGAGCATGTCAACTTCTAAAGGGCCCCAAAACAGCTCAGACTCCAGAGGGTTAAAGTAAAAATAACCATATCGTGATGTATACCGTTATCGAGATGTAGGATTTTGGTCATATCGCCCACCCCTGCTAGGTACAATGGTCCACGCTAAAAGAAAAAGTATATAGAAACCATTTACTCAATGACAGTAGACCTAAGTGCAATGCTGTAATCAACACTTTGTTGAAATAGTAGCAGCCGTAATCTCAGTTGTTTATATTTTGATTGTTTGCAAACTTAATTTTGTAGTTTCAACGCTGCCACGGTGGGTCAACTAGTTTTCTCTTTTGTCTATACAGCTTTAATGGTTGAGATATTTGAGGTTAACTCTGTAGTGTATTGAGTTCCAACAAATAAAGGAAGTATGGTAGCAAGCCAGGGTGGTCAGGTTGTATTAAAGTAGGAATCAGAAAATAGTCTGTTTTTGTCTTCCTGTCTGGGTGGCCATATGTGGTTATGTCTTTCTTAGTTGTTTTCAGTTCCTGTTGTTGTGATATTGTGAGCATCTATCTATGTGTGTGTGTTTCTGAGCAGGCGTGTTGGGTGTGTATTTGTGTCAGCGCAACCACCATGTTGGTGGTTGAGATTCTGTTTAAGTATGTTCCTCTGAGCTTTGGTGTCTGTGTGTGCGTTCCCCCCTCTTTTGTGTGTGCATGCGAGTGTGTAAACGTGTGTGTCTTTCGCCACCGTGCACCGGTAGCCGGAGCCCCGCAGACAGACAGCAGGCCAGCGTGGTGCGGGGTGGACTCCTCTGGAATACCAATGAGGGGAGCTGCTGGGCTCCGGGGGTCAGGGAGCAAGTCAATCATCTTGCCCATCGCCTGGGCGCCCCGAATCAAATTAGCCTGAAAAATTCAGGGGCCGGGAGCACGGGGCGAGCAGCTGTCAGGGCCAAGAGCGCCCAGGCACTAATGAACCAGATGAATAGTGCAAAAACTCCAAAATAAAAACAGGACAGTTGACATTTTTCATCTGTCAGAAGCAGAAGATGCATGAAAATATGGTGGTCCTTGTTTAACCCTTTGCTGGCTACAGCTGCTACTTGGCCCTGACCCCCCTCTGCGGCCACACTTCCACAGGTAGGCACACCGCATGTAAACAGTCAAAGCCGCGGCTGCGTTTTCATCTTGCTAAATGCCGTTCTACAGTACTGCACGTCGCAATTATCTTGAGGAACTCTTCGCAAGAGTGGCGGCACACTGGCAAAACAGATGTTTCTATGAAATGACACTATAGGTTTATCATCTTAAGAAAAGAAAAAAAACACCTACCCTTTTGTTGTGAGGAATTTTTTCCACTGGAAAAACACACCAAATGTAGTCTGGTCAAAACACACTCATTGACAGAGCCCATTACTGTTTGAAAGATCTAAGGGTTTTCAGTAACAACCTGTGTGTTTTAAGAAACCAATCATACATGGGTGTTTTTTGTTTTTTCATAAGTTATTATTAGTAATTTTAAGTAATTTGATCATTTAATCTTTTTTATTATTATTCATTTGTCATTGTTTTTATATTTGTATGACTTATTTCCTTGCTCTTGCAGTACTTGCTATTGTTGTTTAATCTTATGATTGTGTTGTTTGAAGGGATTTTTGTCTTCACGAGTAGGAGATGAGAGTGTCTCCATTTCAAGGTTTTTTGTCATCACAGGACAATGTTGTGAAGCATTTTCCATTGTTTTCCCATTGGTAAAATGACACTTGTTGGAATTGTACTGGTAAGACGAAGTGTAACATTTAGACAAAGTCAAGGCATTGAGTAGTGTAACATCTAGATGAAGTCTGAGCATTGAAACATATGCAACTAACATTATTCAATAAACTCTGCTCTTTTTTTTATTTTATTATGATCACTTCGTCTCCTGCTGATAGAAGACTTATATCTTCTGGCAGGGCTTTGCCGTCCGGTGTTGAATTTATAACTATTATTCTATATCTATTTCTGACGTGGAGATCCATCCAATCTAACATGTCACACGCACATCCACACATTCCATCCCCATAACTAATGGAGCAAATGCATTGCCCTTTGAATGCTAAACATTTATTTAAGAAAAAAATTGTTTAATGAGATGTACGTATTTATACTGTATATACTAGTGTTAATTTTGTCAGCTATTTTTGTATTTATTTAGTCTTAGTCTAAGTCCTGTGTCAAATGTACTTTTTAGACACTGGCCCCATTTCACAGACAAGGCTTATATTAGGCCTTAGTTCAATTAGGACATTTTAGTAGCTTTAATAAAAGTTGCTTAGAAAAGCACATTACTGATGTGCATCTTGAGACAAAACAATGGCACTGACATATTATGATATATCAGTGCAAGTTGCTTTCAGTTAAAACAGCTCAAGTATGCATTTTAGTCTGGGCTTGAGCCTTGTCTGCGAAATCAGGCATAAATATCTGGATATTTTAGTCAATGAAAACTTAGTCATATTATCATCATGCTGCATAATGGTTAAATGAATATTATTTTGTTCAAAATTATAATCACAACGATTGTTGTCAATTAAAAAAATATATTTTTACGTTTCATCATAAATATTGCACTTTCACATACAGGGAGTGCAGAATTATTAGGCACGTTGATTTTCTGATCATATGTTTTTTCCAGGCACATTTGACCAATTCCAAACCACAGTAATCCTAATAACTACTATTGATTTAGTATTTAATAATGTATAAGTGATATATAATTGTTCATGAAGGCTGGAAATAAAAAACACCTTATATTCAGGTGTGCAGAATTATTAGGCATGTTTTCTTTTACAGATAAATTGAGCCAAAAAAGAGATTTAACTCAGACTGAAAAGTCAAAAAGTATTAAATGCCCATGAGAAGGATGCAATACTAATGCAATACTAGACATTGCAGTTAAGGCATGACCATTGGACAGTGAAATGCTCGTTGGGTCAGCAGGATCTGACAAAAACAGGTGGTGAAGAAAAGACACCTGTTAACTGCAAAAGAATTAAGAATTAAGGTGAAGAATTAAGGGTGAAACCATCAGGAACCCTTTAGTCTCCAGCGCCACCATTTTCCAAAGCTGCAACCTACCTGGAGTCTCCAGAAGTGCAAGGTGTCAGGATCTCAGAGACTTCCGTTAGGTAAAGAATCCTAAAAAATGACCCCCACTAGATAAGAATCACAAGCTGAAGTGTTGTAAAATACATGAAGAAGGTTTTTTTATAGGCTTTATGGACAGATAGGTTGAGAGTGACTCTTGAAGGACCAGCACCACATCCTCTAGTACCACTGTTTGAAGAATTCATCTTCCAGAATCTGGCAGTACGTTTTGGGAGTTCATTTTTAGTCCATCTCTGCAAAACGGACTTCAGGATGGACTAAAATGAACTCCCAAAACGTACTGCCAGATTCTGGAAGATGAATTCTTCAAACAGTGGTACTAGAGGATGTGGTGCTGGTCCTTCAAGAGTCACTCTCAACCTATAAAACCTATAAAGCCTATAAAAAAGCAGGCTTCATGTATTTTACAACACTTCAGCTTGTGATTCTTATCTAGTGGGGGTCATTTTTTAGGATTCTTTACCTAACTGAAGTCTCTGAGATCCTGACACCTTGCACTTCTGGAGACTCCAGGTAGGTTGCAGCTCTGGAAAATGGTGGCGCTGGAGACTAAAGGGTTCCTGATGGTTTCACCCTTAATTCTTCACCTTAATTCTTAATTCTTTTGCAGTTAACAGGTGTCTTTTCTCCGCCACATGTTTTTGTCTGACCCTACTGACCCAACGAGCATTTCACTGTCCAATGGTCATGCCTTAACTGCAATGTCTAGTATTGCATTAGTATTGCATCCTTCTCATGGGCATTTAATACTTTTTACTTTTCAGTCTGAGTTAAATCTCTTTTTTGGCTCAATTTATCTGTAAAAGAAAACATGCCTAATAATTCTGCACACCTGAATATAAGGTGATTTTCATTTCCAGCCTTCATGAACAATTATATATCACTTATACATTATTAAATACTAAATTAATAGTAGTTATTAGGATTACTGTGGTTTGGAATTGGTCAAATGTGCCTGGAAAAAAATATGATCAGAAAATCAACGTGCCTAATAATTCTGCACTCCCTGTATAAGCACAAATCAAGAGAATATCAACTCATATGCGTGGTTAATTTGACCTCATTTAGTTTCCTTTTACTTGTAAAAATAAATAGGCTATTTGTCATATAAATGAACACTTTCTATGTTATGAAAACTAGTAAAACAAGAAACTTCTTTCAAAAATTCTAATTCCTAATAGGCATCCCAATAATTCCATATTACATTCATGTTTTCTATTAAAACAACAGCAAAAAACAGTTTGCATTGTCATACAGAGGGTTGCTTAAGTGGATTTATTCAGTAACCACAATCGCAAACAATATAGTCGAGATTCATGTCTGGATTTATTACAGATCATCACTGAGGAGGTTTAATGGCAGATTTAGTCACAAGCGCCTCGTGACAGAAAACAGACTGACTGACACTTTTATTTAAGCAGATTTATTATTATCTCAAATGGAGACATTCTAGTCTTGTCTTTTTCGTCAACAATATTGCATGTTGATATAGTCACAGTTATCATTTTATGGCATTGGTGTCCTCTCGTATTCAACCTCATCTTAGACCATTTTTTTTACTAGTTACTGGAACCCCACAAGGAATCTCACAGGCTAACCAAACTCACACTTGAATGCAAGTGTGAATCCTAAAAATGTCACTTTGGTTATAGAATTCAATTATCACTCTTGATTATATGTCACTTGATCATATTTTTGCTGCTGTGTGAATGCAGGCATTGAGACTTGTGGTTTCTTTGGACTTGCTCACACACAACACCTGAGCATTTTCTTGGTGACTTTTGCTCTGGCACATTTAGTTCACATATGAAGTACTGGTTGCTGTAAGAATGGGACATGTTACAGAAACATCCCAGTCCTCCCAGTCCTGCACTGCCGGTGATTAGAGAGGGACTCCCCCTTCCTCCGGCTCTCCCGTTCCAGCTTTGTGTGGAGCGGTGATGAAACCGGCTCTGCTCCATGAGTTCTGCCACTCTGCGCTCTTCTCCTCCGCTCCTCCTCTGACAGCCCAAACCGTCGTTTCGCCTCGCACGATCACACCCCCCAACACCCCCACCCCCGTTAACTCGCCTGCCGTTTCCTCTCTGTCCTTCTATGTCAATTTAATTGAGTTCTCGTCCAGTGTGCTTTGCGGTGTAGTGGTTTCGTTCGAGTACTGTGTGGCTTGCATGCTTGGCATCTGGAAAGCTTTTTTTTTTTTTTCAGTGATTTAGCTTGGGGCTGTTTTTGCCAGTCTGCTTTTGCAGTATCATAATCTCATAACGTCATCAAAGCATCACCTTACTGGCTGAGCGGGATTGCACAGCTCCAGGCTAACAGGATGCACTGCATCCATCTCTTCCGTACCACTATGATTTATGACGTTGACATTGTTTTCATCTTCTGCATTAATTTCACAAAACATCTACTGAAATACCGTTGTCCTTTTTTAAAAGCGTTGGTGTTGCATTTTATTTTTTCATGTCGTTGTGCTTTCTTGGGACAGGACGTGCATAATTTTCCTTGCTTAGTGTATCAGGCCAGATACAGAAAGCTAATTGGCCATGAGTTGGCGAATGTGGTTTAGAAATGTCGACTAAATGGATGCGTTGAGATTTATTCAGCCCCAACACACTCACGGTAATAGTTCTTTGGAAGAAACTTGACACCTGTGGCATGATTGTTTTCATCCTTTAATAGATGTCAGTTTAATTCTGATCACACAGTTCCACTTAAAGCCGCATTTCACACAAAAATGTAAAATTGGTCATCACTTACAGATCCTCATGTCATTGCAAACCTTAATGACTTACTTTCTTCTGTGAAGCACAAAAGAAGATACTTTGAAAAAGGGCGACAACATTGCCAAAACAATTCCTGTTCACACAGATCTGCAAAAACAATGTATTCTGCTGCCAGGCCAGTTGTTGGCGGCCACTTTGTAAAGAAACAATGCACGCCTATAGACTGAACACGTAATACACATGTGCATCACATCACCATTTTCACAAATTCATGTTGTTGTAGCTTACACTGAGACGATAAAGGTATCATTTTTCAAAAATATGCACTTTGAAACCCATTTTCAGGCCCCTAAAACGCCATTGTTGTGTAAATGAATGGCCAAAATGCATTTCTGATTTCTGTTTTTAGTTAAAGGGTACATGACACACACAGTTTATGTGTATATCTCATGTTTATCTAGAGTATCTATTGAGTAGTATTGCGTCCTTAATATGTCTGAAGAGTTTTATCATATTTATAAAAGACGGATCCACTGTAACGATTCTTTCCGAAAACAGCCAAGCTCATGAAGGCGTGCAGTGGGTGGAGCGAAAGACTCAAGCCCACACACTAACAGACACAATACATCATGGCATTATCCCTGGATAACTTCCGATTCACTATACGTTCGTGTTGTTTACATTATATGTACTTACTCGCCGATTGCCAACAAAACACAAACATTTGATGCAGTTTCACTCACCGCCTGCGGTTTCGACTCGTGACTGTGAACAAACAAACACTTGTTGCTGCTCCGGAAAAACGAACTGCATCCACTGCTTCTTTAAAGTTGGGTTATTTGGGAAGCTGAACAATGTTATCTTTCCCTCATAATCAAAAACATACTTCTTTAGAGACATTGTTGATTTCGTGGTCTAAAAACAAAATGGCCGTGCTGCCGACGGCTACCTTAACCCGAACGAAGCTCATTGATCTTGCTCTCGTTCTGGGTGATGTGCCCATACAAGTAATTCTGCCCTCAATGACATCATACAGGGCCATACCATAGACCGTAAAAAAATATGGACGACGCGACTTCATTGACTTCCGCTGACCAAAGTTGAAGCTTTCATAGGCCCGCTCACGGCGCTGACATCTTGGGACCGAGTCTGCGCAGTAGCGATCTCGGGACCGGAGTTGCGCAGTAGAGAACAGGAAGTAGAGGCGCGATTATCAAAAGCCCGCCCACACTCTCGCAGATGCAGAACAATTCATTATGTTGGTGTGAAATAAACAGTTATGGAAGTGTAGAAATTAAAGCTAAAGCTCCAATCTCCTCCCAAAAATCCAGAAAAAAGTCCGTTAGTGCCTCAGTGACAAGTTCACTCAGAGAAGCCATCAATCTCAGCTGTCAATCATGACGTCACACCCCCCGTTTTTATAGCATCAAATAACTCACTAAAACTAAACTTATTTAAAAAACGAACACTTGAAATGAAATTATTGTAATAAAAACTGCCTAAAATGACAGAAACCATCTTTAGGAAACAATTATTTGAAGTGTAATTAAATTGTTTAGTGTGTCTCGCGCCCATTCTAATACATGGAGAGGCGGGGTTTAGGAGCTATACTGGGACCGGCCACCGGGGGGCGATCGAGGCGCGAAAGCTTCAATTTCTGACTGAAGCACTACAGGCTTGGGCCATACTCGAAAAGAAATTCTGAAACTTGTTCAAATCCTGAAGGAGTGTATTTGACACAGAAATACTCCGTCATGTGTCCAATATTTTTTTTTGACATTTTGGCCATGTTTAGCATGACCAACCTACTCTTTAACAGTATAAATAAATCATAATGAATGAAATAGCATTTGACCCCCCCTTTAAAAACTGTCGCTCTGAACAGCATTACCCTATTAGCCAAATGTATTGGTTTCGTTTCTTGGCTAAATGAAAACTTTAATTTCATTTGTCTTCAAAATATCTAATGTTTTAGAATGACACAAGGACCAATAAAGTTTATTTTTTGGTGAACTATCCCTTTTAGAAATACAACTTTGAGCAAAAATTGTGAATTTTTGAAAATTGTGAACTTTAAATGAGCCAGTAAAATGCTCAAAATAAGCACATTATCTCCACACGCATCAGTTGAATTCTATATGAATGTAGCAAGAAGCTAAACAGCCTACAGCTACAGTTAACTATATTATTCTATATATTAAAGTTAGAAACTGTATTGTTCTAAGTGCAGTCTTAAAAATAAAGTTTCCTAAAGGAGGTTTTTGCGGTGATGTCAAAGAAGAACCTTTCAGTGAACAGTTATTGAAAGAACCATGTTTTTAACGATCTAAAGAACCTTTTCTGCAATGGAAAGGTTCCACACTCTTAAATATAAAGGTTTGCAGTGATGCCATAGAAGAGCCATGTTGGATTTCTCGAAGTGAAAAGTTCCTAAAAGATTTTTTTTAGTGTGAGGAACATTTTATCCTTAAATAAACTTTTTCCACAATAAAGATCCTTTTGTGCAGTGGAAAGTTTCTATGGATGTTTAATCAATTCCAATAAAGAACCTTTATTTTTTAAATTGTAAGAATGTTTATTGTGCTTAATATCGTTAATGCAACGCACTGCATCTCGAGAGTGACTTGATGCATGCTCTATAGACTTGACTCTTAGCTTTTTGACGTCTCGAGCAAACAGATGGCAGTTGTCTGCTGCCATCTGTGACGTGGGACACCGTAGTCTCTTCCGCAGACAGTCGGCCCCTGCTTGATGAAGATTTAGTGTGCACTGCAGGCTTGTCTATGAGAGATATGGGTACTTGCATTGGAGTAAATGAATTACTCAACCTCCAGGTGTGAAGTCTTTTAAGAGAACAACCATGAAAATGACAGTAAAATATAAGTAAATGTTTGTTTTTTATTCATAGGAATGCATTTTCACTACTTGTACCTTTTGTTTGAATGAATTTGTTAAAATGATCATGATATGAGCCCTGCCAAATTGTTTCATAAGAACTTGTACCCCATTTTATAAGCTAGCCTTCTCTCTGAAAGTCACATTTCTTTTCTTCTCACATAGATGGCTGCCTTGCAGAGTCCGTTCTACGGGGACAAAATGAACCTGTACTCGCTGTGTAAAAAGATCGAGCAGTGTGACTACCCCCCACTTCCGTCTGACCATTACTCTGAAGAGGTATGTTTCGAGCTTAAAACATTTTAACACGCATCTCTGGTATTTTATTCTTGTATAGGTACACTCCAAAAATGCTGGGTTGTTTCAACCCATGTTTGGGTCAAATATGGACAAACCCAACCCAAAAAAATTGGTTTACATTTTTTGACCATATTTGACACAAATATGGGTTGAAACAACCCACCATTTTTTATGTGGAGTGCATGGTCACATTTACTGTAGTTCATAGTTCTGTAGTTACTGTAGCAAATTTCCGTTTGGCGAAATCCAGTCATTCCATTAGGTATACATACATTTGGGAATTTGCCTGGGGGTGAAAGATTTCCAAACCCAGATTTTGCAAATGGTTCAAATTAATGCAGATTCGCCGCATTTATCAAATTGCTTGGTCTGAAAGTGACTTCCGTGAACTGCGCTTTATACATCGCTACACTATTTTTGGCCTGTGAAAATTTGCTGAGATGTTGCTAATGTGCCTCACTAAGAGCTCATTTATAAAATAAGATATTTTGAAGAACTCTTTTTGTCCCTGCATTGAAAGCCAATGGGGTCCATAACAACAATTGGACCCCATTAACTTTCATTGAATGTACAAAAAAAACTGAGACGTTTTTCAAGATTCAAAAGGGTTTGTACAACGAGTAAATGATGACCCGAATGATCAGATCTCTTTTACACCCCATACTTGTGATCAGCATGTTCAATACTGGTCCATCATGCAGACCATCACCAAACCAGCATGTGAATTTCCAGCATGGAAACGCGCTGTCTGTCTTTCCTCGTAACGTGCCGGCACTCTCTGATGTCAACCATTGGAGTACCCATGAAATCTTCAGATAGATCCGAACAAAGCTGCCATTATTATTATTTACAAGCCTGGCACGACTCATCCTCCATTCAGCACTTCCTTCAGCATTCCAGTGCTGCAGGAAGGTCTGCCTCCCTCCCTGTCTACATGTAAACAATGCTCCTGAAGGCGAAAGGCAAAAAAGTGTCAGCCGCTCATCTTTGGTGTGTCATTTACCGTCTCCTTGTATCTCACCTGACAGACAGCCCCCCTTAAAATGGGGGAGAAAAAAACTGCGACCATCGAACCCCCCGCGTTTCTCTCATGCAAAAGCATGAATATTTTACATATCTGCATCCTTACTCGCCCCCACTGCCGCCGCCCCCTATTTCTTCTCCACTAATTCTCAGACTGTCTGCATTTGCATTTCACATGCCGGGCTGATTAGGAGACGCCGCGCCATGCAACAGCAGCCAGGCCCCGGCAAGAGAGGCGGTTGCCATGGCGATCCGACACAGGGGCATCTTCTTTCCTTCCGCTTTTTTTTTCCCTTTCCCCCCACTTTTAATGATGCGGCTGCTGCTTGCCTGAGCTCAGTTTATTTCTCAGTGCGGCATCGCGACTCACATTCCCGTCCCTGACTTGCGGGGACTGTATGTTTGTGTACTTTTTTTGTGTGTAGAATGTTTGTAGCAGAGAATTAACAAACATCCGCAGGGCCAGAGGGCTTCTTGCTGGAAGTTACATTGCTTGGAGCCTTTCCCTCGGCTCTCCTGTTCTCTGAGCTCTGTTCTCTGAAACACTTGCCATTTTTGTCAATCACCTTGTTTGTCTTAAACCAATGACTAATACAGAGCTCCAGACTCCCAACTAAAACTGTTGCAAATGTGATGACAAATATATTTTTTTTATGTTTCGTATTTATTATTATTAATATTATTATAAAAGACTTATGAGTGTGCAGTTTTTCCTCAAAATGTAAAAATATTAAAAATATGAGTAGTCTATATATTATATAAAAAGTGTTTCTCTCTCTCTCTCTCTCTCTCTCTCTATCTATCTATCTATCTATCTATCTAATATATATATATATATAAAATAGGTACTATGTATATATATGTATGATATCTATATATATCTCAAATATTTTAGGGGTGTAATGGTACACAAAATTGACGGTTCGGTACAGCAGTTTTACAAAATTGCTTTTTATTTATTTTTATTAAACAGTGGTTTACTGAAAACAAAATGTGTCTGTCCTTAAATGAATTCAATTATAACTAAAAGTTTATTGAAGATATTGCTGTAAACTATATAGGGAGCCCTTACTTGCACATTAGTATTAAAGGTTAACAACAGAGCCCAAACTATTAGCCTAAATTCAGTTGCTATTTTTTTTTAGGTATAATAATCAACACTCAAATAACAGTACCCAAACATGTAAACTTCACATTGGGCAGTTTTTGCAATAACTTCTAAATCTAATTATAAAATAGTTTTTTTTGTTGTTGAAATATAATCATTTATACACAGTGTCTGTCATTTTCATGACAGGTCTATTTAAACATACATGAAATAATCAAGACATCACTAACAGGTTAAGTAGAATATAATGAACATATTGGCTAGTATAGTGCATATATTTAGTGAAAGAGATGATTTCTCTAGTGAATAAAATTCTGTGGACACTGAATGACTGCCTGAGGTAAATGTGATGCTACGTGACATTGTTTAGTTTTTTTGAAATTTTTCCACTGATGAAACACTGAGCGATTACACCATATATGATACATGACAGTAAGTTGTAATGTATCCTCAACATACCTTCAGATGTTCATTAATGTTTATTCTTTAGGAAGAGATGATCGATCGCTTTCACAGATGATTGCGTTCACGTGCGTGCTTCGCACGGCCGCCTGAACTGACGCGCCTATACAGTGATCAGTCACGTCACAACGCTTTTGAAAGAGTGTCAAAACGGCATTTATCGTTTGAATTACGTGGACTGAATACTTAATATGTTCGTGTGGGAACTCGGATTGAAGTATGTTCTGCACTTAAAACAAACCTACTGTTAACTGTTAAATAATGCATTCGTACCACGTGCACCGAACCGAAAGCCCTGTACCGAAACTGTTCGGTACGAATACGTGTGCCGCTACACCCCTAATAATACAATACATTTTTTCAGTGTAACACGTTACAAATATTTATCGCAATTAGTGCGGCGTCAGGTTTTTTTTTCAGTCATCCTTTGTCTGCGCTACAGTATAGGATCACGCTATCATTCATTCAATTGTTATTAAATCATTCAAGCGCAATAAGACGCAAAAAGCCATTTCAGACAGCACTGCTGCACCGCATTGAGTTCTCTTTCGCGCTTGAACAGACAAAAACACAAAATTATGGCAAAATTCCAGCTTTGTTGAGTATCCTCGTATCCTTTAATCTGTTAAAAAGTGTTAAATGAACGCAAAGAGTCAGAGCGCGTCAGGTCTTAAAGTGACAACAGCCTAATAAACCCGCTGTTGTCTGTCATTAATGTAAATCAAAGAACAAAAGACAAAGAGAAAATCCCTCACTGCTCTTGACTGAATAATGTTTGTAGCTTTAATATCTATAATTTTAAAATCTATATATTTATTTCATAATTTATGCAGTGAAGACTGTGAAGTGTTTGATAACTCTAGATTTCCAATGTGTTAGACATACCTAAAAATCTTAAAGCAGTGTTTATAAGGTTACATGGGTTAAAAACAATGAAAACAATAACTTTTTTGTGCATTTTAGCAGAGCAGGTAAAACTTTTTGGCTGATACAATAACCGATAATTCTTCATATTTGAAAGCCGATAACCGATATATTGGCCGATAAATCTAGATCCAAATTTTTATATAATTGTTTAAAGAGAGCGTGATTATAAAAACAAAAGCCATGTCCCAAGCACACAATTAAGATGTATATTTTATATATATATATATTTTAAACACACACACATACACACTACCATTCAAAGTTTTGCTTTGTATTATGGATCTGTATTATGAATTAACATTTGTTTTTTGTTTTTGTTTCCCACAAGCTGAGAAAACTGGTAGATATGTGCATCAACCCCGACCCAGAGAAAAGACCTGACATCACCTACGTATACAGCATCGCCAAGCACATGCAAGCCATGACGATCGCAAACTGAGTTTGCTTACCCGATTCCTCTTGCTTCTACTTTGAAGACCTTCATCTGGCCCACCAATGTCATTTAAAGCTTGTTTTGCTCCATCATAATGAAACCTGGCATCTTTCAGTACAAAACACACAACGTAAGGCACAAAACAAGGCCTTTGGTTTTCCACAACAACATAAAAAGACAAAAAAAATTACCTTGACCTTTCAATACAGCTCTCCAAAGAAGAAAATGGAAAATTAAGCAGTGTTGTAAAAACTGGTTTGACTTGATTTTAGCTCTTTTCGATGCTGGTACAGTGCGAGGATTGCTTATACCTCCGCATTAGCACAAAATGTAAATCTGAAATGCTTTACACAATCCCATAACACCCCGTCCAAGAACTTATTTTTTTTATGACAAAAATATCTCTATAAAAAGAGAATGAAAATTCCCCTTAAAAAACAACTTTCTTGCATTAAACCATTTCGGAGGTTGGTCGTTCTATTAAAAGAGCATGATATCATAGTGGCATTTGCCACTAGTCCATAACTATCTAAACCTCAGCAGTTTGTACTTGCATCTTGCTGTGATGCCAGAAAAAAATGCACTCAACCAAAGTATTTTTTTATTTTATTTCGTCCTTTAAACATGTTTGTTGCAATTCGTCTTGGGATTTAAGGCCTTAGACCTTAAAATGCATTCAATAAATCATTGATCATGACAATACGGTGCATTTGAATTAGCGTCTAACGCATTCAGGATGAAGTCCGTTTTAAAAAGCAGTCTTCCCAGTATACGCACCTTTACGGCTGACACTTGAACTTTAATAAATGATTAATGCAAAGGCCTCACTTGCAATGCAGTAACTTATAAATATTCACACATTCTCTATGCCTTCATAGTGCCTTGTTCTGAAAAAAAAAAGCGAAAACAAACAGTGCCTTCCCTCCTGTAAATGGCAACAATTTCATCATTCAATTGGTTTACATGCAACACAACAGGTGTGTATAGCATCCTGAAAGAGGTTCGTTTACAAATGACTGGCCTTGTACAATTCCGCTACGTTCACGAGAACTTTTGACCTCTTCCAGACTGTAATCGATGTGCTCCTGTGCTGCTTTCCAGAACGTGGCTTGTGATCTTTGGCAAACTCGGTCTAATATGAGTTACACAAGCATATGAAGTTATACTATACAGACAGCAGCTATTATGCAGCACCTTTTGATTTGCTGTGATAGTACCAAGTATAAAATGGTATGTTTGTTTTTTGTAACTTTAGTCGAGAGCATTATTAGTGTTTACCTTTCTTTTTTTTTATGTATTTTGCAATAATCACCTTTTTTCTTTCGCCTTACGTTAACACGATAACAGATTATGCTTGTTGCCTTATAGATAATAGTATGTATTTATCTCAACGAGGCACGCGAAGCCTTCTCCAGCGAGATCTGGATTCTTTTACCGCGGTAAAGCACACATGAATCGGACGCTCACGGTCTTCCAGACTGTACTCTCTTTACTTTCACCCAAATAATTTGGGAGGGGAAGGAAAGGCAACTTTTTATTTATTTGTCTTTTTTTTTTTTTTTTTTTTTTTTTTTTTTTGATTTATTTGAACATTTTTAACATTCAAGATGCACATTAATTCTTTATATGCTAATTGAGATGAAAAAATAAATAAAATGAGATGACTTAAACCATTTCCTCTGGTGTTTTTTTTTCAAGTTTGCTATCCGTGAAATTAGCATAACATTTTAACTTTTTAACTACAAAACTAGTCTTTTTAATTGCACATGCCAATCAATCCCCCAAAGCGTCGCCCACTCGTATTTGCTTGTGTTTATTTGTATTCTTCTAGCGACTGTCTCCACTTAGCCCCGAGCTTTATTAGCTGGCAGGGTGTCGCGCTCGTGCCCCAGGGTCCACGTCCGGCTTATTCCCTCCAGGAAAGACGTCGACAAGGGGACTATTTCCTCTCATTCTAATGAATTCCTCAAGGAGAGCGGTTCAATTTCATCACTGGAAATTGCTCCCTTGAAACTGCCAGAACAACGAAAACAAACTTAAGTAAACGTCACAATTGATATCTGGCTTGTTGTTTCCAACCTCTTGTAAGCTGCTATCTTTACCCAGACTCGTCCAGTGTCGATACATGTATATATGTGTGTTTGTTTGTGCACTTAGTGTACATTTTGATATTGGAAAACAGATGCAGGTATCCATCTAGTGGTGATGCAGTATAACTGCATTACACTGACTGACAATAACCTTCTTTCTGTTGTACAGCTCACATATTTTTAGATGAGAGGAATTGCTTGACTGTTTAAACATTAATAATAAAAAGTTGGAATTAACATGGAATTAAAGTGCGAATACGCTTTTTTTTTTTAATTCAATCTTCGAAAATTGGAAAAATATCAGGTAATTTGTAATATCAGTATTTTCTAGCCCTAGAAATGTCATGGGAATAATACAAAAAATATATATAGCCATTTTAAAAATATTTTAGTAAGGATTATACACTACCGTACAAAAGTTTGGGGTCCAAATTATTTTTTTACATTTATTTTTACTAAATTAATAGTTTTATTCAGCAAGGATGCATTAAAAGTGAGAGTAAAGGTATTTATTTGCAACATTGCTAATAATCAGAAATGTTTCTTGAGCATCAAATCAGCATATTAGAATGATTTCTGAAGGGTCATGTGACACTGAAGACTGGAATAATGATGCTGAAAAATCAACTTTGAATCACAGAAATAAATGATATATTTTTAATATATTCAAATAGAAATCAGCTATTTTAAATTGTAATAATATTTCACAATATTACAGTTTTTACTGTATTTTTGATCAAATAAATTCAGCCTTTTTGAGCAAGAGTCTTTCAAAAACATTAAAAACTTTTAAATAGTACTGTACATTTTGGTAGTTACACTATTTAATATTTAATTTTAAATATATAACTTTTCTTTTAGAGTTTAACTTTTTTCGGAAGCCAATTTAAGACTGAATCATTCAATTTTTTTCCAATGGATTTGCTGATTAGGTTCTCAAATCTATGTGAATAATGAATTATCAAAATGATTCAACTGGAAAGGCATTAAAAAAAGTTCTTCTAATTTTGTGACGGCATGTTGCATTTCCTAACGTCCAACAATTGCATCAGTCAGCCTGAAGAAATTGAGATTTTTTTGTTCGCCGTTCGCAAAACATGTTCCAAAGTAGTGTAGACCTGTTATTGAACAGTATGCTAGTTGTTACCCACTGATCCGTTTTACACTTTGTCGGCAGACTGCACAGACACTGAGAGATGTCACTACAGAAGCCGAACTGACTCAGATGTTTTTACCTTTTGCACCAAGGCCAAATATATTCTCTTTCCTTAAGATCCAGGTGCTTGGTTCAGCTCTCTATATCTGTCTGTTGCCAGAGGGACCAGCACTTGTAACGTGTCCCTTCTGCATTGGCAGCAGATTCAGCTGCTGGCAGCATTTTCATAGATTTTTTTTTCTCTCTTTCTGTATTTCGGCAAGAGAAACGTGCCGTTTCTCTTTAGGTCTGGTTCTTGAGGCGAGTTTGACCGTTTGAAGTGGCCGGGAAGCTGACGCTTTATTGGCCGATTGTGTGGTCAGCAGAGAGCGTCAGCTTTTGAGCCAAACTTTGTCCAAGTTTGGAGCTGTGAGTGCAGCAGGGACAACAAATAAGTCCTAATCGGGGCAAAAAATACCCAAGTAGACAGAATCCGGGTTCCTCAATGTTCGTTTCCCCCAGTGGACATATATGGAGGAAAATAGCTAAGCGCATCTCAAGATTTCTTGTTTTTTTTTTCTATATTGAAAGGATTTGTGCTTTGAAACATGAAATATCAATAGCGTGCAGGTTTGAAATAGCTTGTGGCGCATGCTTGGCAACTTTAAACCAATTAGTTTGTGAGGGGAAGAGAATTATCAAGGGATGATCTCCAAACATCCACCATTCAAAATGTTGCTCTTTTTTATGATTATTATTTGAAAAGTTTTCTCCGAAATGCTATATCTGGCTTTATCTTAGAACTGCGGTTTGTAAGGAGAAAAAGAACAACAGCGAGTATACTCTGCCTTATGTATTGTTAATGATTCTGTTTTTACTTTCCTTTTGTTCTTTATTGGGTCATTCTACAAAACGCGTTTCCTCATACATGCGTGGTAAAATGACTTTAACTATGAATATCTGATTCCAGCTTTTATTGTTTTACCATAGACGTTTTTCTACATGCATCAACAAATATATTTCTTTTTCCCCCCCCATTTTTTTCTTTTTTGGTCTCTTCCCACCTTGCTATATTGGCAAATATGCACATTGTTATGAAAAAAATATATATTTTAATAAAAGCTAACTTTTTGTCTTTTTTTTTTTATTACTTAACTTTAACATTTTGATTGACAAAATGCATTAAAAGGAAGTTATTCATCAACCCTGTTACCATTTTATTTATTTTTTCCTATTATTTATTTTGGGAAAATCTTAAAATTAGCCCATGATTTACTCACCCTCAAGTCATCCTCGGTGTATTTGACATTCTTCTTTCAGACGAATACAATCAGAGTTATATTTATAAAAGTTCTGGCTCTTCCCAGCTTTATAATGGCATTGACCTGTTGGTTCATTTTTAAATCCATAAAAGTGCATCTATCCATCATATAACTGCTCCACACGGCTCCGGAGGGTTGATAAAGGCCTTCTAAAGCAAAGTGGCGCGTTTGTGTAAGAAAAATATCCACATTTAAAACTTTATAGACTAAAATAACTAGCTTCTGACGGTCAGCGGTACGCAAGTCGACTTGTGCTAAAGGAGTAACCCCTTTCTGCAAGCTTTGACGCCTCTCGCGGATAGAGCTGGGCAACAAACTCAAGCCCCTCTTCTCTAATGTCGAAGTCCTCCGCCATTTCTCTTTAAAAACTCTAGTTTTAGACTTATAATTCATGACCGGTATTTTGTTTTGCTCTATCCTCTGCGCTTCTGCGCATGCGTGAAGGGTTGAAGGGTTACTCTTTCGACGTAAATCGATGCGTACGGCAATCCACCGGAAACAAGTTATTTTTGTCTATAAATTTTTAAATATAGATATTTTTCTTACACAAATGCGCCACTTTGCTTCAGAAGACCTTTATTAACCCCCCGGAGCTGTGTGGAGCAGTTACATGATGGATAGATGCACTTTTATGGACTTCAAAAACAAACCGACAAATCACTGCCATTATAAAGCTGGAAGGGCCAGTACTTTTTTAATATAACTCCGATTTTATTCGTCTGAAAGGAGAATGTCATATACACCTAGGATGACTTGAGGGTGAGTAAATCATGGGCTAATTTTCATTTTTGGGAGAACTAACCCTTTAACATGTCAACCCGGGTTGGGAATTGCCAGAAGCCCCACGATACGATATTATCACGATACTTAAACCTCGCTACAATAAACGTTATTCAGAGCAGTGTCATGACGGGTATGAAAGCGAGGCTGTGAGGGATAGACTAGACATGTTTTCAATGGCATCTGTTGTAAAAAGCTGCTAGATCACTTATTTTCCACAGCTCATGTTGTCAGGAGTTTTTTGTCTACTGAAAGATATTTTTGCAGTGTTTCGTCAGCAGAACAATCCAAAAAACACATTAAATAACAGTACAACCTACCCGAGATGTATGTTTATCCCTCACAGCCTTGCTTTCATTCCTGTTTAAAATCAAATATGGCACGGTGAATATTATTGCAATTTTAAACATTTAGCGATATGTTATTATATTGCGATTTATTACCTTCTTTCAACTACAAATGTCCTCAAAGGGAAACTTTCCTGACATATATTTTTATCTAATAAGATAGTTCTGTCTTTTCATTTCACATCTTCATATCTATATCCTCCTTCCCTTTCTTGTTCAATATTTTTAATATAAATTACAGTTTCTATTAGAGCATTCCACACTCATTTCAGTGTATTAGTTTTTACAATAAATATTATTTTAAGCAGTTTTACAAACATTACTAACATCCTAAAGAACAAGTCATAGGTGACATTAGCTGCATTTCCATTACCCAAATTGAAAATACGGCCAATGGAAACCTTAAAAAAAATCCATTATATCAAAAAGTTTTACGCTCGCGTGAGGTGGTTTTTCAGGCATTTCTAAAAGGGAATATTTCTCAAAACTGCAATGGAAACCGTTTTTTCGCATTTACATGTAACCTGGCATACATGTAAATAGTCACATGATTATTCTGAATCCACAGTTCCTCACACGTAGCCGCTCCCAAGTATAAGGGCTTTCTTTGCCATTAATGCTTGGATAACATTTCTTTTGATTAAAAAAAACTGCTAGTGCGGCGGCTGCACTATACCAACCATCTGTTGCCATGTTTTTCGGAATGACATCGCGAGAGGAAAACATTTTAGTCGCATAACATCGGTTAATGGAAATGCCATCAGTTCGCAATAGTTTTTTATCGACATTTAGAAAATATCGCTGTAATGGAAACCAGGCTAGTGTTCAGTTATGAAATGTAATTGTGCTGAATCATATTTATACTGTTGCTATAGGAAAATACATAAATGTGCCATTAACAGCATAAATATACAGTATAACTTGGGCGCTAGATGGCGCTATGTAGTTATTTTGGTTGTGAAATAGCCTACACAAAAACGTATAACCAGTATCATCGACCGGATGTAAAGGTAATGTAACAGGTGAGCTCTCAGGTGATAATGCATGCTTTTTTAACTATCCTTCTTCACACTCGAAATTCACTCCCTGAAAATATCAAGACTTTGCGTCCATGTATCGATACAATATCTTCATGCAAATTAACGCAATACAATGCTGTATCGATTCCCCCCAGCCCCTAATGTCAACTGTTACCATTGTTTTTAACAAATGATTGATAATATAATGATAGAATATCCCGTTTTCTAAAAAGGAAAAGGTAGCTTCACCACTTTCAACCCTTTTGCATTTTTGAAGGTGTAATTATTTTCTAATATGCAGTATATGTGATAATTTATCTTAAAGTCTGAATGAAATGGCAATTGTGGTAGTCTTTTCTTTCCTATTGTGATTTAATATATCTGAGTAAATCATCTATAACACTGCAACATTCTGTAAAAACATAAGAATTGTCCATTTTGATTTCATGTTGACTTGAACATGACTCAATGCGTTAACTTTTAATCACTTAATGTTTAAAATCGTATCAAATTTTACATTAAAAATCATGCTAAAACAAAAAGGCCTGTTGTTTCCATTACTTCCATTTCAGAGTGACAATGAACTGATAGTTTTAGGAATATTATGCACACATAAGCACACACACTACTGTTGTCCATGTAGTCCATGTATTATGTTTTTTTATTTTCCAGAGGAGGGATGGGGAAATACATGGTCATCTGTGGTGAACCTTAACAAAGTTAAAAAAGGCTACCCTCTGAGCGGGACCCATAAACATTTGAATAGCATCCCCTGGTATTTTTAGCTCTTGTTGCCCAGCCAAGGAAGCATCTCTAGAAACTTTTGGGGTTTTTCACAAGCTAACTATTGGAAACAAATGCTAGGTTGAGGTTTCAAAAGAAATCTGATCCAGAGAGTGTCTTTACAGGTGGTTTTTACCCACAGCTGCTTTGAATTCTGAAGCCTTTCCAACCAAAATGTCACATCCCATCCTGTTGCCTCCCTCCATCAAGCTGCGAATGAAAAAAAAAAAAAGTAAATAGACTTGCTTGAGTAAGCATGAAAAGAGAGAATGTTTGCCAGTATTTTCCTTTGGACTCCAATCTGGAGTGTAAAGTAATTAAAATCATTCTGAGTCTGAAAAAATAATTAACAAGAGATACAGGGTTCATCCTGCTGTACGTAAATAGTAATGGTGCATCATTGAGGTGTTTTTTTCTTTTTATGCAAATTAAGTCTGCAGTACATTTAACTGATCATACGCGTTTGGTTATTAGGGTTTTATGTTGTTTCATTCAGGTTTATATAACTTTTTTAAATCACTGTAGTCATTCACGCAGTTTTATTACACTTTGCTTGTGCTCTAGTAGGAAAATTTGAAAGTAATTAACCAATTCATTCATCCTTCCCTCGGGTCATTTTGACCCGAAACCCATTTTTAAATTTAAAAAAAAAAAAAATTGTGTTCATTGAAGTGGTCCAAGACCTCAGGACTTTTTTCCCACTTGAACCATGAATACACACAAAAATGACTGGATTCGAGGATGTGTATAATTTAAAAAAGTAACAAATCCTTTCCTCGCGGGTCAATTTGACCCTCATAGGAATGAATGGAATGCGAGGAATGCTTCAGTACACATAGAAAAAACCTAAAAAAAATTCTCAAAATGTAAACTAAAAATGCTAAAACTTTACCATTTTTTTATTTTATAATGTCTACATGTGTATCTGAATGCAAACTGAAGAGATAAACTCAAGAACTGACTTTAGGACCCAGCGGAACAGCTCATTTGCTCCATGTTGAGCTATAAGGCCGTCTATTGAAAAGAATCATGTTATATTATTATTAGTGTGGATATTATATTTACGTAACCTTCATCCCTCCCTCACATTCTGTATCAAATCCTTCCCTCCCGGGTCAAAATGACCTGAAGCCCTTCATTTAATTTGTATAATATTTTCTCTATTTTTTTAATGCAGTTCTTATGGAGATTTTTTTTGTGTGTGTGTGTTTGTGTTTTATTTAACTTTAAATTAGATTTAAACAATAAATAATTGAATCTTAATTTTGCTTTAGTCCTAGTTTTTGTCTTGATAAAAATATCCTCTAAATGTAATTCAACCTGGGTCATAAACATTGTTTGTGTTTGTTTACTTGTTTCATTTTCCCCCTCATCATTTTGTTCACATTCTTTAAGGGATTTAAATCATTTGCATTTATTTGCATTTATGTTGATTTGTGAATTAAGCACAATCTTGTCTGGATATGTTCAAGCTTTATGATAAACGAGCTTGCTGTAACAAACAAGATGTTATGCAGAATGATTATGGAAAACGTATTGTGCTGCCATGTCATAAACATGTCAGTTGTGATAATGTGATATTCTCTTTCAAGTGTTATTAACTGCTCTGACATGACTTCTGCTCCCTTTGAAAGGTTCGCGGGGCTTTTTCTTGCAGATGCGTACAGAAAAACTCCTTTAAGCCAGCACATTTGCTCGTTGCCTCATATCCTGTGGAATGGCACAGCACTCCTGGATGCCAAGCACTACGACCGAATCCTTTAGACTGCGTTCGCCTACACATTAGAGCCCTTTGGACTCGGGCTCCCACCATTTTCCAGCGCTGTAATGTTGTGCAGGTCCCTAGTAAATCAAAAACGCTACCAGATGCAGGCGTCCTCTGAGCTTTGCCTCCCCAACCTCACTGAATGAAATGCTCTGTTTTGGAGCCTTGATTTACGCGGCGAGCGTGCGACCACAGGCATTCCTGCATAAACCTGTGGCCTCGCTGCACGCTGAAGCAAAAGCCCGCGTCTGCCTGTGCGTTCCCACGCTTTCCTCTGTACTGCATGCCAGCGGAGGCTGTACCGCTGGTCTCCGGTCATTACGACAAGAAAGACAGGCTGCAATGCAGGGAAGGCTGAAATTGTCGGTGCTGAGATGCTTCTCATTGTCTGATGACCTTGTCATGTCCTTCGTTGGGAAGAAAACCGCTTTGAAATCTCAAATACATCCCATTCAAAGTGGTTTGCAGTTGACGGCAGTGCAGCTGGAGATAGCGGAAGTTTGTTCCGACAACATACTTTGTATGTACTCCATCACAAGCAACAGCAATAGACTATATATATTTAGAGGTGAAACATCTGTTTTGGACAAATTCCTTTGCCCACAGAGAATGTTGGGAGCGAGCTGTTGTCAGCTCTATTTGTTGACAGCTTTTAACGCAAGAGAAGACATCCTGTGCTTTAAAAAGTGCTTTGCTCTGACAGCAACGAAGCAACAAAGTGGCATGACCTGCCGCGTCTGTGAAAACACCTTGTTTTTTTTCTTCTAAATGATGAGCATATCTATCATGAAGGTGGGGGGCATCGTGTCGGACTAGTCTTGACGCAGGCTTCTATCAGCCCCACCTCCACGTGTTCAGGGCCAAAAAAAAAGTGCAAGGATGCCAGCCTGGAGTTCTGTCTGCGATTTAAACAAGCAGACAGCATTCATTTTGAGGGAAAACGGCAAGGGAAACGGTTGCGGGAGGATGGAGCTGCCTTTTCCTGACAAACGGCTCGGTGTGTTCTTTCTCCAACTCTCTGCAAGTTTTTTTTTTTTCCCTTTTCTTCCCCAAACAACACCTGTCACGATGTTACTGTAAAGTCCAATTAACACAGTCGTCCTAGACGCCCTCCTTCCCTCCCCTGCTTCCCCTCTACCTGTTCTTGTCAGCCTGAGCTCAGGCTTTGTCTTAAGACCAGACCACTAGGAATAAGGAGAACAATAATGTGTTGGTTCTTCTATGCAGGTGGTGATTAGTGAAGGATATTTGTCGGGTAAAATGCCATTGAAAATATGTCGACAGCCAATTTCTTTGCACCAGTCGTTTGTCGGAATTGTAGTTGCTTGTAGGATCACTTTATTCGCTGAAATTATGTTCTGATGGCCTTCTGTTATGGCAAATATGAGTGTCCATGAACCATGTTGATTTCAAATGGTTTTAAAATATTCAAGAACATATGAAATGACTACACTGTAAAATCGAATTATTAGGGATGCACCGAATCCAGATTTTTGAGGTTCGAAACCGAATACCGAATCCTACTCCAATCCTCAATCACAGTTAACACATTAATGAAGTAAACAACGTCCACAGCAGTGTATTTTTAATTTAATTTCACAATAATTAAGAATAGGCAACATTGTGCCAGGATGACTGTCCTTCCTTTGCCGTACCTGAAGTTGCTGCATTTTGGCTGCTGTCTGTAGATTCCCTCATGCACAACTCGTATTCTTTCGGATGTTTTAACAGTGGCTATTGTTTAGGGTCCTTGCCACCACGAGACAAATCGGCATTGCAAATTGAACATGTTGCTCGACTTGAATCGCCTTCTTTTGGCTGAAAGTACTGCCAAACAACACATTTTCTGCTCACGAGTTCCATTTTCACTTTCTCACAGCCTACTGCATTCAAATGTTCCACCTAGTAAACACCTTCACGTACTCAACGGCGGCGTCATTGCGTTCGACCAGCGGAGCGCAAGCCTAGGGTTCGGTTCGGTGGAAAAAAATTCTAAGGTTCGGCAGAAACCGAACCCCGTCAAAAAGCCCAGTATACGGTCGAATCCGAACCCGAATCCTGGATTCAGTGCATCCCTAATAATTATATGATCAATAAGTTATGACAAGATGTTTTTACATTGCTTTAACTCATCAAAATAAGTTATACAAGATTCAACTCATTTTATTAAGTCAGTTTGATGTAATTTAAGTTGAAATCACTTAAATGACATTAAACTTTAACATCCACTTTGATTGTACTTAATTTAAGGCAGCGAGTTTTTATTTTTATTTTTACAGTTTATGTCAAATTAAAGTGATACAGTTCCTGTATTTTTTGGTTATTTTGTTTGTTTGTTTGTTTTTTTATATTTAATTCTAAACCTTTAGATTAAGGTCCAATTCTCACTTACCAAATTATTAAAAATGACTTTTGCTTAAAAAAAATCCTAATTACTGCTTATTAATATTTAGTATGGTAGTTTTTAAGTTAAGGTATGGATTAAGGGATGTCGAATATTGTCCTGCAGAATAAGGCATTAATATGTGCTTTATAAGTACTAATAAACAGCCAATATCCTAGTAATATGCATGCTAATAAGCAACTAGTTAATAGTAAGAATTGGACCCTAAACTAAAGTGTTACCTTATATTTTATGTTTTATATTTATGTTAATGTAGATCATTTTTTATCTTGCATGTTGGTTGCACCACATGAGACAAACATTTTTCAAATATTAATAATCAATGAAACCAGTTTTGAGATAGTGATAGATTGAGATAGAAAGATACTACTTGACTACAAACTACTTCAAAAAGAATTTTTTTTAGTGAGGTCGAATAGGATGTAAGGACACTTTAATCACCCTGGTAATGTAAATTGTAAATGTATATAAATGTATTTTTATTACATGTTTAGTTTTCTAAGGGAAAATAGAACTGACACCTGTAGTGTATCAAGATAAAAGTCAAATCTTTTTTCCGTTCTGTGAAATTCTCAAGGTCCATTCTGTGAGCTGAGGTACTGCAAGTTAATACATTAGATTTCAACAAAAAAATTGTATCACTCTTTATGACATTTTGAGGTGTTGAGTGTGAAATGCATGTAATATGCATTTATGCAAATACATGAACATGGAAATTATTCCTTGAATTCATTTAAAGGCCAACATTTGCATACAGAGTCATAATTAACTATTTACAACTTTGGTCCCAATGAGCATAGTGAATGTGAATATTTCTCGCAATGCCCCCCCCTTCCTCTTTCCAATTAAGTATGCTGCATGAAATCTCTTCCACCGCAACAGAGCCTCGGACTCTCCGTGTTTGTTTGAAATGATCCAGAGAGTGCAAAGTTTGGAGGCGAGGCACGAGAATCGACTCTCAGCACCTAACCTTTCTGACAATTTCCCCTGTGTGCATGCGAGAACGGGAAAAAGTTGCCCTGATTAGTTTACAGTTTGCTCAAAAATCAGCATAATAAAGCATTTGAATAGGATGAAGAGATCTAACATCCTCGGCTTGTTTACGATTGCTCGGCGGAGATGCCACGTCGACTCCTCTCTGACCCTGAGGCACGGAGTCACTTAATGCTCTGCCTTTCCATTCTGCGCTCCCGTTTCGGAGGCAACCAGCAGCGAGGGAGTTCCCGATGGAGGCCGGATAGAGCGCAGCCCCTCCAGGCAGTCCTGGGGTGCAGTTACCCCCGGCATGTGTCTCTGCATTGTAATGAAGACGAGATGCACCACCATGAAGTAGACGGAGGAGCAAGGCTACTCACCAAGGACTGACCCGTGGTTCAGAGGACAGGAGACTGGCGCAGTGGGAGAGCCCCTTCGCCACAATGATCAGAGGAACTGCGACGCTGAAGGCAGTGCTGAAAAAAAACCCAACTGATTAGATGTTGCTGTCGCCCATGCAGCTCGCTGGAAAGCCTTTTTCTTATTCTGGGGCTTGTTTGTTTCTTGCCCCCTCTAAGCCTTTTGTCATCCTCAGACAGCGACGGATGCAAGTTCTCTGTGGTGTGGGGCTTTGCTCGTAATTAGCTGAAAGTTCTCAGAGACTTGACAGGAAGAAAGTGTGGCAGAAGCTCAGAATGTTCGCTTGTTTATTGTTTCTCTCTTTTTTTTTTCGCCCCAAAATCTTTGAATACATCAAAAACTCTTTCGCTCCCAGACTTTAAGACTGATTTTGAACTCTTTATTTCATCAGGAGCGCAGAGTTTTATGGTAAGTTACAGTATCAAAAGTCTGTAAACTGAACAAGTCCTTTTTCGATCCAGAAAACACAAACTTTCCTCACAAGAAGTTATGGTGCACAACTCCACATGTATTTCCTGCACTTTGCTGGATCGCATTTCACATGGTTTACACTCGTTTGATAGTATCGCATAGGGGCTATCGTTTAGGGCGCGTGTCCATCAAAGTATTTTTTTTTTCACATGGCTAGCGTATTTTTCCAATTGATTTCAATGGGAGCACCACGTTTTTATATGCCAGGAGCGTAAGGAGGCGCTGAGTGCTCTGTGTTTTTTCCAGTCGCAGAGAGTTGAAGACCTTCAACCTTGTTCAACCTTGGATAAAACCAAGCGGCAACCTCCCGCAGTCTCTCTTGAAGCCAATATGGAAGTGTCTGAAACTGCAATTCATCGACTGGCCGCTAGAGACAGGCTCCAAAAGGGAGCAGAATCTTATTGAGCCCCATGTTAAAATGCCCAACTTTACAGCAAAAAAAAAACTTTTTTACAGCCTGGTACAAAAACTGTTTTTGGTCTATACAGCTAATTTTGCCCTTCATGACAATTTTTGAAATGAATGAGGTGATTTTTTTTTTTATAACTCATGTTTAAATTATATTAAGCCTTAAAGTTCTGCATAATTAAGGGCATGGCCACTTGAGTGACAGGTGGATTGCCACTATGGTCGAGCTAGGCGGGCATGGTTTCAGCAACCAGGCACCTCAGCTCCACCCATGCATTTTTATATAGAAACAATACAGAAACAAACTATCTGTGAAATGAGATACTAACACTTCCGCATATATTCCTTATCATTGCAAGCAAAGCGTCTCAACTGAATATATACGCTGCACTGCCAAAACACTATCAAATTTTCAGCCGGCTAAAAATGCTTTGTTGGACACACCGCCTCATATATTCTGAAGTGCCTACATCTCTTTTTATCTGCAGCTTCGGTTATACAAAGGTCCTGAGCTGTCAGATGTGTTCATCTTATATCAAGCTTGTTCTGAATTCACGGGTAAAATGAACTGACCTTCTTTCTTTCTGTCTTTTTTTTTTGCCTTTCTCTTTGGATGCTTACTGATGCAATATGCTGGTCTTCATGAGTTTATGCTAAATCCCCAGTGAGGGATAAACTTATCTTCCTTGAATCCAGATTTTCAACACTAAAAAAATGGTTCTTAAAAGGTTCTTTACACATAGTGACAGTTCTATTTAGAACTATAGTGGTCTTGAAGAACCCTTTATATGCTGAAATGGTTCTTTGTGTTAGAGTATAGGGGTCTTTTTTCCCGCCCTTTTCTTTTTCAAATCTGTAACTGTCAAAGCCACCTCATTACTGATTTTCTGGAGCTCAGCTATACAACTACACAGACTGTCAACACTCTCAACAGGTAAATTATTTCTTTCTTAAAATATCTATGCATTTTAACTTTCAAATTGTGACTGGTTTCTCTTTTTAGTTTAACAGAACATGAGCAGCTCTGCTCAATTAAGGATCTTATATCCACTAAGTAACAGAGATATTGAAATTATGCTCCATATTGTGAGATTCTTTTTTTTATTACTTTATGCATAAACATACTCAGTCATAAAAAACATTAAAGCTATCCCATGACTTTATCACTTTATCCTTTTTAACATTGTAAAGTGCTTACATACTGTCAATTTTTGCTAATTTTGGCCATCGTAAACATAAATGTTTTTACATGAACAAATGAAAGAGGCAGACTGTAACTCTAAACTCAATTGTGTATTTCAGATGCCGTCTCATCTCATAAACTCATCACCTGAAGAGAGAAACTGCCACTCAAAATACACACATGATGGACGTAAACACATCATAGAGGATTGTGAAGATATTTTACTGGAACTTGGTGTTTATTACGTATATCATGTTCAATGTCAATTGTTATTTGTGTAGGCCTATTCAGCTAACAACTGTGGTTAGAGCACTGTCATTTTTTCTATAATTTGCCATGTCAATAAAAAATAGAAGTACCTAATTGACACACGTAATGTAAAACCCAGAGGCCACAAGATATTATAAGACTTGGCAGATAGGGGGCAGGGGGAGTAAAGGTTATTTATAACACCATTAAGGTCCTATATAGCACATTCAAAACCTTATAAAAGGGTTCTATTTAGCACCAAAAGGGTTCTGCTATTGTTACATGCCAAGGAACCCTAATTTGGTAATGTTTATAACCATTTTTCTTTAGAGTGAAGGGTAAGTTTTAACTCTTTTAAGGCGACCCTAAGCAGCTTTGTCAAAATGACAACATTCATCCATTCAGCCAAATAATGCAAGGGAATGTCAACATGCGCTACTTGTACAAGAATTCTGACACTTTCAAAACTGAGGGCTCTTATGCTTCTTAAATAGGCACTGGTGTTAAACTTTTGGTGTTACAGAATGGACTACCCAGGGTCTAGAAGGTGCTCCAGGCATGTACATCAAGAGAAGAAGGGGCATGCCTCACTGTGAATGTGTGATATTATGGCCAGGCTCGGCCACCGATAGAGGCCAGTCCGTACCCCGACAGTGCAACCTCCCGGCACAAAGGATGGTCCTGCCGAAGCTTTCCGGCCCCATTAGCACCCGAGCGTCAAGGCAAAGCTCCAGAACCTCATTCATTATTCATCGCCGCGCAGGCAGAGGCCCTGATAAATTCTCACTTTAAGTGACAATGAGTGACAGAGCCTGGGGTTTTTTATGGCCATCCCCTCCCTGCCGCCAGTGGCGTGCTGGCCAAAGGTCCAGCCTGATCCTCCGCTAATGACCGGCATGATGTATGTGCAGCGAAGCAGAGGCTGACACCGGTGCTCTACCGTCCCGCTCCCCCAGTCCCACACCGGGGGTAAGCTCCATCCCATCCCGGGAGCTCAGCAGGCCACGGAAACTCCTCATTAGCTGGGACACACAGAGTTAACCTGGAGGGAAGGTGGTAAAGGTAAGAGAATGGAGGGTGAAAGGGAGGGGGGCGGGGGGTTTGGTCATGGTGGTGGGACAGTCATCTTATTTATACACCTTCTTGGCCTGGAATTGCAATGCAACACCTTCACATGGACCACCTACCCTTACTTTTTGCTGAACATTAAGCCCCACAAAATGTTTAAAATACCATTTATTGTTTAGAAATGAGTGACTTTGTACAAGCAGACAGTAATTAACACCTCAATGTGAATATTTAGGTAGAACGGTCATTGTTTTTCTGTGGATTTCTGTAGACATTTTCTGGGTATCTGTAACAATACGGTGAGTATTGACTTGCTCAGGGTTTGGTATTGAAACTTCAAAGGCATTTCAACATTTTATTCTATTTTAACTTTCACAGGTGAAGGGAGGGGTCCTTAGCCTCTGTTTGTATCTGTTCGTCTCCAGTGATATCGATTGAATTGGATTTTAACCCCTCTTCTTTGCGCTGCACTGAAGACAAATGCTTTCAGTGGAACAAAGGCTGCATACTGTGTGTGGCTAGCTTTTGAGAGCCAAGTCTCTAGGGTGCAGCCAATGTATCTTTCCAAAAAAAGATATTTCTCGGGGGAATGCTTTGCCATTCCAAGTTTCTGATGTAGTCCTTGCTCCTTATTATTGTCTTTATTGTAATGATGTTGTTAAATAGGTGTTTTAATATGTGAACGTATTTCCTAGGGTATCTAATTGGGATATAATAATTGGGAAATACACAAGGCCAATAAAAACTACATACGGTGATTTTTCTACTTCCTATCTTGAGATTTTCAAGTCAATGTAATGCATTTGACCTTTTCTCAGTAAAACATAAGAATTCAGAAGGTTTCACATGCTAATCAAGTTGATACCATAAGCGGAACGTTTATTAGCTTATGCCATGACAAAGAACAAACATTAGTTTACACTAGTCTTTAGCAGTACCTCATTAGATCGGTGTCCCTGTTTCATCTATGATTGGTCATCCACCAGGAGCTTTTTATTACCAATTCCTTTGTGCAGCCAGGGAATGGTCTCCCAGTGCCTCACTTATTTTGTTGGCACTGATGTCTTATTCTACTGATTAGTAAGCTAAAAACATTTTTATAACAAGCATCTACTATTAACTTGGAAAAGCTTGGGTTGGAAAGATGTTGCTGCCAAGTGTTTTTGAAGTATCTTCATCTATAGCCCTATTTACACCTGGTATTAAGATGCGTTTTGTTAGATCGGTTTACAAGTTGACGAGGGAGACGCATTCCCGTTTCCACCTGGTGTTAGTGTTGTGAAAAGTTCCAAGTCGGTACTGAAATTTGATGATACCAGCATTTCCCTCTAGCATTTTGAACGCTGTGGAACGGATTCTTAAAGACCTCTGATTGGCCATCGTGTTGACAAGCTCAACATATACGTCTCTATCATTGTAGCCAATCAGACATATATAGCCGTGTTTCCACCGCAGGAACTTTCCCCAGGAACTAGGGACTTTGGGGTGGTACTCGGTGTGTTTCGACCGCAGGAACCAGGGTCTAAATGAAGTTCCGGGTAAATATTTCCCCCTCCAAACGGCCCTGCTCGCAAGGTAGTACTTTTTCAAAGTTCAGGGTGGGACTTGGGCGCTGAACATGCTGATTGGTTGAGCTTGCGCAGCATTTTATTTCAACCGGCATTTTTAAAAGTCTTGTGTGGTTCGTTCTGCGTTCAGTAAATATCAGTCTTGCTTTTTCTGTCCGATGGTGTATATTGTCTCCGCAATCGCACTGTCAATGTCCGTAATAGCTAATAATAGCATACGTTGTCTTCTTTTAAATCTAGCTTTACGAGCTTTCAGAATACACAGAATACACTTTTCAGAATACACAGTATCAGTGCTCATCTCTTTTCCGCCGTTTTGTTAATTACCTCTTTTGTAAACCAATACATAACTAGCAAAAGCAGTGCTGCTTGAATCTCCTCCATACTTGTTATTGTTGCAGACAGTGTCGCACAAAAATGATTAGGCTACTGTCTGTCGCTGACTGGGAGGAACAGTTGCGCGCAGTCCTACGTCACCGGACTAATTTGCCTAATCTTCACGGTACTTTAGACCGCAGTGGAAACACGGACAGTAGCACGTCTGGTGGGAAAAAATCCTGTAAAAAAAGTTCTTGGTACAAATTGTTCCGGGTCATTTCGGTGGAAACGGGGCTTATGTTGAGCACGTGAACACAATGGCCAATCAGAGACATATGTTGAGCGCATGAACACAATGGCCAATCACAGACATATATGTTGAGCGTGTGAATGCAATGGCCCATCAGAGACGTATATGTTGAGAACGTGAACACAATGGCCAATCACAGACTTATATGTTGAGCGTGTGAACGCAATGGCCAATCAAGAGACATATATGTTGAGCGTGTGAACACAATGGCCAATCACAGACTTATATGTTGAGCGTGTGAACGCAATGGCCAATCAGAGACATATATGTTGAGCGTATGAACGCAATGGCCAATCGAGAGACATATATGTTGAGCGTGTGAACACAATGGCCAATCGAGAGACATATATGTTGAGCGTGTGAACGCAATGGCCAATCGAGAGACATATATGTTGAGCGTGTGAACACAATGGCCAATCACAGACTTATATGTTGAGCGTGTGAACGCAATGGCCAATCAGAGACATATATGTTGAGCGTATGAACGCAATGGCCAATCGAGAGACATATATGTTGAGCGTGTGAACACAATGGCCAATCACAGACTTATATGTTGAGCGTGTGAACGCAATGGCCAATCAGAGACATATATGTTGAGCGTATGAACGCAATGGCCAATCGAGAGACATATATGTTGAGAACGTGAACACAATGGCCAATCAGAGACATATATATGTTGAGAACGTGAACACAATGGCCAATCAGAGACATATATATGTTGAGAACGTGAACACAATGGCCAATCAGAGACATAGATATGTTGAGAACGTGAACACAATGGCCAATCACAGACTTATATGTTGAGCGCGTGAACGCAATGGCCAATCAAAGACATAGATATGTTGAGAACGTGAACACAATGGCCAATCACAGACTTATATGTTGAGCGCGTGAACGCAATGGCCAATCAGAAACATATATGTTGAGAACGTGAACACAATGGCCAAGCAGAGTCTTATATGTTGAGCGTGGGAACTCAATGGCCAACAGCACTCAAAATGCTAGAGGGAAATGCTGGTATCACATTTAAAAAATGTCAGTACCAAAGTCGGTACTTTTTTGACAGCACTACCTGGCGTCTCTTTTGTCCACTTTCAACCACTTCTGTCCTGATTTCTTCGAGGGGAGGGTCTGTGGGTGAGGAAATGTATGGACTTTTTCAGATCTTTCAATCTAATGGATGAAATAAGCTTGCACAGTTAACATATGAACATGAAAGGAGACGATGGAAAACATACGGAGAGCAGGATCTTTCATTTCTGCTCTTATAGCCACAAGACAGAACGCTGAGTTTAAATCCCATCTGGCTAGTGTGCTTCCCATAATGTTTAGAGATTAGGTCAGTAAGGTGGTCTTTTGTGTGGCTGTTCGAATGCATTGATTTGACCATATGAGCGTTTGCACTACGAAAGCAATCCAGTTAAAAATGCGTTTTTGACTACCTCTGGAAGTGGTCGAAAGTGGACAAGCTAACAGAGCCTGTAGTATTGCAGTTATTTTGTCTAAAAGTAAATGCATTAAATACACATTATTAGCAGGAATACGCTATGATTGAATTCTTGATTCTGAATTGTTGATTAATGGTTCATGACAAATTTTTCTTAATTTTACCCATATCAATATTCGCATCCATATCTGACACATGGAGTTTCGAAGCAACCGAATGCTTGCTTTTGACAGACAGATTCCACCTTTACTAGAGAGAGAATGGGGAAGAACTGAATGAGTAGAGCTGCCTTTTCAGAAGATATAGAAGATGAATACCTCTGGAGAGTCCGCTAGCCTACCTGCTGTTTGGTCAGGAAAATTATAGTGCGGCCCAGGAGAGCGCAATAGTATGTATATATTTAAAAATAGATGTATACATCAAAGTGCATTCAAGATGTTTGGAATCCCTTGTGGTGTATTCTTTGCCTCTCATTCTTTCTTTCACATTCAATTGCTCTTTTTCCATTTCTTTGGTCCTAGAAGATCTAGATGTTTGAATGCTTTGTTGGATTGCGCATCTTGATTAGCGCCACACATGAATAAGGTTTGTCGTTGTGCAGGGAACGATGGAGTTGACATGAATGTATCCTTTGATCTGGAATTTTAATGACTGAGTTTTTGTTGAATGGTTTTCAGAGGTATGCCGACAATGAGGTACTCTTGGTTTCCTTGTCTGACTGGTCAGCTATGTTCGTCCTGTTTATCTGTGGTGCCTGTTGCTCGTCTCAATTCACTACAGCTGTGTTAATGCTGTACCAAGGAACTCTCCAGCTGATTGGACATTTCTTGGCCCTCGAAACTGTGCCTTGGCTACCTCCTTTGAAAATTCAACTCATTTTAGAGATACACAAGCCACGACCGTCTGTGCTGATGAGATTCCAATTGCCTTGGGAACCAATATGTACACAACATGAGTGTGTTAAGCGCATTACTGTAATTTTTATTTTAATGTGTGGTAACTGGCATATGTGACAAATGCTGTTGATAAAGCTTAGGTTATTGTAACATTTCTTTAAAGGTCCCGTTTTTCGTGTTTTTTTGAAGCTTTGATTGTGTTTACAGTGTGCAATATAACATGTGTTCATGTTTCATGTGTAAAAAAACACAGTATTTTTCACACAATTTACTTATCTGTATACCGCTGTTTTCACTGTCCTCAAAACGGCCTGAGAATTTCCTCGTTCTATGAAGTCCCTCCTTCAGAAATACGTAGCGAGTTCTGATTGTGCCAGCGGTTCCCGTGCATACCTGTCAAGTATCCCGTTTTGGCCGGGAAAGTCACGTATTTTACCCTTCTTTCCCGCCGTCCTCCCGTATTAGTATTTTCCTGTAAATCTCCCGTATTTTAACCTGCGTTATTAAAAAACAATAATACCGGAGTAAAAAAACAAAAACCAATCTGTGCTCTGTAACTAGCCTCGCGATAACTGGCATCTGCAGTAGCCTACAGTATAGGTGTCAGTTGTCGCGAGGCTAGTGTGTGAGGTCAGATGACGAGTGACAACGCGGGAAAAAAACAAAACAGAGACGGATGATGATGGACGTAACGATAGAGACGGATTAAGGCACTCCTGCCAAAACAAAACAAAAAAAAACCTCGTGTAAATACCGTGATCAATGGGACAGCGAATTTAATTATAAAATGTAAGTGACTTAATGTTAATTAATTGTTTATGGAACTGGCGTATGAAATCAGTGTCATTTCCAGTCGTGATGGTATTCTGGAAAACAACACTCTTGTTAGTGTAATGTTGCTTAACTGTATCATATGTTATAAATATAATAACTACACCATTTTAACCGTGTATGTTAACTGAGTTTCTGTGTGTGAGCGGCGCTCATTTGTTTTCGATTTTCTCTTCGAGAGGCTGCGCGAGCCTCAACCACTCAACATTGTTGTCAGTTCGTTTGATATTATTATCCACTATCGATCGCCACTTACACTAACTGAATGCAGAATCATTATTGCACTTTGGTGATTCCCTAGTTATTTTTTTGTTTTGACATTTTACTCAGGATACTTGTCTGTTGGTCAAGTAAAATTATTTTTCACTTGCCCCTTCAAAAAATGGACAAGGACAAGCCTACAAGCGTTCATGTCGAGCCCTGCCCATAGCAATGCAAGTTCAGAAAGAGTATTTATGGTACGAAAGATTGTTACAGAGAATAGGATGACATTAGACAACAGAACTGTTTGTGCTCTACTCTCATGTAAAATGAACCACTCTGGCCCAGCCCACAAATACACTCCTTCCAAAACAGTCTTAAAGAATGCAAAGTCTGCAACAAATGTGTACAATAACTCACTAAAAGAGTAAAGAAAAGTTGTGTGAAATGAAAATAAAAGAAAAACTGTAAAAGAAAAGCAATATGAAATGAAAAGAATGTGTGGAATGAAAATAAAATCTAAAGACAAGCAATTTTAAATGAACAGAAAATATGCAAATAAGCCTTTAAATAAATGCTCATTATATATACCCTTTTGTGTTTTCATTTGGGCTATAACACCTGTCTTAAAATGTAAGGGATACTGGAGCTTGGTTGGGGTGGTGGGACTGCTTGCGGTGGGCGCCGAAAAATTTCCCTTATTTTCAAATCCAAAACTTGACAGGTATGTTCCCGTGTTGTGATTCGACAGCAGCTTACACACGTTGCCTGAGAAGGTCACGCCTCTTACCATAACGGGGAGATGAACACGCTCAAACTACAGCCCCTGAAGGCCAAACAAAGGTGATTTGACTCCGGGATGAAAATAACAGCGTCTGATGGCGACAAATCGAACCGAACCGAACGCAACACTTCCTCTTCTCCACGAGGGAGCAACAAGACCACGCCCCCTTTTTCGTGTATTCTTGTGGGCGGAGGTTAGTCGACAAACTGTTCTACTGACGTCATTAAAGCAGGATGTACCAGGATGTAGTCCAAACTGGCCGTTCGCTGTAGGCTTTGAAAGGGAACTTCTGTTAAATAAAATATCTCGCTTGGCATTGAACTTTGAGCTTTATAATTTTACAGGTATTATTTATGCTCTAACAGCAACATTACACACCAACTAAAGTTTGAAAAATGGGATCACGAAGAACAGGACCTTTAACATTCTGTAACATTTTCCCACCAGTGGGACACCTAGGTTTACTTCACTATTACAATTAAATTCTAATATAATCATGACAAGCTATATATCTTTGGAAAGGTCTGAGACTCCTACATATATATTTTACCACTGTTTTTGTTACAAATGTAGGAACAGGAATAGATTAATTTCTGACAAGAGTGCACCTAAAAAAATCTATCATAACAGGAGTTCCGACGTATAATAAGTGCACACACTTAATCATTGAACTTTGGTTTTCACGCTAAAGGTAAAATGAAATAAAACGCATATTCTAGTATTTGTCCATAAACATTTATAAAATGTTATCCTCTAAAACTTATAATATATATATATATATATATATATATATATATATATATATATATATTATATATATATATATATATATATATATATATATATATATATATATATATATATATATATATATATATATTATATATATATCCTTTTTATATAGCATATATTTTAGTAATTATCATAAATTAGATATCATTCGAAAGCTTACAAACTCAAAATTCATCCTGTGAAAACCGTTTTGAAATTGGATGTTGTATTACCTTAGAAACGGTATTCAAATTTCTTTTAGCAGACTCCTCCTCTATTGGGCGTCATCATGTTTCATAATTTATAATCAAAACCAAAATCTAATCTTGATAAAACACATATCGTCTAAAAGGTCTAAGTGCAAATGTTTGTGATAGAAGTGATATTTGGCAGAAATTCCTGTAATTTGTTACAGGAATGCATCAAAAAAAAAAATTCAGTGGAATGATGGGATATTTTTGGTAGTACGCCTAAGCAAAATCTCATGGGAATTTAAATTTTTGTGATATCAACTTCAAATTTGGAACACAACTTGGTTAGACATATGGCTTTGATTTTAAAGTAATTTTAGGGGGGAAATATGTTGTAAAATATACATTTTATATAAAATAACAAATATTTAGTACAGTACATTTGATTTACAGTACATTTTAACTTCTTTAAAACAAGACCAAACTTACGTCTTAGGTCCAAAGCATTCTTGAATTGCAACCATTTAGGTTTGGATTGGCTGTTAAGGGGTTAAGGTTTTTTTTTTTTTTTCTTATATGAGACTTATTTTCTCTATTTGATCATTAAATATAACTTTTGATGCATATTATGTAGAATAGCATCTATGCAATACACAATATTTCCCCATCTTGTCATCAGTCAACATTTTCCTTCTGTTGGTATTTAACACCTGCTTATTTGTGTATACGAAGTGTAATTTACCCATGTTAAAATGTGCAAGCAGGTCTAAATACATTATGACACTTTGACAGGTCTGTACACCCCCCCCACCCCCCCCCCCCCCCCCCTTGTCTGTTTCATAGCATGTAGCCGTTCAGAGGACAGAGGAAGGTGTTTTAATGGCTCTTTATCATCATATCCACCCTGGTGAGAAACAGTGAAAGTTCGTATATGTAATGTTACATTTATACCTCTCTTACGGTGTGTGCAGGTGGAACATGATAAAGACAAACACATCACACACAGCCCTCTGCCCTCTGGTGCATCATGGGAGAGGAGAGGGGCTTCAGGGCATAACTCCGTCGCTTTAGGCTGTCCTTGTTAGGAAGCTGTCAATCAAAAAGAAGACCTAGCGAACTTGCCTCACCATGTTGTAACCTTTGGGAAGAGAGAGAGAGAGAGAGATTGAGGAACGAATATAATACCTATTTCCTGAGGAAGCCGATTAAGCCCAGTCCTACTTAATAAGCACAGGCCTCAAGAAGAGAAAACGTGACTGATGACCCTTTAAAGGGCGAATGGCGGGGTTCATGCCGGCATGTACTGTAAAAACCACAAGCCACCTTTTTCTTCTCAGTGGCAAACAGGCAAAATTAGTCAAGGTAAGTGAATAGACACAGTCGTGGATGCACACTGCCATCCAGTGGTGGAGGATAGAACTTCACCCCATCATTTAGGCCTTTTTAGATCTGGTATCAAGATTTCAAGTGAAGGGTGTAATATTTTGTTTTATTGTAGTTTATAAAAGGCAAATAGTACTGAAGACGTTTTGTAAATGTATGAACTTTTTCAATTTTCTGTTGGACTATCCATGAAATCAAAATGGAAGTTTTTTGGCTTTTAGTATTAATATGTTATGCTTACTGTTATCTATGAGCTAGTGTGCTGCTAACCAATGACAAAACTCGGATGTAGAAGATGTAAGCATTCAAAACATGTCTCTCACTTCTGCCGATATGGATCAATGATTTTGATGACATCATTCTGCCGTTCAAGGGTTAGTTCACCCAAAAATGAAAATTAGCCCATGATTTACTCACCCTCAACTCATCCTCTGTGTATATGACATTCTTCTTTCAGATGAATAAAATCAGAGTTATATTAAAAATGTCCTGGCTCTTCCAAGCATTATAATGGCAGTGAATGGTTAAGTCCATAAAAGTGCATCTATCCATCATATAACTGCTCCACACGGCTCCGGGGGGTTAATAAAGGCCTTGTGATGCGTTTGTGTAAGAAAAATAGAAACTAATATAAAAATAGACTAATATAACTAACTTCCCACGGTCAGCGCTAAAAGAGAAACCCCAGACGCTACGTTTTGTTTTGTTCTATCCTCTGCACTTCTACGTTTGTCAGTACGCATGCGTCAAGGGTCAAGTAGTTATTTTAGTCTATAAAATTTTAAATATGGATATTTTTCTTGCGCCACTTCGCTTCAGAAGGCCTTTATTAACCCCCCGGAGCCGTGTGGAGCAGTTATATGATGGATGCACTTTTAAGGACTTCAAAAATGACATATCCATTCACTGCCATTATAAAGCTTTGAAGAGCCAGGACATTTTTTTATTTAACTCCGATCGTATTCGTCTGAAAGTAGAAAGTCATATACAACTAGGATGACTTGAGGGTGAGTAAATCATGGGCTAATTTTCATTTTTGGGTGAACTACCCCTTTCAGCTTCTCATCAGATTTTCTGTCCAATCAAATGCTCTCTAGAATCGAAAGCGTCCCGCCCCCTACATTTATAAATAGGCTAAAATTGGGCACTCTACATGGTTACTGGCAGGGGCGGAGCGGGGGGGTGGCTAATTGGGCTTAAGCCCCGAATGTTTTGTCAAAAGCCCCGAATCTTTTAGTTTAAAAAAAATAATAATAATACTTAAACGTTGTTTCATTTCCTCCCAGTCTTTCAGACTGGAGCGGCAAAAAATGAAACAAAAGCTCTATTACCGTGTGTGGTGGCGGTCGGCAATGCATCGCACAGCACTCAGCTTTTTTGCCAATCAATGCCAAATGCCAATAAAAACCAACGAAGATGAATATACATCTTCTTCTTCGTCGTTGTCCTCAGGGATTGGCGGGCTTTTGTATTTCACCGGCGTCGTAGTTAACCGGCTAACATGGACATAACGAAATTTTTTAAAAGGAACACTAAACCTCACCGGCCAGAGAGAGATTTAGCGTCAGACGAAACGCGGACAAGTGTTACAGGTTTGTGAATCCGCTGTTGTAACACTTGAATTACATGACTGTATTGCTGGCCAGCTAGCGAGTTAACATTAGGTGTTGCTTATTAAGGCGAGACACGACAGGTGAAAACAGTCAATTTTGAGAATTGGGCCAGTTTGCTCCCTAAACATTTAAGCTTTCATGTCAAAATAAAAGAAATGTCAACATTACACATTAAGGTGGTTATTTCATTATATTTTGTCACCGTGCGCCTTTAGATTTCTACCTGAAATCATCCAAAGTTATTCTAACGCGAGCTCTCGTGCCGTCTCCATTCACAGAAACATGTCATACCTGGTATCATTATAAAGCTCTCAGTCTCAGTAGTAATCAAGTAGCAAGAGCTAATAAAAATAAAAGTAAACAACAACAGATTAGACGACGAAACAGAATTAGATTCAAATAGTTATAGATGGACATATACAAGTTACAACAGTTCGTTGTTCGGGCAGTTCGTCTGCAGTGTGTGTGACTGGTGTTATGTGTGTTTGTTAAGGTAGTTCTCTTAAGGTAGTTCTCTAATAGCTATTGCTATTAATAATTTATTCATTTATCAATTTCCACGTGTTTTAAATATTATACACTACTGATATTAATTAACTGAATATATATATTTTGTTTGTAGGTTGGGGGTTTTATAGAAATGCAGTTATACAGTATAAAACTTTAAAGGCCGTTTTCTCAAAATTAGTTTTTTCCTCACACTCAAGAGTCAGATATATCCACTTCAGTAGCACCTACAAGCACCATCTTTTGCAGACTTTTACTGAACTATCTATCTATCTATCTATCTATCTATCTATCTATCTATCTATCTATCTATCTATCTATCTATCTATCTATCTATCTATCTATCTATCTATCTATCTATCTATCTATCTATCTATCTATCTATCTATCTACTGAACTATCTATCTCAAACAGCCTGAAAAATAGTGCATTTAGCTGATGTAAATGGGAAAAAAATCTCCCCGGGTGAATGTGCCCCCGGACCCCCCTAGGTTTGGGCTAAGCCCCGAATGTTTACATCGTCTGGCTCCGCCCCTGGTTACTGGCACATAGTTGGTAAGTGGTCTCTTGTTTTTTTACAGAGCTGTATGCTTTCCAGTGGGGCGAATGAATTGTGGTTTAATGTTAGTGTCATGCGAACCACCGCAGCGCACACACAGTCTGCTCCTGTCCAGAGACACAAGAGCACAGGGTGGGTCATATGCGCGAGTCGGCGCAGGCCAGAAAACGTATCAGACCCATTTGAATTCTCTAGTCCTTTAAAGCAATATGGAGGAGAAATTGTTAGAGATTAGGAAGAAACTGGCTTTACCGAGCTCAACAACTCTGGCCAAGCTTTGATATAAACTAAACGTTATTGGCTATTTTTAAAAATGGGAGGAGCTGTTTGATAAGTCCCTCCCCTGTTTTCCTGTTTCAGTGGAAATTAAGTCAACACATTGAATAATGCTGTGCTTTTCAAGACACTTCAGTGGGCCTTTAAAGATGCAAGCAAGTCAATGGTTGGTTGATTGACAAGTGAGTAGGCCGTCATTTGATGTTGTATGGGACTGATCAGGACAAATTAAGGTCTACATTAATCCGATGTAGTCACCTTCATTTTTGAAAGCATCATAGGCCTATATATTGTTAATATTTCATAAAATTAGAGCCTATATATATTTCACCAATGGCTGATTATTTTGAGGGCACCGAAATGGATATTTTCTATATTCTTTGATATATGGGATAGTTGATGTTTTTGTGTATTTTTAACCCTTTTTTCTTCTATCAAAAGTAAATGATAACCGCAAGGTACTGTCATCTGCTAATTAGCGCTGTCACATGCAATTGCCCGGATTAAATGGACAGCTGCATTATGGGATTTACCTACATGCCGGGATTGAAAAAAATATATTTTTTAAAAATCTGAAAATTGGTATTTTTAGAAACAGATGTCCACATGCAGGAACTTTTGTTCCTATCAAACATTTTATTGCATGAGGAAGTGAAACAACTCCTGTCCTCACGTCGCCGTCTGTGTTCTTGTAAATGAACGAAACCTAAAAAAAAAAACTCTGAATGCAAATTGGCGTCCAGACATTTTTAACAAAGATAATGTGGTAGGCCTACAAAACTAATGAAAGTTAACACATACTATATCTCACACTATCACATCCATTTCCTCATTTCTTTCTACTTACGTTCTTCTTGACAAGGCCAACTTATTCGTTTCACTTAAAATGTTAAATAACACATAATCTACCACATCAAGAGAAACATTTACATTTAGTCATTTAGCAGAAGCTTTTATCCAAAGCGACTTACAAATGAGGGCAATAGAAGCAGCTAGAGCAGTCCAAGGGCATCAATATCAACAATATGCAAGTGCTGTAACAAGTCTCAGTTAATCTAGCACAGAACAGAATTTTTTTTTTTTTTTTTTTTTTTATAAATAAATTAGACAGACAGACAATGAATAGAATGATAAGTGCTATTCTCGATCGGTCAGGTGTTGCTGGAAAAGATGTGTCTTTAGACGTTTTTTGAAAATGGCTACAGACTCGGCCGCACGAATTGAGATAGGCAGGTCATTCCACCAGGTGGGAACGGTCCAGGAAAAGGTCCGTGACTGCGATTTCATGCCTCTCTGGTATGGCACCACAAGGCGTCGTTCACTGGCAGAACGCAAGTTCCTGGAGGGTGTGTAAGTCTGAACGAGCGAGTTTAGGTATATTGGTGCAGAGCAAGTGGATGTTTTGAAGGCGAGCACCAGTGCCTTGAATTTAATGCGAGCGGCTATTGGTAGCCAGTGCAGACTGATGAGGAGAGGCGTGACGTGTGCTCTCTTCGGCTCACTAAAGACCAACCTCGCCGCTGCATTCTGGATCATTTGCAAGGGTTTGATAGTGCATGCCGGAAGGCCCGCTAGAAGAGCATTGCAGTAGTCCAGTCTGGAGAGAACAAGAGCTTGTACCAGTAGTTGTGTGGCATGATCTGATAGGAAGGGTCTAATCTTCCTAATGTTGAATAGTGCAAATCTGGAGTATGGAGAAACTAATTATTTTCACACTTAGCAGTTTATTATATTTTTACAGTAAATTTATGCTTAGGATTAATCTGTATTGTGTTTTGAATATGGATATATTTTGTTGCCATTACACAATGGTCCATATATATATAGCTTTTAACCGTGTTTGCTAACACTTTGCATCACTACTGTTGCTCATATTTAGGGAAAGGGGTCTTCTGTTGTTTTTATTATTGTTTGTAAAATTACTATACGCATAAAAACAAAACTGCAACATTAAATTCTCCTCAACGGCTCAACCAATGCTAATTTAGGAAGCTAAAACTCAGCTACTTGCTAAATGTTTCATTGATCAGCGCAAGTTACGTAATCAGATTACTTTTTTCAAGTAACTAAAGTAATGCATTACTTTTTCAAACAAGTAACGCAAGTTACTTGGATTTCATATTTGGTGTGAAAGGGCCTTTACATTTGCCAAAAATATAACTTTTTTTTATTAAAATGTTACCTGTTATTAAAAAAACTAAAAAGCTAGCCCAGCCCAGGTGAGAAAAAGTAGTGCAAAAGTAACGTAACTCATTACTCTCCAAGAAAAGTAACTAACACAGTTACTTTTTTAGGGAGTAACGCTTTTAGTAACTTTCCCCAACACTCACTGACTTTCTCCTACATTGAAATGTGTTATTAAAAGCAAGTCAATGTGAAATACATGACTACATTTATGAATATTTTATGGCTTTTCAATAATATAATGAAGTATATTAATACAGTACATGAATACATGCATGTCTTTTTCTCTATTTGTTTTAATATGATACAGGACTTTATATTTGATTAATAAAAATGCTTTATAGTCCATGAGATTGCCATATTACTTCTTTTCACAGAAGTCATCTGCATTGTTATTTGCTGTTATGACTTTATGGCGCTCAGGTTTTGTGGGTGTCCCAGCTTGCGTTTCACCCCTCGTCATGACCTCCATTCTCCACCTGACCTCATAATGATGATGCCAGCTGCATTGTCAGGAACCTCCAGATGTCTTTTGTAGGTGAGAAATGAAGTATAAAAGTAAAGCCCTCCCCCCAAAAATCTGATAACATAAAGATGTAATTGTGGGATCAAATAGCTGTTTTAGACAACTAAACATTTTCACTTTCTACAGTGGAAATCCAGAGATTTCACCATGGAGAAGCAGAGCAAAGAGGAAGAGCGCATGGTTTGCGTAATTTTGTGGTGTGGTGTTTCTCAGGCCTGCCCCTCCTGCTCATACTGCAGCTGCAGCACATCAGGTCACGCCCCTTCATTTTCTCATACTTAAATGCTTCGTAGTTTAAAAATAGCTAATTTCCTCAGCTGTCAACACATCAGTGATCACTGATCAGGAATCTCTGTGGTTCTTTAAATAACAATAACTGAGCTGGTGTAGTTCATCAGCCGACCATACAATGGGGAAGTAGCTATATATTAAAATGGTGTTAATATTACTGATGATTAATTTCATATATCTACATCACACATTAAGAACTGGTTTCACAGACAATTCATTTAGGGCATTTTAGTAGCTTTTAAAAATGTACCTAAGGAAAAAACATTGCATCTTGAGACAAAACAATGGCATTGACATATTTTAAGATGTATCAGTGCAAGTTGCTTTCAGTTAAAACAGCTCAAACATTCATTTTAGCCTGGGACTAGACTTAAGGCTTGTCTGTGAAACCAGGGGTAAAAGTGTTTACTTTGCCATTTAAGGGAAGTTACAGTGTGTTCTTTGAGTGAATAGTAAAATATACTAGTATATGTATATATTATACACTGTAATCCCGAATAAGTTGGCAAAACAAAACAAAAAATTAAAGCAATCAAATTTTTAAAGAAATCTTAAGTTTAAGTAAGGAGAACTTGTACTCATACATTTTAAGTGCTCTTAACTTCAAATATTTGAGTAAGCTAATTCATAAATTTAACTTAAAATTATCAACTTAAATATTTTTAGTAGTGGAAACTTGTCTAGTTTTAACTTGCGAATTCAATAAATGCGTCCTTGCTAATTGGTGAAACAATACTTTGATAGCATTAGCATAGCATAACCCTTGCTGAATCACCATGATGGTAGCCCCTCAAAAACTTCTAAACTAGCATAGCAAAACAATAAACCCTACTAAATATCATATTAACATTAATCTTGCACAGAAAAACATGATAAAACACTTAATATTAGCATTTACTCTTCCTTTTTTTAGTTTCAGGGCAAAGCATGCTGGGAAATGGAAATCCCAGTCCAGTTTCAGTTAAATTTTAAGTTTGTCTAAATTAAAAGAAACAAGTTCATAAAACTCAAAACAATGAAACTATTCAGATAACTTAAAATGTGTCAGTTTTGTGAACTCAAAAGAAAAAGAAAGTCTATTTTTTAGTCTAAAATGTGTTTTGAGTGTTTGGGTTTACAGTGTATTCAGCAGCATTTCAATAGAATAATGTGTAATTCTGAAATCGCGTATAAAGATGTACTTAAATCCCGAGTCACACTCATTAATATAACTTTTAACTAAAATACATTTTCATTTAATTGCAATTAACATGCATTTAAATGGCTGAAAAATTACATTCAGTTCGCACTTAACTATGTATATTCTTTCAAAGTCTATTATTTTAACTTTAATACTTTTAAAATATTATGATGTATGTTAAAGTGTACTTATTTTAGCACACTATTTTCTGCATGCTAGGATTTGCGTCGTATTAACCTTAATCTTGCATGCCATATAGCAGAGCATTGGGATGCTTAGCACACAACGCCATGCCCCTGAGATGTTTATGCGAGCAGGCGGTACACCATTGTGTGGACCAGTGCCAGACAGCAATGAAACATGATAAATATGGTTGCAAGTGCAACAAAGATTTCTTTCAGGTCAGAGGGCTGGTTTTGTCCTGAAGCAGTCCCTCGAAAGGTTGCAAGGTTGAAAAAACAGGGAATGGTAACCAGCAGAATTAATTGGTACATGTGTAGTTATTTTCTGTCCACACACAGGTTAGGCCGAAAATTTTGATCAAATGACACTTAGCTTAGCATAATTTAAGTGTGTTAAAAGTAGCCTAGAATTTCAGTGTCCTTCCCATGCATTTAAAAGCTGAATATTAAGATTTCTGTCAGCAAGGCACTCACACTAAAGACTAAACGATCTAAAGAATAAAATATAGTTTATGTTGTAGCCTACAAAAAAAATGGTTATACTAAAATGTGTATTAGCAGTGTTTGCTAATGCTAGCATTACTATTTCTGTTGCAACTTGAGGTTATAAAGACTTGAGTTAAACTAACATCCTACTTTGTTTGAGCAACAGACATAATAATAACAATAATTTTTATTTAGTGTGTTTCCAACACCCAAGGTCGCTTTACAAAGATAGGTTTAAGGAACAGAACCAAATAAACATCAATAGCAAAGCACAATACAATGATATTTGTATTGCGGAAAGGCCACAAAAAAGTGAATATAATCGATGATGTATATCTGTTTTAGCATCCTGCTGACTAAGAGAGGATCGAATACAATAGATATTACATAGGTGGAAAAAAGCTGTCTTTACCACTTTACCGATGTGATCATTAAATGAAAGGGTGGAATCAAGAAGGCGAGCAGTCATAGAGGGCATTATCAAGTCACTGTCCAAATCTATCAATTGGCCAGATAGTTTAGACACAACAGATTTTGAACCAATCCGCATTATCTCCGTTTGACCAGAGTTATATTTAAGGTGGTTTGCCTCCAGCCAACGCTTGAGATCCTTGATGCAATTTGTTAATGTAGGCGGAAGGAAACACTGAGTAGGGAGGTGTGCTAAAATAAATCTGTGTGTCATCAGCATAACAGTAGAAGTTAAACCGATAGCGTATGATTATTTGTCCGATTGGTAACATATAAAGAGTGAAAAGAAGAGGGCCCAAGACAGAACCTTGAGGTACTCCAGAACTGATGGATTTGGAGGATGATTTGTGGTTCTGATAAACAACAAATTGTTGCCTCCTTGTCAAATAGGAGAAAAACCAGTCAAAGGCTGTACCAGTTATTCCAATTGCTGAAAGCCGAGACAGGGGTATCTCATGAATAACAGTGTCACAAGCTGAGCTGAGGTCTAACAGAAGGAGAGTGCTAAAAGTGCCAGAATCAGAAGCTGGGAGGAGATCATTAAGAACCTTGACCAGGGCTGTTTCAGTACTGTGTAATGGATGAAAGCCAGACTGGAAAGGCTCATATAGGTTATGTGCTGTTAAATAGGCTTGTAAATGGGAGGCAACAACTTTTTCTAATATCTTAGAGAGAAAAGAGAGGTTTGAAATAGGCCTGCAGCTACAGTACTTAGAGATGAAGAATCAAGACCATGCTTTTTAAGAACAGGGCTGACAATATGAATGATACCTCAAATCACAAGGCTTGTAGAGTAGAAATGCTAATACTTATCTTAGCAAATAATAAAATGGCCGAAAAATACCATAGACTTGTACTTTATTCATTATCTGATTTAAAATCCCTCAAAAATGTCTTACAGTACACTGCAAACCCTAATGCTCAAAATAATTAATTGGTTTGAGTAGAGTCAACTCAAATTAGTTCAATCAAATTAACTTTGATTAGTATTTATAACTTTATTTTTCTTTCGAGTTCTCAAAACTGACACATTTTAAGTAATCTGAATTGTTTCATTATTTTGAGTTTTATGAACTTGTTTCTTTTAATTTAGACAAACTTAAATTTGACTGAAACTGGGCTGGGATTTCCATTTTCCAGCATGCTTTGCCATGATACTCAAAAGGGAAAGTAAATGTTCAAATTAAGTGTTACATTATGTTGTTGTTGTTTTTTGTGCAAGATTAATGTTACTGTGGAGATTTAGTAGTGTTTAATGTTCTGTTATGCTAGAAGAGTTTCTGATATATTGGGTTTTTTTGTAGGGTTGCCATCATGGGGATGACTGAGAATGCTATGCTATGCTAATGCTATCAAAGCATTGTGTAACCATTAGCAAGGTAGCATTTATTTAATTAGCTAATTAAAGCTAGTCAAGTTTTCAGTACTAAAAAATACTTTCCATTTCTTAACTTGGAAATTTTGATGTAACCGATTGCCTCAATTTTTTTAGTTTTGCCAACTTTCTCGGGTTGTACCTTGTTGTACTAGCTTAGCATACTGCTAGTTGATTAGCCTGCTAGTTTAACCTTTACCCCACCCAAATAACCTATTTTGAATTTATAAATTAATTCTTGTAATGATGTTGAGTATTGTATTTATTCATATTAACTCTTAACTCCTCGCTAACTCCAGGATGCTAGCGAAATTTGCTACTCCACCATTACTTCAAAAATGTAAAAATATACTTTCGTTTTATCGGTAAACACACAATCACAACCACAGTCACAAAGTGTTGGCATTCCAGGTTGTAGAATATGTTACTGTAATGTGCCACTCTTACATTGTTTTTAGCAAGTACACTAGTTGGTCGATAGGTAAAGTTTTCTTGCTTCACCACAGTACTAGAATTAATCATTGGCTATAGGAGTATAAATGTTGGTGGAGTTTCTGATTGTGTAGCCTATTTGCTTGTGCAAAATTGCAAATGAGCTTTAACTTCAGGAAGTGGTTGATCACCATTCGAGGCAGCCAACTACCCACCACCTACTGTTGATTGTGTTTGAGGTTATATTCCTTGTTTTACGCTTTCATAACATTTTACATTTTCTTCAGTTTCATGAAACTGTTTTAAAAACTGTCCCTCATCACAGCAGATATATTTAGCCTATGAACATTCACACTATACTTGGAATCAGTGACACAACTTTTAGCAGGAAGTTGTTTTTATAGTCTCTGGCACGCATCTTCTGAGCATTAAGTGATGTGAGGGACAAAAAAAGTGGAAGAAATGATTCATTTTGTCTACAGTTTCTCTTAAAGTACTAAAGAGAAGTAAATAAAAGAGGAATTTACACACCACTGTAATTTTCACAGTACTTTTGTTGCGTTGAATTAGATTTAGTCTTGAATTCTCATCTTGAATAATCAATGTCTTTGAATTCTCTTTATTGGCAATCGATTCCACAGATATTTGAAGTTCATTACTATCTTACTCTGGTATCTGTTCATTCAGTAGGTTGTCACTTTAAGGTTTCATCTTTGCACGCCTCTTTGTCTCTGTGCTACTTCCTCAAAAGGCGGGAAACCAAAAAAAGAGAGGAGAGAAAAAAAGAACAGGCAAGGAAGTGGTATCTTGCAGCGCTGCCTACATGCAGAGGGCTTGGAAAGTGAGAAATAGTCAAGAAGCAACTCTGCTCAAGTTTTGTAAGCTGCATGAGAGAAGAAAATGTTTAAGTTTGATGCTACCATTGAGCCATTTATGGATATTTAGGAAAAAATATCAATATCACAATTTTTTAGTGAAACTTTTGAGGCATTTTTCTTTTCACAAAACATTCAGTTTGGTATTTTAAGCATGCAAAAAGATCTTAAAATGCAATATATGGATTGCATTTATGCTATCATACTTCAGTTAAAGGCTACAAACAGCTAAAAGAGCCACAGCCATGACTGTATTCACAAAATGTCTTCCAGTACCGTATCGTTTTTTTATAGTTGCAGTTTAATAAAACCATTAAAGACACAAAGTGACAGCAAAATGTTATTTAAAAAAACAATGGTAAAATCTACAATACTTGGTACTACAAAGGAGCAGGTGAAGTCACATCACTGGGTTTGGAGTTTATTAATAGTCACCTTTTCGGACCATGAGACAAATTCTCAGTATATATCAGTATAATCCGCAGGCATCATAAAGGTCGCAGACACAGAGGTGCGACTTAATTTAAAAGAGTGGTTGCCAACACCCGCCTCGCTCACAGATCATTAGTTTGTAACTCCATCTAATTTCGATCGACCCGTTCAGGGTTGCGTTTCTCAAAAGCATCGTAAGCCTAAGTTGATCGTAGAACAATTGCCAACAATTTCCCAAAAGGCTTGCGATGCTATTTGTGGACCTGTTAGATCATATGTGAATTTTTGCTTGTATTTCATCTCCCTCACATTCACACTTTAGGATCTCATTATAGATTCAATAAGAAAATTTGTTAAACACTTTCGTCTCATATTTTGTAATATTTCTTGGTGTAATTTGTCTTCTGGGTTGATAATATTCTCATCCAAAAGACATGTTGACATGGCACCGCCCCCAGGGAAAACCCAGAGAACATTTTTGGGTTCAGTATTTCCAGACGTCGCTAGGCCAACCGGCATAACACTGGTTTCCTCAAGAAAAACCCCATAGGATTTTTCCATTGGCGTTTGGATAATTGCAAAAACAAGCAAAAAGTTTATGATACACATTTTGTCCATCAACATACTTATGAATTTTGAAGCCTAAATGCAGTTGCTAGAAGTCAAAAGCTAAAGGTAGGCTATAAATGAACTACCCCATGGTCCCACAAATTCAACATCACCATCACAAATTTTCCGACAACTAATTTATCTAAACAACAGTTTTTATCTAAAAACATTTTACCAGAAAGTTTGTGTTAGACAAGTTTATAAGAGCATAATTATAAACATAATGAGGCTGTAAAAGCAGACTGAGTTTACCTGTTCATCCTGATGACGTTAATGTCCCCAACAGTCTCTGTAGTCCATTAGCCACTTGTTAGCAACCGCCTTTTTCAAGACATCTTACAGATTCAAAAAATCACGAGTGGGGTAATACTGATGTATTTTATGTCATAGAATAAAACATGAAAGTGTCTTGAGCTTGTGTTCACCACAGACCTTATTTCAGCCATTTAACCAAAATGCCATTAAAACAAAAACTTCGATTTCAGGACAATGGATCCAGAGCGCTAAAATGCTAACTCATTTCTGTGTTTTGGTCTACAAAGTGATGTCATACCTGCACCACTCTATATACAGTGGCATGAAAAAAGTGTGTGAACCGCTTGCAGAATCTGTGAAAATGGGAATAATTTTAACTAAATAAGAGGGATCATACAAAATGCATGTTATTTTTTATTTAGTACTGTCCTGAATAAGATATTTTACATAAAATGTTTACATATAGTCCACAAGACAAAAAAAAAGCTGAATTTATTAAAATAACCCTGATAAAAAGTTTTGCTGTGTGAAAACCTATTGAATTTGAAAATCAAGGTAAATTGTACTTAATTTGTCTTCCTGGAAACATGCAAGTATCTTCTGTTGCTTCTGAAGGGCAGTACTAAATTAAAAATATATATATTTAAACAAAATAAGAATAATTTGGACATCTTCATCCTGTTTAAAAGTTTTCACCCCCCGGCTCTTAATGCATTGTGTTTCCTTCTGGAGCATCAGTGAATGTTTGAACCTTTTTTAGTAGTTTGAGTCACTCAATTGTCCTCAGTGTGAAAAGATGGATCTTAAAATCATATAGTCATTGCTGGAGAGGGTTCAAATATGAAAAAGAGGCTGGAAAACTGAAGAATGTGCAGGACCTGGAGGATTTTTCTGAAGAACATTGGGAAGTTTAACTGCTCAGGACAAACAAGGGACTCGTGAACAACCATCACAAAACAAAAAAACAGCCGCAGATCCTTCAGGGAACGACACAGCACTGAGAATCAATGGTTCATAAACTTTTTATCAGGGTTTTTTTAATAAATTCAGCTATTTTTTTGTCTTCTGGACTATATGTAAACATTTTTTATGTAAAATATTTTATTCAGGACAGTACTAAATAAAAAATAACATGCAGTTTGTATGATCCCTCTTATTTAGTTAAAATTATTCCCATTTTCACAGATTCTGCAAGCGGTTCACATACTTTTTTCATGCCACTGTATATAGAGTGGTGCAGGTATGACATCACTTTGTAGACCAAAACACAGAAATGAGTTAGCATTTTAGCGCTTAAAATTTAAAATTACTCCCATTCTGCAATCGGTTCACATACTTTTTCATGCCACTGTACCTAAGGGACTTTTACATAACAGTGATGTACTAAAAATGTTTTTCCTTTGTGTTTTTAAAAAGTTTTGCGTACAGAAAACAATGTTGAAAATGATCCCCGTTCACACGGATCCGTTAAAACGATTGAAAACGCTTTATTACACTGCCAGGCCAGTAGATGGCGATGTCACTTGGTAAAAAAAAAAAAAACACTACGCCTATAGACTGAACATGTAATACGCATGTGCATCACCTCACCATTTTCACATATTTGTGTTTTTCGAGTTTACATGGAGACGATAATGGTATCGTTTTCAAAAACTTGCACTTTGAAACCCGTTTTCAAAAGTTTACTTTTTCAGGCCCCCAAAAGACTGTTGTCGTGTAAAAGAATGGCCAAAGGCATAAAAAATAATACCACCAAATATATATTGTTGTGTATTGTATATTTTGGTGTGTAATTCTTGTGCATATATATATACACACTGATCAGGCATAGCATTATGACCTCTGACAGGTGAAGTGAATAACACTGATTATCTCTTCATCACGGCACCTGTTAGTGGGTTGGATATATTAGGCAGCAAGTGAACATTTTGTCCTCAATGATTATGTGTTAGAAGCAGGAAAAATGGGCAAGCGTAAGGATTTGAGCGCGTATGACAAGGGCCAAATTGTGATGGTTTGACGACTGGGTCAGAGCATCTCCAAAACTGCTGCTCTTGTGGGGTGTTCCCGGTCTGCAGTGGTCAGTATCTATCAAAAGTGGTCCAAAGAAGGAACAGTGGTGAACCAGCGACAGGGTCATGGGCGGCCAAGGCTCACGTGGGGAGCAAAGGCTGATTAAACAGACAAGCTACTGTAGCTTAAATTGCTCAAGATGTTAGTGCTGGTTCTGATAGAAAGGTGTCAGAATACACAGTGGATCACAGTTTGTTGCGTATGGGGCTGCATAGCCGCAGACCATATATATATATATATATATACATACATGCGAGGTCATGGGACAGAAACATTGCTGAAATGTTGCTGATTTTTCTTTACTAGTATTTATTACGCTTTAATTATTATCTTTTTTCTACAACCCCAAATCAGAAAAAGTTGGGACAGTATGGAAAACGCAAAAAAGAAGTGATTTCTAAATTTACTTTGACTTGTAACTTATGCGTTTGACTTATGCAACCTTTCCTGTCATTCAGACCTGCAACACATTTCAAAAAAAGTTGGGACAGGAGCAATTTAGGGCTAGTAATGAGGTAAAATGGTTAAATAATGATGTGATTTGAAACGGGTGATGTCAACAGGTGATTGTAATTATGATTTGGTACAAAAGCAGCATCCAAGAAAGGTCTAATCCTTTAGGAGCAAAGATGGGCCGAGGATCGCCAGTTTGCCAACAAATACGTGAGAAAATTATTGAAATGTTTAAAAACAATGTTCAATTAAATTCAATTCAAATTTATTTGTATAGCGCTTTTCACAATACACATTGTTTCAAAGCAGCTTCACAGAAAGTGCATTTCATAAATGTACATTGAAAAATGTTAGAAAGAGAATGTTAAAGAAAAATGTTAGGATAAGTTAATCAATCATGTATTATTTTAGGCCATAACAACGCTGGCGTAGAGTCGTCTCTTCACAGGCGTCGAGTCGTCTCATCACAGGTGTTGGGGCATCTGAAGTCTCCATGATCTCCATGAGAGGCTGGATACAAACTGGAGCTGACGAACTAGTTACCTTGGGACTAGTGTCCCGAGATAACAACAGAAAAGCAGATGGGAAATAATTAGCATAGCTGCTGTTCAGAATATTAATGCTGTTGGTGCGATTTAACTGTAGTATAAAACGTATTTATAATGTAAATGCTTGGCTAAAGAGATGCGTCTTTAATCTAGTTTTAAACTGGGACAGCGAGTCTGAACCTCGAACAATATCGGGAAGACTATTCCAGAGTTTAGGAGCTAAATGTGTAAATGCCCTCCCTCCTTTAGTGGACTTAGATATCCTAGGAATGACCAGAAGCCTCGAGTTTAGTGATCTTAAAGAGCGCGATGGATTGTAGAGCGATAAAAGATCCGTTAAATACACTGGAGCTAAACCATTTAGGGCTTTATAGGTCAGTAGCAATACTTTGTAATTGATACGGAACTTAATAGGTAACCAGTGTAGAGATGATAAAATTGGTGTTATATGATCATATTTTCTTGACCTAGTAAGAACTCTAGCAGCTGCGTTTTGGACTAACTGTAGCTTGTTTATTGATGATGCAGGACAACCAGCTAATAAAGCATTACAGTAATCTAGTCTCGAGGTCATGAATCCATGAACTAACTTTTCTGCATCAGAGATAGATAAAGAAATGTTCCTCAAAGAAAGATAGGAAGAGATTTGGATATTTCACATTCAACTGTGCATAACATAATTAAAAGATTCAAGGAATCTGGAGGAATGCCTAAGCTGAACAACCAGTGATCTCCGATCCCTCAGGCGGCACTGCATCAAGAATCGTCATTCATCTATAAGCGATATCACCACATGGGCTCAGGACTACTTTGGCAAACCTTTGTCAAGTACCACAATATGTAGTTACATCCACAAATGCCAGTTAAAACTGTACTGTGCCAAAAGGAAGCCCTATGTTAACAGTGTCCAGAAGCGCTGTCGACTTCCCTGGGCTTGAAGGCATCTGGGATGGACTATCACACAGTGGAAACGTGTACTGTGGTCAGATGAATCAGTATTTCAGGTATTTTTTGGGAGGAATGGACGTTGTGTGCTCCGGACCAAAGAAGAAAAGGATCATCCAGACTGTTACCAGCAACAAGTCCAAAAGCCAGGGTCTGTCATGGCATAGGGTTATGTCAGTGCCTTTGGCAAAGGTAACTTGCACCTCTGTGAAGGCACCATTAATGCTGAAAAGTACATAGAGATTTTGGAGCATAATATGCTGCCTTCAAGAAGACATCTTTTCCAGGGACGTCCATGCATATTTCAACAAGACAATGCAAAACCACATTCTGCACACATTACAAAGTCCTGGCTGCGGAGGAAGAGGGTACGGGTACTTGACTGGCCTGCCTGCAGTCCCGACCTGTCTCCAATAGAGAATGTGTGGCGCATTTTGAAGCGCAAAATTTTGCTTCATTTTGAAGCGCAAAATGCGACAACGAAGACCCCGTACTGTTGCCCACCTTAAGACTTGTTTGCAGGAAGAATGGGACAAAATTACACCTGAAACACTTCATCATGTGGTGTCTTCAGTCCCTAAACGTCTTTTAAGTGTTGTGAAAAGGAATGGCAACATTACAAAGTGGTAAATGCTTTACTGTCCCAACTTTTTTTGAAATGTGTTGCAGGTCTGAATGACAGGAAAGGATGCATATTTACAAATGACATTGACCAGATAAAACATGAAATATTTGTGTTCATATTGTCTGCAATGAAATACAAGTCAAAGTAAATTTAGAAATCACTTCTTTTTTTTTTCTTTTTTTTTTTCTTTTTTTTTTGCGTTTTCCATACTGTCCCAACTTTTTCTGATTTGGGGTTGTACATGTATACGTATAAATAGAGTAAAATAAAGTATTTATTAAAAAATATATATTTTAACTGCTAATTACAGTCCTTGAATTTGACTAGACTTCTGAAATTACTGATATTTATTGCACTAATATTGTGTGGCTAATTTAAATACTTAGTATCTTCACTGAACGAAAACATGTTTATCTTTCAAGACTGTGTTAAAGAAGAATATTTAGGTTTTGGTGATGCTTTGATCAGTGAAGTTATGTAACATTTCTCGCTTCATTTATGACATTTGACGCGAAAGTGATTTTAATTCAAAATCCACATCTTCTGCTCTCACTATTGATGCAGGTCGTAAAAAAAAAGAAAAAGAAAAAATGTGATCATTCTCTTTCATTTCCCATTTGAAGGACATGACACAGTGCAAGGCGAGAGATGTGTGGCGTAGATGAAAATGCAACTTCCTGTTAAGAAAGGGCCTTAACGCAAAGTTGAAGGGGAGAGTGTCTCTGGCACTGCTCCGCTGTCTCTAGACACAAAAAACAGCTTAAGCGATTTTTTTCGAAGGTGAACACTCACCGGCAACAGGACCGACTGATTAGACGCATAAGAACACGTAAGATTATATGAAAACGGATAAAGAGAGACCAGAAAGCCATTACACATTCTGATGGTTAACCCAGATCTGTGTCTGTTTCAAATAGGACATATGGTGTCTTAGACGAGGCTTTTGAACCCTTGGATATGGCGAGATTTTTTGAGCTAGGGCCCTTGGTTTTGGCCCTATGCTTGGTCCTATGTAAGTATTTGGTTGTTTTTATTTATTTATTTATTACTGGTGAATTTGTGGCTATATGATGTGTGTGTGTGTGTGTGTGTGTGTGTGTGTGTGTATATATATATAATTTTTAGTGATATATATTTTAATTATTTTTACAACTGTATTCAGATTATGCGGCATTTTGTGACTAATTTTGTGAATTAATGCTGTAGATTCATTCATAGTTTGGTCCATTTTCTGTGTTGTGTAATATTACATCTCTCTGAATAGTAAATATAGTTTATTGAAACTCATTTACCATCACTAGTCATTAGTTTAAGTATTGAATTTAAAATTAATTGGTGAACTAGTGTCCTCGAATCTTGACATTAAATCTTAGTGTGTACATGCAGGACAAACAATTTTGCTACCGGAGCCCTCAATGTATTTGAAGTATTTTTATGTGTAATTATTAGCAGTATTATTATTTTGCTGAGAATTGGTGTCATCATTGACCAAGAAGAAGGGGAATTCTCTTTAGACTGCAAAAATGAGAAGTTGTTGCTTTGAAGTGAAGGTGAAATATTGCAAAAGAGTTCTTTGCAAAACGTTTAGCGAGAGTTTTCAAAAGGTTCTGTGGCGGGACACTTGCGAAGTGTGTTGGGTTCGAGTTTGTGTTACCTGGTAAAGGAGCTGTCAAAGATCAGGTTTCTTTGGGTGTGTCCCCCTCAAGCTAGCTTGAGACCGGTGCAGAGGCCGAGCTGTCAGTCAATCATCCCTGTTTTCATCTGACACATTTTGATCGATGTTGTTGATTTGTTTTTTTATAGAGTTCTGTTCTGCTGTCTTCTGTTAAAAGTAAAGGCTCTTGGGTTGTTCTTGTGAAGAACCATTTTTGACGTTCTTGAGTTGAGATCATTGGAATTTTTTTGTAGGAAAATTGCATCAGCCTGTAAAACCCTTTTTGGTTGCAACTGAAACTTGTATTTTGCACATTTAGTAATATAATGTAATAATATAATATAATGCAATACAATATATGTACATTTTATCATTTTAAATAATACATTTTAATAATATATTTTCATTCATGTAGTGTACTACGCAAATTCATATTCCTATAACTATCCTTAATATAATAACATACAAAATGATACGTTTTTTTCGTATATATATATATATATATATATATATATATATATATATATATATATATATATATATATATATATATATATATATATATATATATATATATATATATATATATATATATATATATATATATATATATATATTTAATAATAAAGTACATTATAATATAAGGTTTTCTTTGTAAATTTTTAGTTCTTAGTAGTACATTTTGGCATTCTGTATAATATATTTATTTATAATATTTTCATAAATAATTAAATTCACCAAGCAAATTCATATTCTTATGCGGTTCCTAGCCTTATAATATAATATAATATAAATCTAGATTATAATGAAATAAATAAATGTATAAATTAAATTTTATAAAAAATATTATACTATTATATTTTTCATCAGACTTTCTTTTGGGTGTCGCATTGTGTGATGCTCTTGAACACGATGCCTTGCTGCACAGGCCCCTGACCACTTCCTTGTTCCATTTTGAGCCGGTTTCTATGCCTCGTAAATCTGCCGGCTAAAATGGTGCTCGCGAGAGTTACTGAAGACGTGCCGTGGTCTGTGAGCTGTGCTGTATCTAAATATCTTTTGACTAAATATAAAAGTGCTGTGGGTTGAGACCGGATGAGAATCCTTGTGACTGCACTGTACATGCAAATCATATAGAAAAGGAAGCCAGAGTTTGAAAGATGGGCCTATGTGTGAGACTAAGAGTCAATGCTCAGGGGAATATTCATGTATATGATGTTGCTTTTCAGGCTTGTACTTTTATTTAAAGGGTTAGCTCGTCTGAAAATGAAAATTCTGTCATTATTTACTCACCTTCATGTCGTTCCAAACATGTATGACTTTCTTTTTTCTGTGGAACATAAAAGAAGATATTCAGCGGTATGTTCATGCTGCACCTTTCCATATAGTGAAAGTGAATGGTGACCAAAGGCTGTTAAGCTTCAAAATGGCTAAATGCATCATAAAAGTAGTTCATATTGCTATATTCCAAGTAGTCATGCAAAGTAGAGGAAAAGTTTCTTAAAATAATGAAATCTGCATACAAATCTGTCATGACTTGAAATATACTATGTGTGTCACTGACTATGTTAACTCTTTCCCCGCCATTGATGGAAATTTCCGTAATTTGAGAGAAAACATTTCCCCGCCATTGATGGAATTTTCCGGCTTTCCTATTTTCACCGTTATAAGCTATGACACATTTTCTGAGAGAGTACAGAATCTCCTGATCAAAACACATGCGAAGAAGAAGCAGAAACATGCGATAGCATATGTAATCATATGCATGTGTAAAATGTGATCATCAAGAATAAACAGCATAAATATCAAAACGGCCTAATGTTACTGAATGAAATGTCGACCCAGGAAGAGCTATGTTTTTGATCATCGTTTTGAATCAGCTTTTTGCTCAAAATGTTGCTTTTTTATGTAACTTATCCACATTCAAGTGTTCATAAAAAAGAAAGAAAGCATTAGGCCATAATAAAACGAATATCAGTATGAATATCAGATATTCATACAACAAAATATTCTGGGGGCCATGACATTTTTGTGAAAATGATCAAAAACGCTGGCAGTGGCTGGCAAATTAAAAAAAAAAAAAAAAAAAAAACTCGGGGCGGGGAAAGAGTTAAATGGACTATTGTCCATAATACTGTATTGTGCTTTTTTGTCATTTTTGGAGCTTGACAGTTCATGGTGACCAGTATCATAAACATCCAACATATAATTTTGAGGTCTGCAAACAAACAAAATAACAATACTGATTTAGAATGAAATGCAGGTGAGTAAATTATGACAGAATTAACTTTTTTTTTGTGAAATGTCATTAATCAGTAGTAATATGAATGACATTGAAGGATGATATGATATGAATATGAAAATGCAAAACTGATGTATGGAAATTTGTGATGTTTTAATGTTGGACGTTACTGTATACCGTCCATTTTTTTGATGTGGTAACATCAAATTGAATTGGTCTAATTTATTCAGAAATAACATTTAATATGACCAAATCAAACTGACTCCATTCACTGTAAAAAAGTAAAAAAAATATTTTAGGCAATTTTCAACTTTTATACAAAACTCAACTTATACAAGTTATACAAGATTCAATCATTTTTTTTCAGTCACTTTAACACAATTTAAGTTGAAATGACTTAAACATCCAAGTTGATTGTACTTAAAAATGTAAGGCAGCAACTTTTTTTTACAGTTTACAGGGTCAAATCAGGTAAAATTATCTCCTTGAGGTATCAACTGCACATTGTGTGTGAAACCACGGAGGTAACAATTAAATAATTGTTTTAGCATTGATCCTTCTCAGCGTCTTGCATCAGAATTACTCGTATAGCTTGTTAACATGTCCAATTTCTACAGCTTTCATGCCTGTTTACATTTTATCGTCAACCTGATTTTCTAACATTTGTAAAAAAATTTGTAACAAACTGATCAGAGTTTTGTTGTTCATTCACACATTGAATATTATAATCAAGAGGTGTCATTGGATGAGTGTTAACTTCATATCTGCATCTCATAAATGAGCCCGTTAAAGGCTTCCGTTTAAAGCCATATAGACTGTGTATTGAACTCTGCGGTATAGGCATTTGTCACATTGCATCGACCAAATGCACCACCTGCATTTTTTTTGGTTGTGGGCGACTGGTTGGCTTTATTTGTCAGAAGATTAAAAAGAATAGCAGTTGTTTTTTTTTGTTGTTTTTTTTGTTAAACAATTATTCAGAAAACATTCAGTTGAATTTAAGTTTAAATGAATTATCATAGGTGAAAACATGTCTATATACAAAATACATGACGCAACTTTGGTGTTAAACCTAAAACAGTGATTTTAACTAGCATAAAACTTAAGTTTGATATGTCTGGAGAAAACTAGTAAGGACTTTCATGGTATGTCATGCAGCTTAATGGCCTTTAAATAGTTTTCACCAATTCTACCGAAAAAATCAACACAAAACATGAAAAACTTAACTATAATAAATAATAATACACTTAACATTTTAGCTGCGTTAGTGTTAAATACACACTTGAAATTACATTATTTACTGTAACAAGCCAAAACGATGATACATATCACTGAAAAACATATTTTACAAAGTTGCTGAAAGGAATTATTTGAATGTTTATAGTCTAAATGTGAGGATTATTGAGCCTTTAATAATTGTTTATGTGATATTCGCCATCATTACTGAATTTACTTTATATACATTGTTTTAAAAGTCAATTTTTGTGGATATTTAGGTAATTTAGGTTTATGCAAACTTCACTACGATCACTGTGATCTGTTTTTACAAGGCAGTCGAATTAAAATAGAATGTTTATAAAAGGATTCCTCTGAAAACTAGATAATAGCGCATTTAAAGTCATTGTTCTCATGCTGTCATGTTCCATGTAATGGGTGGACCTTCTAAAACAGGCATACTCAAAATGCTCGCACCTCGCAAGTTGTGAACCAAGTCGAGCAAAACCACATCCGGCAAAGAAATTAAATGAAAAAGTACTGCTGCTCTGCCGCTTAGTGGAGTTAAAATGCCAGTTTTAACAAGTTAAAAGTTAAGGAAAGTATTAGGAAGTCTTTCAGAATGCTAAAAATGATATATCTTGGTTATCATAGGTTTGCAAATAACCAAGTATACCTTGATATTATATTAGGTGGATGCATTTATAATTGATTAATTTGCACTAACTATTCAGTAGACTTGCATTATGATGTAATCAAAGCTCTTGTGTAAAAGATATCGAGTTGCATGGACATACTTCGTATAGATATCTTATTGATATCTTATAGATATCTTATCATCTACCCTCCTCCCCCACCCACACAAGTACATTTGACCCCTCCTCCTTCCTCACACGTACTGTATGTGAGTGACACGACGTGCATTGGTGAAAAGAATGAAAAAGAAAGCAACTTACCCGAGCCTTGAGAATGGGGGAAGGGTTTTGTCAAGCTACAGGAAGCTGTGGTTGAGAAACTGAAATAGTTTGTTTGTGCCCTACGTCTCTATGGCAGCCAGGTCACGCCACATACAGACCACTGCTAGTAACTCCCTTCCTTTTTCTGACCAATGCTGATGATTTTACAAGGAGCCCATCTTTCACTCAGGTTTCAAAGAATTGAACTGCTGAATATATACTGTGTGAGTGTTTCGGTGTGCGATGGTTGACTTGTTTCTAAATTAAACAGCCTTTCAGTTGTCAAAACCTTTTTTTTATTTCTTTGTTTGGTTTCACTTCTTTTCAATGGTCCCCTTTAACATTCTGTTGACTATAAGTAACGTTCCACCTACATGTCAACTCACTCTCATTAGAGTATTAGTTGAGTAGTAGTAGACTTTTAGGGGTAAGGTTCGGGTTAGTAGAATATGTTGACATTTACTTGCACACATGGGCGTGGTAGTGGGGGGAAAAGTGGACCTGACTACCCAGGGCCCCGTCTAGGGAGAGGGCCCTTTGAAAAGTCTGGAATATATTTTAACATGGAACATGGGGGCCCATCAGGACTGCCTATGCATAGGGCCCAGGATTTTGTGCTACACCCCTGCTTGCATACAGTCAGTACAACGTCTGTTGGGAGCATCAAAATAAGAAGTTTTGCAAAAGTATTTGTACTAAGCTGTCAAATACAGTCTGCATTGGTAGATATAAACTCTAACGCTCAAAATAATGAATTAAACAAATTGGTTGAGTATTTAGAACTTTCGTTTTCTTTAGAGTTCTCAAAACTGACACATTTTAAGTCATCTGAATTGTTTCATTGTTTTGAGTTTTATGAACTTGTTTCTTTTCATTTAAACAAACTTAAATTGAATTGAAACCGGGCTTGGATTTCTATTTCCCAGTATGCTTTGCCATGACGCTCAAAAGGGACAGTAAATGCCAAAATTAAGTGTTATATTATATTTGTTTGGCTTTTTTTTTTTTTGCAAGATAATGTTAAGTGAGAGATTTAGTAGTGTTTACTGTTTTGTTATGCTAAGTTTCAGTAAGTTGTTTTTTGGTTACCATCAAGGTCACGAGCATGAGCTTAGCATGAGCATTTGCTGTCCTCAATCGGCAAGTGCTATGCTAATGCTATCAAAGCATTAGCTGTGTCCCAAATGACGCACTATACACTATGCACTTATACACTATGTACTTATGCACTATGTACTCAACCGTGTAGTGTATGAACTTTACATGGTTATTTTTGTCATTCAACATTAACATTTTTGGAATTTTCAGTGTGAACACACTACTTACACTAAAAAACCTTATAGAATAGTGCATAAGTATGCAAATTGGGACACACCTATAGTGTTAACAATAAGCAAGGTAGCCGTTATTGAATTAGCTAGTTAAATCTAGTCAAGTTTCCATTACAAAAAAATTGTCATTACTCAATAATTTTAAGTTAAATGTATGAATTAACTTACTAAATTATTTTAAGTTCAGAGAAATTCAAATGTATAATTACAAAATAAAAATCTGCAAGGTCTGCTTACTTAAACTTAAAATTCCTTAAGTTGCCTACATTTTTTTGTGTTTTGCCAACTATTCGGTTTATAGTGTAGTTATACCGTCTAGTTTTAGGGGACACATATCTACAGATTCCCTATCATCCAGGAATTATTATTAAAAAGTTTTAAAAGTGTATGTTTCAAATATAGTCAGTGTTGGGGAAAGTTACTTTTAAAAGTAATGCATTACAATATTGCGTTACTCCCTTAAAAAAGTAACTAATTGAGTTACTTTTTATGGAAAGTAATGTTATACGTTACTTTTGCGTTACCTTTTCTCACCTGGGCTGGGCTTGCTTTGTTGTTGTTTTAATAACAACAAAAAAGTTATATTTTTGGCTAATGTAAAGGCCATTTTACAACCAAAGTGAAATGAATAAGTCTCAGGCTGAAGGAAATGCAAATTCACACCTGTACAGTTGAGGACGCAGTTTAAAAAAAAGGTTCAGCTGTTCTGTCATTCTGAATTGAAGAAGAATAGGACGCAGGAGAAGAAATGTAATGTTTATTTAAAGTCATTTTTGCTTATTAGTATGGTTGAATTGAATCATCGAAGGTCAGCAGGAAAACATTAATTAATAAAGTGAGATTAAATCCATAAAGTAACAATTTAATGTATTTAATTATTGCAGGTTTGCCTAATATTCTGAGTTTGCATTTCACTGTTTTTATTAATTGTGAGTAATACTGAATCTGTTGGGGTTTTTTTGCAAGTGAGATGAGTAAAGGTCTGCTCAGATTTACTCTAGAACTACAATAACCATTATGTTCACACAACGCCTCTGTACTTGCTCCTGATTTCACTCAACATGGGGACAGGAGAGCTGTCAGTCAAGAAATGGGAAAACAAAGTAACTTCTGTTACTTATTTGAAAAAGTTACTCTTTGTTGTAAATTCAAAAGTAATGTGTTACTTTATTAGTTACTTGAAAAAAGTAATCTGATTGCATAACTCGCGTTACTTGTAATGTGTTACCCCCAACACTGAATATAGTGCTGTATATACTGTACTTCTACCTTTTAAGATATTCATCAATAGAGGACTAATTTCAAAGTGTACAGCTTGCTAGAGAAAGTTCTACTTTGGTCTTTTGTATTCTTTTTGTATTTTATTTATATCATGCAGTGGACTACATCTAAAATGAACTTGCTTTTTCCTTTAGCTTCCACTCCCTTAATCGCAGACAGTACTGTTGATGGTAATGATTATCCTCTTTTGACATTATGTGATGTCCCATGTCTTTTATGTTGACTTTGAGGGTTGTGCACCAAATTAAACTTTATGAGATTGTGGTGCAAATTATTAAAAATGGCTAATGCTAAAGCGATTACAAAAGTTAATCCATTTAAATTTTTCAATTTAATATTGGCTTCTATACTTATACCTTTTATCATGCAAGATATTTATCAATAGACGGCTTATTAGAAGCTTCTTTGACCTTTTGTGTAAGTTTGTAGTTTTAGAGTGTTGTAGTTCTTTCCTGTAGTGGACTATCTAAAATTACCTTGCTTTTCCCTTTAGCTAAAAGCCCCTTACCCACACTCACAGCAACTCAAGGAACCCCCAAACCATCTGGAAAGGGTAATGATTACTACTTTTGACATGCTCTCTTGCAGCAGTAGATGACAAGTAAGGATGTCCGAGATGATGAAAAAGAGAAATCCTTTTTTAAATCTACTTTAAACCTTGTGGCAAGTTCTTAGATTTAGACATTTGTAAGATATTTATCAATAGATATTTAATTTGAATGTGTACCGCTTGCTAGAAGCTTCTTTGACCTTTTGTGTAAGTTTGTAGTTTTAGAGTGTTTGTAGTTCTTTCCTGTAGTGGACTATCTAAAATTGCCATGCTTTTCCCTTTAGCTAAAAGCCCCTTACCCACACTCACAGCAACTCAAGGAACCCCTAAATCAACTGGAGACGGTAATGCTTACTACTTTTGACATGCTCTCTTGCAGCAGTAGATGACAAGTAAGGATGTCCGAGATGATGAAAAAGAGAAATCCTTTTTTAAATCTACTTTAAACCTTGTGGCAAGTTCTTAGATTTAGACATTTGTAAGATATTTATCAATAGAGATTTAATTTGAAAGTGTACGGCTTGCTACAAGTTTCTTTGACCTTTTGTGTAAGTTTGTAGTTTTAGAGTGTTGTAGTTCTTTCCTGTAGTGGACTATCTAAAATTACCTTGCTTTTCCCTTTAGCTAAAAGCCCCTTACCCACACTCACAGCAACTCAAGGAACCCCCAAACCATCTGGAAAGGGTAATGATTACTACTTTTGACATGCTCTCTTGCAGCAGTAGGTGACAAGTAAGGTTGTCCGAGATGATGAAAAAGAGAAATCCTTTTTTTAAATCTACTTTAAAGCATGTGGCAAGTTCTTAGATTTAGACATTTGTAAGATATTTATCAATAGAGATTTAATTTGAAAGTGTACGGCTTGCTACAAGTTTCTTTGACCTTTTGTGTAAGTTTGTAGTTTTAGAGTGTTTGTAGTTCTTTCCTGTAGTGGACTATCTAAAATTACCTTGCTTTTCCCTTTAGCTACAAGCCCCTTACCCACACTCACAGCAACTCAAGGAACCCCAAAACCATCTGGAAAGGGTAATGATTACTACTTTTGACATGCTCTCTTGCAGCAGTAGATGACAAGTAAGGTTGTCCGAGATAATGAAAAAGAGAAATCCTTTTTTAAATCTACTTTAAACCTTGTGGCAAGTTCTTAGATTTAGACATTTGTAAGATATTTATCAATAGAGATTTAATTTGAAAGTGTACGGCTTGCTACAAGTTTCTTTGACCTTTTGTGTAAGTTTGTAGTTTTAGAGTGTTTGTAGTTCTTTCCTGTAGTGAACTATCTAAAATTACCTTGCTTTTCCCTTTAGCTAAAAGCCCCTTACCCACACTCACAGCAACTCAAGGAACCCCAAAACCATCTGGAAAGGGTAATGATTACTTCTGTTGACACTTAAAAATTTATTTTATATATTTAATAAATAATATATTTTTATTATGATATATACTATATTTTAAACATTTTGAAGATTAATTTGTTTTAAATAGCCATATGTAAATATATATATTTTTTTAATGAATACCAAACCATTTTTCCACTTTTGCTTTCCATGTCTTTTATTCTTGACATTGAAGGCCAATCAAACATTGCGTTTTGGTGCAGATTAATCTTCAGCTAAATCTATTAATAATAGATTATTTAAAGACCCCCTGTGGTGAAAATTAAGTGTTTAATGTTGTTTATATGTCTACGTGGTGCTTTTAAAAAGCTTTAAGACAAACCATGTGCAAACTCATGTCAACACCATTGCTGAGTATTTTCTCCTTCAAACTACAGTGAAGCAAACAGTCTCAAAAACGCGGTTTGAAATTCCCGTGGTTTCTTATATCACAAACTGCCTTATAACCAGTCACGTCAATGTGCGGGCGGGCTTTAGCATATTATTAACTGTGACCGCTCTGAGAAGCCAGGTAATCCCAATATATTTGTCTGTTGATATGAAAAATCAGGTACATTCATCAATATAGCCTAGCGGGTGAATTATGTATATGTTGATATTACGATGTTATGATGAACTATATGCCTTTCTCCACTGACGTCTAAGTTGTTTAAAGCTTCTCTAAGGATACTGATTTTTAGAAGGCAGACTGAGATGGTGAACGGGAACATGTTTGTGTAACATTAGCAACACATTATTAGCTGTTTGATAACGTCAAGCAAAAGGCTAATCATATTAATCACCGCTATGTGTCAGACGTTGTAAAGAGCGATACCATTGTGCAGCATTTACTACAGGAAAGTTAAGTAAAGTTTAGCGAGTTTAGCTGGTGTGAGTGAATGGCAGCGGGCCTAGTTTGCAAATTCATGGGTGTAGAGTTACATTAAAACTATTTTTATAAAATTAAATTAAATATGAGTTTTAAGGGATACAATTGACTAGAGAAACTAATTTATATGTCAGCAAAAGTCCACCGGATGATGCAAAACAATCACTTTTTACAACTTTTTACGCCACTGACTACAACACGCTGGATCCTTCACTGGAAACTGGAAAATAACTCCCACTAAACCGTCACATTTTTAATTGATGCACCCGAGGAACAATACAAGTCGACACCATTGTGACTAAAAGTTTGCTAAGGAGTATTTCCTACTAAAGCTAGGTGATATTTGACTCTGATTAAGCATATCTACAGTATAATCGACTGGTGGGAATGGCTTTGGACGGCAACTTGCCCATTGCAAAAGGGAAGACAACAGCCTTTTTGATGTAATTTTTTTTCACCTTTTGTGCATTGGCAGCCAAGTTTTATTGACAGTACATTTTGTCAGCGGTGAAGTACCTGTTTAATAAATATACACAATCATTCAACAGTTTGGGACCTGAATGTGGTTTATAAATCTTGTGGAAAAGGTGTCATCTTTATGCATAAGGACTGTTTTTGGATCTAGCTTAAACTATATGATTATGTCAAATAGGTTCGACTGACCCCGACACCACCAACACCACCGATGCAAAGCAAATAACTCCTTCCTCACCTAACCCTGCAGGTAACCACCCAACACCCATCACCACAGCAGACACACACTCCAGCATTACTCTATTTGCACTCATGACCTCTGACCTCCATCCTTCTATCATGCTGCATTGCAATCTCACCACCACTATACCTGTCCTTCAAACTCGCGTCACCATTGTGGTTTAAAGTAGCTGCAGTCATGGATTAGTGTAATGTTACATAAGTATCTATTTTTTTAATCTAAAGAAATTGGATTTTTGAATTTGAATTATACGTATATAGTACTGGTAACAGATGTTTCGTGTTTGGTGAGGTAAGTAGCTGCACATCATGCAGTTGTTTAAGGGCAATCACCCTTTGATTCCTAGAATTTTTTTTATTAAATAATTAAAAGTTCAGTTGCATAATGCGATTCTTATTCAGTTAATTAATAAAGTTTCATCTCTCACTTTCCACAGGTTCAGCAAACGGTATGTGTCACTTTTTACCCATGCTATTTCTGTAATGCTGTTGATGCTTCCAGTGGATTAAAGCTATTGGTTATATGTGTGTTATAATATGTGTCTTTTAAATAAGCTGTACTTTTGGGTCAGAAAATACATATGTGGGAACTTGATATGCTGAGATATATTTTCATGGTGTCGATCCATCATTACAGTAACAGTCACTCCCACCCAATCAACAAACTCTCCTACATCTGCCTCTAAAGGTAAAGCTGACATCACCTCATCAATCTCACACTCTTGCATTATTATTTTTCTCTCACGCACAATCTCTCACACTCCGACCTCCATCTTTCCATCATGCTGTGCTATGAGAAAGAGGTGTTATTTATTTATTATCATAAAAACGGTTAGTGCCAATCCTTGATTCTGATTGGTCAATAGCTGTGTTTTACACACAATAACATGCAGGTGAATGTATGTGGTCTGGCCTTCCAATAATCGTAGATCCCATACTGGATGACCTAAAATGACTTGCTATTCCCTTTAGCCGCAGGCCGCACACCCTCACCCTCATCCTCATCCTCATCCTCATCCTCACCCTCATCCTCACCCTCACCCTCACCCTCACTCACGACTGATAAAGGTAATGATTATCCTCTTTTTGAATTACTCTCTTGCAGCTAGTGTTTTATAGTCAATCGCAAGAATTTTCAAGGTGATAAAAGCAAAATCTAGATTTAAAATCCTATTTTGATGCTTAAAATATTTGTATACATATTAACATATTTAAAAATACATCACAGATACTCTAATAATCAATTAATGGTAAAATTCCATCAAATTGAATTGAATAATCCTTGCACATTTTAATTGAATAATTGAACAATCCTTAATAAATTATTCAATTCAATTTGATGGAATTTTGCTATTAATTGAAATGTGTAAATCATCAAAAAAGGCTTTTTTTATTGTTTATTATAGTGCATTTTATTGTTGACATGCAACCATGTATTTTGTGCTAATTCATATAATGTAATATGGGCTAAGCCTTGTATTACATTGTACATTATACTGTTATATCAATTAAATAAAATGTTGTTCTTATTAATATTTAAATATTTAATTCATATTTATATAAAATTATTTCATATTATATTTAATCTTTTTTGTATTTGTACATAATTGTAACATTGTATTTGATTGAATGATCATTAACATGAAGGAACGAGTTCTACACTGAAACCGACTCTCACAATCTCACCCTCACACACCTCGCCTGACCAGAGTTTGGTTTTTCCAGCTCGCAAGTCTATGGAGAGTTGCTAGACGACCCTGCCTGCAAATGAGATTTGCTGCCGCTAGGGTGCGTCTAGATTTCTAGGCTACAGGAAGGCATAAAAGAGAGCTCAACTTCGCGCGAGAGCTTTAAACTTTGCATGTTCCAGCGATTGAATATTGTCATTGGAAAGGCTGAAATGTTTGTGATGTTGCAGCAATGACCCGTCAACTGTACAGAGGGTCGTTCACGTTTTTTCATATTGCATTGTTAGAATGCAAAAAAATTGTTACTGACATAGTTCCATATGCTCGTAAACGCCAATTTTTACTTTTGCTATTTGGCGAGTGTTAATTTTAGGCCTTGTATATATGTACACCAAAACATTTTTACTAACATTTTATTTGATTAAATGATCATTATCATGTAGGGACCAGTACTTTCACACCAAGCTCACCCCCACGCACCTCCTCGCAACAACACACCACAGGTAATATTGCATTTAACACTGTATTTCATGTTTTATTCATATCTGTATTGCGTTATTAACTGATTTGTTTGTTTTTAATCTGTAGTTGGCTTGATTAATTTATTGCCTGAATGAAGTAATAAAACAATGCGCTCTTACTTTGGCCAATTTTTAAGAACAGTTTAGAGAACCTAAAAGTCTGAATGCATCAGGTTGCATTACATTTGTTTTCTCAATTCCTTTTTTTTTTTTTTTTCATTGTGATAATATTAATTAAAAAAAAAAGTAGGACATTTTTTACAAAAAAACACCTGGTATGCTATGTTGGGTCACCCGGTGATGTCCAGCATTCTTGTATCTCATACAGGACTGTGTAAAAGTATTTACAGGATAAACATTTGATCTAATAACCATTGTTATTTAGGGGTTACTAAAGCTAAACCCCAGAGCAGCACATCAAACTCACTCCCACTCACCACCTCGCAACAACAAAACACCACACCCACTGCAGGTAACAGTGTATTTCACTCTATGAGCCTCTTTTTGAATTACTCTCTTGCAGCTAGTGTTTTATAGTCAATCGCTAGAATTTTCAAGGTGATAAAAACAAAATCTAGTTTTAAAATCTTATTTTGTTGCTTAAAATATTTTTATACTTATTAACATATTTAGAAATACATCACAGATACACTAATAACCAATTAATGAAAAAATTCCATCAAATTGAATTGAATAATCCTTACACATTTTAATTGAATAATTGAACAATCCTTAATCAATTATTCAATTCAATTTGATGGAATTTTACTATTAATTGAAATGTGTAAATCATAAAAAAAACGCTTTTTTTGTTTATTTATAGTACCTTTTATTGTTGACATACAACCGTGTCAACCATGTATTTTGTGCAAATTCATATAATGTAATATGGGCTAAGCCTTGTACAATATTACATTGTACATTATATTGTTATTTCAATTAAATAAAATTTAGCTCTTATTAATATTTAATTCAAATTTATATAAAATTATTTCAAATTATATTTAATCTTTTTTTGTATTTGTACATAATTGTAACGTTGTATTTGATTGAATGATCATTATCATGAAGGAACGAGTTCTACACTGAAAACGACTCTCACAATCTCACCCTCACGCACCCCCTCGCAACAACACAACACATCAGGTAACAGTTTTTTTGTTTTGTTTTTGTCTTCAACCTATGGCATGAACATTCACATTTTGTTGAGCTTATGCGATTTATGCGCTTATTTCCAGTTAACAGGACCTTTTTATGAGTCACAAATTAGAAATGTGAATTGATTGAAACGTTTATGGCACGCCCAACTCAGAAACTCGGTTGACAGAATGATCTCTGAGTTTCCCATATGCCTTGAGAGGGCATTCATATCCAATTTCCTACTAGGAAACAAGTATTTACAATAATTCCGATAGAACGTGAAGGCAGCATAAGTCCCAGTCCCCTAAATTCAAAATTCACAATCATCTATTCCAATGTCGATACCACAGTTAAAACTACTAGCTTAAATTAAAATAAATTTAATAGCCTACATTTTTAAAGACAAGTAAACAGTTAGTAACAAAAGCAATAGCACAATTAATACAATACAACAAATAATCAAATGAAATAAACAGTGCTCTTCAGGCAGGTCTAATATTTTTCAGGTAAATAATTCAAATAAACAACACTGCATAGTCTTCATTTTCTTTTTACAGTTCAAGAGCAGTGAGTGATTTTTTTTTGTTGATGTTTGATTAACATTAAAAACGCAGACAGGAGCTTTATTAGGATGCTGTCACTTTAAGACCGAATGCACGCTAGGATCATGAGCTTTGTGTTTTCGTTCACTTCATGATGATCGACCATGTTTACTAGAATATTCGTTGAGACGGGCGTTTTTCATTTGGAGTGAATTTGTCCATTCAAGCGCAGGAAGGCTAGCCTGACAATCAAGATGTCGGGTCTGGGAACTCACCATTGGCAGAGCTCAATAAACGGGATAAACGGTTGTCTCTCAAATTCCCTCTGCACACAATAGGATAGCGCTACAACCAACCAGAGCAATGAAGAAGGTGAAGTGGAGCTAGTTGATGGATTAAACTTTTGCTGTATCCGGTCGGCAAAGCTCCGAACACATCTTTCTTTCTTAAGAATGACTTCAGTACCGTTCTTTGTTCTTTTCTCAAAGAAAAGCTTAACTCCAAGTCTTCTAGAGTCGCGGCCAAAGCCGATTCAAAAGACCGCCGTTCACCAGGTGTTTACGAGTAGCACGCGGGACTGTGTCAACTCTGCCGTCATAATGTTAAGCCCGCCCACCGACTCTATACACGATGTGATTGGCCTGACCAGAGTTTGTTTTTTCCAGCTCGCTAGCCAACGGAGAGTGGCTAGACGACCCTGCCTGCAAATGAGATTTGCTGCCACTAGGGTGCGTCTAGATTTCTAGGCTACGGGAAGGCATAAAAGAGAGCTCAACTTCGCGTTAAAGTTTTAAACTTCGCGTGTTCTGGCGATTAAATATTTTCATTGGAAAGGCTGAAATATTTGTGATGTTGCAGCAATGACCCGTCAACTGTACAGAGGGTCGTTCACGTTTGTTCATATTGCATTGTTAGAATGCAAAAAAAATGTTACTGACATAGTTCCATATGCTCGTAAACGCCAATTTTTACTTTTGCTATTTGGCGAGTGTTAATTTTAGGCCTTGTATATATGTACACCAAAAAAAATCTTACTAACATTGTATTTGATTAAATGGTCATTGTCATGTAGGGACCAGTACTTTCACACCAAGCTCACCCCCACGCACCTCCTCGCAACAACACACCACAGGTAATATTGCATTTAACACTGTATTTCATGTTTTATTCATATCTGTATTGCGTTATTAAATGAATTTTTTGTTTTTAATCTGTAGTTGGCTTGATGAATTTATTGCCTGAATGAAGTAATAAAACAATGCACTCTTACTTTGGCCAATTTTTAAGAACATAGTTTAGAGAACCTAAAAGTCTGAATGCTTCAGATTTCATTACATTTTTTTTCTCAATTCCTTTTTTTTTTTTTTATTGTGATAATATTAATTTAAAAAAAATGTAGGACATTTTTTACAAAAAAACACCTGGTATGCTATGTTGGGTCACCCGGTGATGTCCAGCATTCTTGAATCTCATACAGGACTGTGTAAAAGTATTTACAGGATAAACATTTGATCTAATAACCATTGTTATTTAGGGGTTACTAAAGCTAAACCCCAGAGCAGCACATCAAACTCACTCCCACTCACCACCTCGCAACAACAAAACACCACACCCACTGCAGGTAACAGTGTATTTCACTCTATGAGCCTCTTTTTGAATTACTCTCTTGCAGCTAGTGTTTTATAGTCAATCGCAAGAATTTTCAAGGTGATAAAAGCAAAATCTAGTTTTAAAATCTTATTTTGTTGCTTAAAATATTTGTATACTTATTAACATATTTAGAAATACATCACAGATACACTAATAATCAATTAATGGTAAAATTCCATTAAATTGAATTGAATAATCCTTACACATTTTAATTAAATAATTGAACAATCGTTAATCAATTATTCAATTCAATTTGATGGAATTTTACTATTAATTGAAATGTGTAAATCACAAAAAAAATGCTTTTTTTGTTTATTTATAGTACCTTTTATTGTTGACATACAACCGTGTCAACCATGTATTTTGTGCAAATTCATATTATGTAATATGGGCTAAGCCTTGTACAATATTACATTGTACATTATTTTGTTATATCAATTAAATAAAATTTAGCTCTTATTAATATTTAATTCAAATTTATATAAAATTATTTCAAATTATATTTAATCTTTTTTTGTATTTGTACATAATTGTAACATTGTATTTGATTGAATGATCATTATCATGAAGGAACGAGTTCTACACTGAAAACGACTCTCACAATCTCACCCTCACGCACCCCCTCGCAACAACACAACACATCAGGTAACTGTGTTGTTTTTTTTGTTTTTTTTTGTCTTCAACCTATGGCATGAACATTCGCATTTTGTTGAGCTTATGCGATTTATGCGCTTATTTCCAGTTAACAGGACCTTTTTATGAGTCACAAATAAGAAATGTGAATTGCTTGAAACGTTTATGGCACGCCCAACTCGGAAACTCGGTTGACAGAATGATCTCTGAGTTTCCCATATGCCTTGAGAGGGCATTCATATCCAATTTCCTACTAGGAAACAAGTATTTACAATAATTCCGATAGAACGTGAAGGCAGCATAAGTCCCAGTCCCCTAAATTCAAAATTCACAATCATCTATTCCAATGTCGATACCACAGTTAAAACTACTAGCTTAAATTAAAATAAATTTAATAGCCTACATTTTTAAAGACAAGTAAACAGTTAGTAACAAAAGCAATAGCACAATTAATACAATACAACAAATAATCAAATGAAATAAACAGTGCTCTTCAGGCAGGTCTAATATTTTTCAGGTAAATAAATCAAATAAACAACACTGCATAGTCTTCATTTTCTTTTTACAGTTCAAGAGCAGTGAGTGATTTTTTTTCGTTGATGTTTGATTAACATTAAAAACGCAGACAGGAGCTTTATTAGGATGCTGTCACTTTAAGACCGAATGCACGCTAGGATCATGAGCTTTGTGTGTTCGTTCACTTCATGATCATCGACCATGTTTACTAGAATATTCGTTGAGACGGGCATTTTTAATTTGGAGTGAATTTGTCCATTCAAGCGCAGGAAGGCTAGCCTGACAAGCCAGACCCACATCAAGATGTCGGGTCTGGGAACTCACCATTGGCAGAGCTCAATCCGAGGGGCGGGATAAACGGTTGTCTCTCAAATTCCCTCTGCACGCAATAGGATAGCGCTACAACCAACCAGAGCAATGAAGAAGGTGAAGTGGAGCTAGTTGATGGATTAAACTTTTGCCGTATCCGGTCGGCAAAACTCTGAACACATCTTTCTTTCTTAAGAATGACTTCAGTACCGTTCTTTGTTCTTTTCTCAAAGAAAAGCTTAACTCCAAGTCTTCTAGAGTCGCGGCCAAAGCCGATTCGAAAGACTGCCGTTCACCAGGTGTTTACGAGTAGCACGCGGGACTGTGTCAACTCTGCCGTCATTATGTTAAGCCCGCCCACCGACTCTATACACGATGTGATTGGCCTAGACGACCCTGCCTGCAAATGAGATTTGCTGCCACTAGGGTGCGTCTAGATTTCTAGGCTACAGGAAGGCATAAAAGAGAGCTCAACTTCGTGTGAAAGTTTTAAACTTCGTGTGTTCTGGCGATTAAATATTGTCATTGGAAAGGCTGAAATGTTTGTGATGTTGCAGCAATGACCCGTCAACTGTACAGAGGGTCGTTCACGTTTGTTCATATTGCATTGTTAGAATGCAAAAAAAATGTTACTGACATAGTTCCATATGCTCGTAAACGCCAATTTTTACTTTTGCTATTTGGCGAGTGTTAATTTTAGGCCTTGTATATATGTACACCAAAAAAAATCTTACTAACATTGTATTTGATTAAATGATCATTATCATGTAGGGACCAGTACTTTCACACCAAGCTCACCCCCACGCACCTCCTCGCAACAACACACCACAGGTAATATTGCATTTAACACTGTATTTCATGTTTTATTCATATCTGTATTGCGTTATTAACTGAATTGTTTGTTTTTAATCTGTAGTTGGCTTGATGAATTTATTGCCTGAATGAAGTAATAAAACAATGCGCTCTTACTTTGGCCAATTTTTAAGAACATAGTTTAGAGAACCTAAAAGTCTGAATGCATCAGGTTGCATTACATTTGTTTTCTCAATTCCTTTTTTTTTTTTTCATTGTGATTAATATTAATAAAAAAAAATGTAGGACATTTTTTACAAAAAAACATCTGGTATGCTATGTTGGTTCACCCGGTGATGTCCAGCATTCTTGTATCATACAGGACTGTGTAATAGTATTTACAGGATAAACATTTGATCTAATAACCATTGTTATTTAGGGGTTACTAAAGCTAAACCCCAGAGCAGCACATCAAACTCACTCCCACTCACCACCTCGCAACAACAAAACACCACACCCACTGCAGGTAACAGTGTATTTCACTCTATGAGCCTCTTTTTGAATTACTCTCTTGCAGCTAGTGTTTTATAGTCAATCGCTAGAATTTTCAAGGTGATAAAAAGAAAATCTAGTTTTAAAATCTTATTTTGATGCTTAAAATACTTTTTATACATATTAACATATTTAGAAATACATCACAGATACACTAATAACCAATTAATGGAAAAATTCCATCAAATTGAATTGAATAATTCTTACACATTTTAATAAAATAATTGAACAATCGTTAATCAATTATTCAATTCAATTTGATGGAATTTTACTATTAATTGAAATGTGTAAATCATAAAAAAGGCTTTTTTTATTTATAGTACCTTTTATTGTTGACATACAACCATGTATTTTGTGCAAATTCATATAATGTAAAATGGGCTAAGCCTTGTACAATATTATATTGTTATATCAATTAAATAAAATTTAGCTCTTATTAATATTTAAATATTTAATTCATATTTATATTACATTTTCATATTATATTTAATCTTTTTTTGTATTTGTACATAATTGTAACATTGTATTTGATTGAACGATCATTATCATGAAGGAACGAGTTCTACACTGAAAACGACTCTCACAATCTCACCCTCACGCACCCCCTCGCAACAACACAACACATCAGGTAACAGTGTTTTTTTTTTTTTTTTTTTGTCTTCAACCTATGGCATGAACATTCGCATTTTGTTAAGCTTATGCGATTTATGCGCTTATTTCCAGTTAACAGGACCTTTTTATGAGTCACAAATAAGAAATGTGAATTGCTTGAAACGTTTATGGCACGCCCAACTCGGAAACTCGGTTGACAGAATGATCTCTGAGTTTCCCATATGCCTTGAGAGGGCATTCATATCCAATTTCCTACTAGGAAACAAGGATTTACGACACCTCCGATAGAACGTGAAGGCAGCATAAGTCCCATATATCTTTGCTTTAAATTCAAAATTCACAATTATCTATTCCAATGTCGATACCACAGTTAAATCTACTATCTTAAATTAAAATAAATGTAATAGCCTACATTTTAAAAGACAAGTAAACAGTTAGTAACAAAAGCAATAGCACAATAAATACAATACAACAAATAAACAAATGAAATAAACAGTGCTCTTCAGGCAGGTCTAATATTTTTCAGGTAAATAAATCAAATAAACAACACTGCATAGTCTTCATTTTCTTTTTACAGTTCAAGAGCAGTGAGTGATTTTTTTTCGTTGATGTTTGATTAACATTAAAAACGCAGACAGGAGCTTTATTAGGATGCTGTCACTTTAAGGCCGAATGCACGCTAGGATCATGAGCTTTGTGTTTTCGTTCACTTCATGATGATCGACCATGTTTACTAGAATATTCGTTGAGACGGGCGTTTTTAATTTGGAGTGAATTTGTCCATTCAAGTGCAGGAAGGCTAGCCTGACAAGCCAGACCCACATCAAGATGTCGGGTCTGGGAACTCACCATTGGCAGAGCTCAATCTGAGGGGCGGGATAAACGGTTGTCTCTCAAATTCCCTCTGCACACAATAGGATAGCGCTACAACCAACCAGAGCAATGAAGAAGGTGAAGTGGAGCTAGTTGATGGATTAAACTTTCGCTGGATCCGGTCGGCAAAACTCCGAACACATCTTCCTTTCTTAAGAATGACTTCAGTACCGTTCTTTGTTCTTTTCTCAAAGAAAAGTTCAACTCCAAGTCTTCCAGAGTCGTGGCCAAAGCCGAATCGAAAGACCGCCGTTCGCCAGCTTCTTTGTTTACGAGTAGCAGGTGGAACCAACGCAACTCTGCCATCATTATCTTAAGCCCGCCCACCAACTCTATACACGATGTGATTGGCCTAGACAACCCTGCCTGCAAATGAGATTTGCTGCCACTAGGGTGCGTCTAGATTTCTAGGCTACAGGAAGGCATAAAAGGGAGCTCAACTTTGCGTGAAAGTTTTAAACTTGGCGTGTTCTGGCTTTTGAATATTTTCATTGGAAAGGCTGACATTTTTGCGATGTTGCAGCAATGACCCGTCAACTGTACAGAGGGTCGTTCACGTTTGTTCATGTTGCATTGTTAGTATTTTAAAGGTCCTGTTCTTCGTGATCCCATTTTTCAAACTTTAGTTGGTGTGTAATGTTGCTGTTAGAGCATAAATAATACCTGTAAAATTATAAAGCTCAAAGTTCAATGCCAAGCGAGATATTTTATTTAACAGAAGTTCCCTTTCAAAGCCTACAGCAAACGGCCGGTTTGGACTACATCCCTGTACATCCTGCTTTAATGACGTCAGTAGAACAGTTTGTTGACTAACCTCCGCCCACAAGAATACACGAAAAAGGGGGCGTGGTCTTGTTGCTCTCCCTCGTGGAGAAGAGGAAGTGTTGCGTTCGGTTGCGTTTGTCGCCATGTCGTCCAGACGCTGTTATTTTCATCCCGGAGTCAAATCACCTTTGTTTGGCCTTCAGGGGCTGTAGTTTGAGCGCATGCATCTCCCCGTTATGGTAAGAGGCGTGACCTTTCCGGGCAACGTGCGCTAAGCTGCTGTCGAATCACAACACGGGAATCGCTGGCACAATCAGAACTCGTTACGTATTTCTGAAGGAGGGACTTCATAGAACAGGGAAATCTTTCAAGCCGTTTTGAGGACAGTGAAAACAGCGGTATACAGATAAGTAAATTGTGTGAAAAATACTGTGTTTTTTTACACGTGAAACATGAACACATGTTATATTGCACACTGTAAACACAATCAAAGCTTCAAAAAAACAGGAAAAACGGGACCTTTAAAAAATTGTTACTGACACAGTTCCATATGCTCGTCAACGCTGATTTTTACTTTTGCTATTTGGCGAGTGTTAATTTTAGGCCTTGTATATATGTACACCAAAAAAATCTTACTAACATTGTATTTGATTAAATGATCATTATCATGTAGGGACCAGTACTTTCACACCAAGCTCACCCCCACGCACCTCCTCGCAACAACACACCACAGGTAATATTGCATTAAACACTGTATTTCATGTTTTATTCATATCTGTATTGCGTTATTAACTGAATTTTTTTTTTATTTTAATCTGTAGTTGGCTTGATGAATTTATTTCCTGAATGAAGTAATAAAACAATGTGGTCTTACTTTGCCCAATTTTTAAGCGCAGTTTAGAGAACCTAAAAGTCTGAATGCATCAGGTTGCATTACATTTGTTTTCTCAATTCCTTTTTTTTTCTTCATTGTGATAATATTAATTAAAAAAAAATTTAGGACATTTTTTACAAAAAACACCTGGTATGCTATGTTGGTTCACCCGGTGATGTCCAGCATTCTTGTATCTCATACAGGACTGTGTAAAAGTATTTACAGGATAAACATTTGATCTAATAACATTGTTATTTAGGGTTTACTAAAGCTAAACCCCAGAGCAGCACATCAAACTCACTCCCACTCACCACCTCGCAACAACAAAACACCACACCCACTGCAGGTAACAGTGTATTTCACTCTATGAGCCTCTTTTTGAATTACTCTCTTGCAGCTAGTGTTTTATAGTCAATCGCTAGAATTTTCAAGGTGATAAAAGCAAAATCTAGTTTTAAAATCTTATTTTGTTGCTTAAAATATTTTTATACTTATTAACATGTTTAGAAATACATCACAGATACACTAATAATCAATTAATGGAAAAATTCCATCAAATTGAATTGAATAATCCTTACACATTTTAATAAAATAATTGAACAATCGTTAATCAATTATTCAATTCAATTTGATGGAATTTTACTATTAATTGAAATGTGTAAATCATAAAAAAAGGCTTTTTTTGTTTATTTATAGTGCCTTTGATTGTTGACATGCAACCATGTATTTTGTGCAAATTCATATAATTTAATATGGGCTAAGCCTTGTACAATATTACATTGTACATTATATTGTTATATCAATTAAATAAAATGTAGCTCTTATTAATATTTAAATATTTAATTCATATTTATATTAAATTATTTCATATTATATTTAATCTTTTTTTGTATTTGTACTTAATTGTAACATTGTATTTGATTGAATGATCATTATCATGAAGGAACGAGTTCTACACTGAAACCGACTCTCACAATCTCACCCTCACGCACCCCCTCGCAACAACACAACACATCAGGTAACTGTTTTTTTTGTTTGTTTTTGTCTTCAACCTATGGCATGAACATTCGCATTTTGTTGAGCTTATGCGATTTATGCGCTTATTTCCAGTTAACAGGACCTTTTTATGAGTCACAAATAAGAAATGTGAATTGCTTGAAACGTTTATGGCACGCCCAACTCGGAAACTCGGTTGACAGAATGATCTCTGAGCTTCCCATATGCCTTGAGAGGGCATTCATATCCAATTTCCTACTAAGAAACAAGTATTTACGTTCACTTCATGATGATCGACCATGTTTACTAGAATATTCGTTGAGACGGGTGTTTTTCATTTGGAGTGAATTTGTCCATTCAAGCGCAGGAAGGCTAGCCTGACAATCAAGATGTTGGGTCTGGGAACTCACCATTGGCAGGGCTCAATCCGAGGGGCGGGATAAACGGTTTCCTCTGCACACAATACACTGCATGAAAACACTGAAATCCGGCACTATCCGGGCATGGTATACTCCTGTGTAATTTGATGTTTACCGGATGTATGTGGGAAAAAGCGGATCAGAGTAACACGGAACAGTATATTTCCAGAAAAACCCGGAAACCTCACGTATGCGGACGTATACAGGAATCCGTGAAATTTCACGGACATATACAGCTGAAACACTGCTGGGTGTGCTAGGACTGAAGACTGTTAGGTGTGAAGAAGACCTTTCATATGTTAATGACTGACACTAGGAGCTGGCTGTTCTCAGAGGGAGGGGGGGCAGGGGAGGAATTCAGGATTGAGAATTATCTCTAGTGTAGGCTACAGCAAACAAGCTTTTTGCACAGAAAAAATAATTCTTAAGGCCCTGAAACACTAAACTGAACTAGCAATGACTAAAGCCGACTGTGGGGTTGGTTCACGTTGCCTGGGTCTGGGCCAAACCATCAGAATGGTGTGTCTGGGCCTTAAAACCACTGCATGAAAAGAGTCTCTTAATCAAATATTTTTTATAAAAACAGTACAAAATAAAAACCCTGTCTGAACATATACGTTCACAAAAAAATCTGAATATGTAATGAAATAAACAAAGAAATGTAATGGAATTAACAAAGGATAATTAACCAAACATTTTAGACTATCCCCAAACAATTTTTGCAAAGTTTTACAAATTGTATGCAATAATAGAATTAAATAAAAAGGAGATGAAATGTGGAAAATGAAAAAGTTTGTTTTAAAAACACCAAAAACTGATATGCTCAAAATAAAAATATGGAATAAAAAAGAGCAGGGATTCACTTGCTCAAGAAACACAGAAACACAAGCAGATCTTTCAGCTCTGCAACTGTTAACAAAAAGTGTCACTCCAAGATTCTTAACTTTAACACGCTGCAAAAGAGGGGCGTTTTAAGGTTTGAAATCCACCACTCACAATAGATGTAGGTGCAACCAATAAGGTTACCAATAAAAATAAGGCAACCAATAAAAATAATCCTAATTTTACAGAAAAAAACTTTTACTTTTAAAAAGTTTTTTACAGTATTTTCTTGTAATTTTGAATTATGTTTAAAACGATGTAAAATTACAAACAATATCTAAATAAACAACTTGACTGTTATTTTAAGGATTATATCATTAATGACAAACTACAGTCATTCTCATTTTTTTATACAGGAACATCACTGTATTATTTTTCTGTTTTCATAAATAACAAATTCATGCAAAATTACAAACAATATCTGTAAATTAACAACTGTAATACAATATTTAGCTCATTATATTAAAGGTTTATGTTTATGTCCATACTAACAATTTAACATTATTCTTTGTCATTTTAAAGTAAATCTTATTAGTTTTATTTTTACACTGTAAAAATAAAAACCTAAAAAAAACAACAGCTACAGCTGCAAAACAAAAACCGTAAAATTAAAGTCAAATATCTTAAGTCAAATAAAGTTAAAAAACTTCACAGAAATTTACATTAAACGTTTTAGAGAAAACACTATTAGTTTACAGATTTTTCCTTATTTAAATTAAGATATTTTACTTTAATTTTCTGTTTTACAGTGAAGGTGTATTTTTACATTCAAACTGGTTTTACATTCAATTCTGGATACAAATATAACAAAATATATAGCAAACTAAATATCAAACAATAATTGTTTTTAAAGAGTACAAATCTGCACTGCAAATCTGCACAGGTTGAAACTTCCAGGCCTCTGCCCACACCACAAAACACCATTTGACCAATTAATTAAATATAACAGCAAATAAAAAGAAATATACACATTTTCTAACTGTTGTTTAAAACAAGTTTTTTTCTATATTTGCAAGGCTATTTGCTGTCTTTCCGTGTTCTTTTGAGCGTGATTGGTCAATCTGAACGTCATCCAGAAATCTGACCAATGACAGTGCGCGCCTTCAGTTTGAATTATACACCCGTTGTCGTTGCAGTTGCTCGTGGCTCGCGGGGACGCGACGCGATCGCGGCTTCTAATCTTCACGTCGGTCTATTAATGGCATTGCATGGACCATTTAAACCTGTTAAAATCTTATTTTGGACGAATTTTGATTGTGGGATGTCGACTGAGAACGAAAAAACATGAATACGAACAGACTAAGTTTCCAATGGCGGACAGCAGACGGCAGAAGGTAACGTAAATCCCTTTATATTGTTTCTGCTGCTTATCAAGATATAACGTTAGTGCATTAAAGTCATATGCTAATCGTGATTAACTTACATATTCTGTTTCTGTGTTTTGTTGTGTTGTAATATTGTTAAGATAGGGCTGGGTGTTATGGCGATCTGATGATACTGACTATTGTTAGCGATTTTGCTGTAAACGTTAACATTACCTTTTTATATCGCGGAATGTGAATATAGCGTATATAACGCAGCACTGATTGTACTAAAACTTTTTGACATTTTGACACGGAAACATGCATGAATGTAGAATAATGAACGGGACATGCATGTGTTAAAATAAGCCTCTCCCAGACAGCATGCGATCCCGAAATCAATTATCTTTCTGTAAAATGCACACAATTATCTCAGAAACCTTGTCATGTGAGGTATTCACTTGATTTAAACAGTCAGTTATGTCTGAAGTAAAGTCAAACAGTTCAAGTTAACGTGTGGAAACCCGGATGCGTGTCATTCTGTGCATCAGTTCTTAAAGGGGCTGCAGCTTTGTCATCATTTTAATAAAACAAAAGAATAGAGAAGACCTTCTGCTTCTTTTAGAATCAAGTGATATTAATTAATTGAATATCATACAGTGAAGACTTTTAAAGCAGTATTATTCTGTAGCATTTTAATAAAATATCCATCAAAATAAATATATTGTGATATCGTTATTGTAAAATGTCTCATGTATGTATAATTATATGGTCATAATGCCCATCCCTACTGTCAGCTAGTTTTAAGATCAAGCTTGTCATAAAATGTAACAGAGTTTTGGAATGAATAATCTGAGAACACTGTCATGTACACTTGTTCAACAGAGAGGACAGGAAACCACCATCCTTGGACTCTGAAGAATTATAGGCAAACCAGGAATTTTGGATCTACTGTGAAGTTTTTGTATGGGCCTGGTGAGTATGTTTTGCAAGTCCATGTCCGTAAGTTGATAATTAATTTTAATGTTTTATCAAACAAATTAATATTCATTTGTGTGTGTGCATGTTTCTTCCCCCCTCATGATCCAGAAGTTTTGGATCCATGATCCTGAAGAACTTTTACAGATGTTGACCCTGAATGTGTAAAAGGTAATCTTAAAAATGTTGTCATTATTTTAATGTTCTCTGTTTTTTTCTGTAATGTAGACGCATGCATTTTCTGTGAAGTTGCTTTGAAACAATATCAGGGTTTTTCCTACATTGAAAATTTTTTGCCGGCCGCCAAAACAAATTTTTGTCCCGCCAAAGCCTTATTTGATCAGTTATTGTGATTTATGAGTGATGTAGTAGATAACTGCTGCACTTGAGTTAACTGAGTGACAGAGAGAACGATCAGTGAGCTCCTCCCCCGCTCGCACGCTCTCTGTCTTCAAAATAAGCATTCTTAACTTTCTAATGTTTCACATATTACGTTAATCAAAATCAAAAGGTCGGAAGACCGAATCCATGTTGCATGTGGCGCTATCAGACGTTTTCCTTTAATTACCGCTGGGTGTGAAATGCGCTCAAAAAACATTGACTGATTCTCTGACCAGCTGACATAAACCATACTTTAAATAAACAGGAAACAAATCCTATCCGGTTATGAAGTGTTTTCTGTGTGTTGACAAATCTTTCGCGATGTTCTAAAGACGGGATTCACACACAACGCGTCTTCTAATGTCCGATTCGCGACCTAATGACTCCTTTGAACCGAATCATTTTAACGACTGGTTAGAACTGATCTGTCCAACACTGAACTAACGAATCAGTTTAATCATTTACTCTGAACAACACCTGAAATGAGAACACAAGACGTGCTTACCCAATTTAGCAAGAGTGCTGTTGATTTTTAATTATCAACAGTCTTTCAGCTTATTTATGTGGACAATGTGTAGTAAAATAAATAGCCTAAAATCATTTAGTTTAGACTGGAGTGAGGTGAACCCAGAACAAAGTTGTTGTTAGCTAGCTGATTGTATATGGCAGAAAATTAGGCTATTTGTTCATTTTTTTTAATACTATTTTTTAATATTGATATGATTACCAAAACAAACAATTATCAGTAAATAGTGTAAAAATGAGGAACAAAAACAAACATCAAGGTATCAAAATAAGATAAGCAAAAGTTACAAACTTTCTTTGAATTTATTTCAAATTTATTGTCAGTATTGCGCTTGCAGATCAAGTGGGTAGGGTATTTTTTTTTTACCGTGTGTGTGTGTGTGTGTGTGTGTGTGTGGATGACCATGTCTGTCAGCCACCACCGAAGACCATTTTTGACCCAGGAAAAACCCTGAATATGTATTGTGAAAAGCGCTATACAAATACATTTTAATTGAATTGTTTTACTTACTTTTATTGGCATTAACTATATATTATTAATGTATTATTTGGCAGGTCGCAAGATATATTTTATTTTGTGAGACTTTGCTGAGGAAGTATTCTTTGGCTCAGTCTGAAAAGGCCCAGAAAAGAAACACTATGCAGAACCGTCAGAGAAAGAGACGGGTAAGTTAAGAAACCGGTTAAGCTTTTTCCCTCCAGAATGTTACTATACTCCTCTCTGAGTTTTAGTGGTTAATTTACTGTCATGTTTTGCAGTTGCTGGAAACCAGGTCCAGGGTTGCACAAACCAACACAGAACCTGTGGAAGACCGCAACTATAGACCTGATGAAGATGATGCTGTTGTTGATGGAAGGCTTGGTTAGGCTAGCTACTACAAACCAGACTAGACTGACCCACACTACACATCACATCACCAGCCCATCACGGCAGTTTGAAAAAATGTTCAAAACTCAAACAACATTGTGTTAGAGTTGGTCACAATTATTTTATAATTATAATTTTAATATTCAATTGTTCCATTTTATATTTTCTTTATTCCTATGTTTATATACTTTTATTGGTTCCCATATATAGAACATTTACATATATTTTATATACACTTTTTAATTTATAGATTTCTTTGTCTCGTTTTATATTGTATACTTTGTATGTTTGTTCCTTTTTAGATGTCCATGTTGCTTTTGATCTCCACGTTTTGTATTGTTGTACCTCTTACGTCGCCTTCCTTTAGAAACATTTTGTGTCACTTATCTTTTCCCCCATTCATTTGAATGTATGTTTATAATGCTCTTTGTTCTTTTTATTTGGTTATATTGTTTACTTGGAATATTTATGTGTATTTTATATACACTTTTTTTTGTCTTATAAATGTATTGTTCTCATTTTATATTGTTTAATTTGTATATTTATTCTTTTCCTTTTTATGTTCACTGTGCATTTTATTCCTTTACATCTGTCTTTTAAATGCATTTTGTTCATTTTTTTTCCCATTTTGTTTCTTTACCAATTCAATTTATCGTATATTTATGTTCTTTGGACTGTTTATATTTTTACATTTGTTCCTTTACATTTTCATCCCTTTTAAATACATTTAGTTCACTTGTTTTTGTTTCACCATTGTTTTAATGTTCGTTTATAATGCTGTTAAGAATGTTTTTTTTTTTATTTTTTATATACCTTTTTAATAAATATTTCAGACTTTCTCAAATTGTTTTGTGTGTATTTTTCTTTTGGGAGGGAGAGGGGATTATTTTTTATATATATATATATATTATATATTAATTAGCAAAATCTGCATAGCTGGCCTATAACCAATCAAGTCCCTATGCTACAAAACCTAGCCCACCCTTAGCCTTAGAAGTAACCAATAAAGTCACTTGACTGGGTTTTCAATGCGTCCTGTCCTCCAATAGCAGTCTGGGTTTTGGGAGTGGTTTAAAAAAAAACAACCAATCCAGTTTGAGATGAAGGACCAATAGGGGATGGAAGGCAAAGCTATTTAGAGGTGTGAAAATTTCTCCTGGAAAAAACTTGATGGGATTATTTGCCATGGCAACAAATGGCTGTAGCATGGGAGTATACGGCCACAACATACATCCGATTTGGTACCATTTCGGATGAATACGGACATATACGGATCCATGGAATTTGACCTATCCGGCCAGTATACTCCTGGATTCTTCCGAATTTCAGCAGTGTATACAGGAGTATCCTGGTCCGGATACACCTTTTTTCATGCAGTGATAGAGATCGCTAAGACATGTGACCAACTGGGTGGTAACGTCATCAGAATGCAAAGAATTATGGGTATGTTTGGCCCGTTTACATGGCCTGGCATAGCAGGCTAGTGTTCTGGCATGAAAATAATTAAAAATTAGAGAGAAAAACAGAATATAATCCTACAAAATGCAGCGGGCTAAAGAAAACATTGTCGGACCATATCGCCTAAAACTAAATCCTAATGCAAAGACGAGATCTGATGAGAAAATAAAGGGAATCAAAGGACTGGATCCTTACGAGCTGAGCGACTGGTCAAGGGACGTCAAACTTTTGCCCAACTTCCAGCACTCATATATATACAACTACATATTAAGTGTTGTGCGTTCACACACACACACACACAAAGTTTTCAGAATTCAAGTCGCTGCAGTCTTTTTTACAGATGGATGGGTCCAGGACCTGGAGATTGTAAAAGTGGGGCAGAAAACTGTCGTCCGTTCAAAGTTATGCTAATGTTTTAAGCACCACACTCCTCGTTCTCTCTCATCTATCTGCATGCAGTCCGAATTCAACAAACCTGCGTGCGTGTGTGTGAGTGAGGCCGGCTACACACTGCAAGCGTGGCGTGTCCGTTTTTATTTCGGCTCCCATGTTATCAGGTTAGAGCGTGCACACTGCCTGCGGCTCGAGCCGCGCGGAAAACGCGTGCATGCTACAAATAGAACCGACGCCTATCTTTCACGCGACATGTTGGAAGCGTTTAACATGAAGTATAGGCCTTCCACTATGTCACATAGCACCAGCATCGCTGCGTCAGACACGCTTCTGGTGTGCAAAGACACAAAAACCGCCACGATTGCAGTGTAGCCGGCCTGAGAGAGGGGGCGCGGAACAGTGGACACATAAAAATATACTCCGTCATTTTGTTCATACAGGACATCATTCAAACTGCAAAGTGTTTACTTACATTTGTATATCCCGTTCTTAAAGCTACACTGTGAGATATTTTCCCCCATCTAGTGGTGAAAAGGTATATGACCATCCAGTGAATTTTAGTGTCTGTTCCTCTTAATTCCGATTTCGTTTCAACTCCTACTGTGGCCGATTTAGTCCAAGATTAACATGGCTTCCAGTTCGACCTCGTCCACATTCGACACGGTGCCTGTGGGTTATTCTGTGCGCAGTGGGATGGTTGGAGCTCAACTGGCCTAATTATTCGGCTAGAAAGAACTGCAGCTAATCCAGAGTGAACTTTGATGATAGTAATGTTTATTCAGTCATCCAATTGCAAGGCATAAACAGGTTTGAGTGGATATGTACATAAATGTGGTTTCTGTGAGAGAACAAATAAGGATGGTAAATATACATGATAATGACATGACAGAAGATACACAGTTAAGAACTGTATAACTATACTTATAAGTTACATTTGTATAATGTAACCTTAAACCAGAGCTTATTGTACCATATATAGGTGCTAAATGCAGCTGCATTAAAATGAGCGGAGCTGCCGCTGCTGCTGCTAACAAGTGGTGTTGTGTTACAAAAGTGTGTGCGCCGCTTTAACGTTAGCACTGCAGTGCTCTCTGTATAACATTGTTAATATGCCGATCAGACCTGATACATATTTCCATCAACATACATTACAAGCAAATATTTTCTATAAACGAATAAACATTGTTGATAACAAAATAACTGAATGATTATTCAAATAGGTGAGCATTACGCTTTTGTATGTTGACACAAAAATACTTCTGAGGTGACATCAACTGAATTACGCGATGACACACTCTGAAACACATCTACAATGACAATAACTATTATTACTTACGGAGTTATTAACGCACAGAAATACCACACAAGGAAAAACAGACTTTTGAGGAATAAACAAGCCAGGAAAACTCTGTATAACTCTGTTACTGGACGCTGCTGAGATGAAAACTCTCTGCGCATGCACCAGACAAGTCTGAACAAGTTGACGCGCACATGCGCAAGGCAGGGAATTTTGTACAGTGCCATCAAGTGTTAAAACCGGTTAAAACGCGAAAGGCGAAGCTTGAATTTACGGGTATGTCCCTCTTTGGCTAATGTACTTTCAAGATGGAGGGGCAACATGGCGACCACCGTTAGATCCCATTACCTTATGTATTTTCAATGGCATATTATAAACTTACGAGAATACTTTATTACTTGAAAGAAGTAAATATACATTAATGAGCACATATATTTTTGAAAGAACTAAGTGTTTTTAGCTGAGAATAGACTAAAAAAAGTTACACAGTGTAGCTTTAAGCTTTATGCCACGTCTATCGTGAGAACGACTATTGCAGTTTATAACACAGTAGGTAGACGGCATCTTGAACACTGCGTTCTTCCCTCCATGCAAAGAAGACTGGCGCCCGTTTGTGCCGCGGATTCCCAAAATGCTTTGCGTTTACCACTGGGAATACGTCATGATGACGACACATTAGCAATCTCTATAGGATAGCGCTACAACCAACCAGAGCAATGAAGAAGGTGAAGTGAAGCTAGTTGATGGATTAAACTTTTGCCGTATCCGGTCGGCAAAACTCCGAACACATCTTCCTTTCTTAAGAATGACTTCAGTACCGTTCTTTGTTCTTTTCTCAAAGAAAAGTTTAACTCCAAGTCTTCTAGAGTCGCGGCCAAAGCCGATTCGAAAGACCGCCGTTCACCAGGTGTTTACGAGTAGCACGCGGGACTGTGTCAACTCTGCCGTCATTATGTTAAGCCCGCCCACCGACTCTATACACGATGTGATTGGCCTGACCAGAGTTTGTTTTTTCCAGCTCGCAAGCCAACGGAGAGTGGCTAGACGACCCTGCCTGCAAATGAGATTTGCTGCCACTAGGGTGCGTCTAGATTTCTAGGCTACAGGAAGGCATAAAAGAGAGCTCAACTTCGCGTGAAAGCTTTAAACTTCATGTGTTCTGGCGATTGAATATTGTCATTGGAAAGGCTGAAATGTTTGTGATGTTGCAGCAATGACCCGTCAACTGTACAGAGGGTCGTTCACGTTTGTTCATATTGCATTGTTAGAATGCAAAAAAAATGTTACTGGCATAGTTCCATATGCTCGTAAACGCCAATTTTTACTTTTGCTATTTGGCGAGTGTTAATTTTAGGCCTTGTATATATGTACACCAAAAAAAATCTTACTAACATTGTATTTGATTAAATGATCATTATCATGTAGGGACCAGTACTTTCACACCAACCTCACCCCCACGCACCTCCTCGCAACAACACACCACAGGTAATATTGCATTTAACACTGTATTTCATGCTTTATTCATATCTGTATTGCGTTATTAACTGAATTTTTTTTTTTTATCTGTAGTTGGCTTGATGAATTTATTGCCTGAATGAAGTAATAAAACAATGCGCTCTTACTTTGGCCACTTTTTAAGAACATAGTTTAGAGAACCTAAAAGTCTGAATGCATCAGGTTGCATTACATTTGTTTTCTCAATTCCTTTTTTTTTTTTTTCATTGTGATAATATTAATTTAAAAAAAATGTAGGACATTTTTTACAAAAAAAACATCTGGTATGCTATGTTGGGTCACCCGGTGATGTCCAGCATTCTTGTATCTCATACAGGACTGTGTAAAAGTATTTACAGGATAAACATTTGATCTAATAACCATTGTTATTTAGGGGTTACTAAAGCTAAACCCCAGAGCAGCACATCAAACTCACTCCCACTCACCACCTCGCAACAACAAAACACCACACCCACTGCAGGTAACAGTGTATTTCACTCTATGAGCCTCTTTTTGAATTACTCTCTTGCAGCTAGTGTTTTATAGTCAATCGCTAGAATTTTCGAGGTGATAAAAGCAAAATCTAGTTTTAAAATCTTATTTTGTTGCTTAAAATATTTTTATACTTATTAACATATTTAAAAATACATCACAGATACACTAATAATCAATTAATGGTAAAATTCCATGAAATTGAATTGAATAATCCTTACACATTTTAATAAAATAATTGAACAATCGTTAATCAATTATTCAATTCAATTTGATGGAATTTTACTATTAATTGAAATGTGTAAATCATAAAAAGGCTTTTTTATTGCTTATTTATAGTACCTTTTATTGTTGACATGTCAACCATGTATTTTGTGCAAATTCATATAATGTAATATGGGCTAAGCCTTGTACAATATTACATTGTACATTATATTGTTATATCAATTAAATAAAATGTAGCTCTTATTAATATTTAAATATTTAATTCATATTTATATTAAATTATTTCATATTATATTTAATCTTTTTTTGTATTTGTACATAATTGTAACATTGTATTTGATTGAACGATCATTATCATGAAGGAACGAGTTCTACACTGAAACCGACTCTCACAATCTCACCCTCACGCACCCCCTCGCAACAACACAACACATCAGGTAACAGTGTTTTTTTAATTTTTAAATTTTGTCTTCAACCTATGGCATGAACATTCGCATTTTGTTGAGCTTATGCGATTTATGCGCTTATTTCCAGTTAACAGGACCTTTTTATGAGTCACAAATAAGAAATGTGAATTGCTTGAAACGTTTATGGCACGCCCAACTCGGAAACTCGGTTGACAGAATGATCTCTGAGCTTCCCATATGCCTTGAGAGGGCATTCATATCCAATTTCCTACTAGGAAACAAGGATTTACGACAACTCCGATAGAACGTGAAGGCAGCATAAGTCCCAGTCCCCTAAATTCAAAATTCACAATCATCTATTCCAATGTCGATACCACAGTTAAAACTACTTGCTTAACTAAAATAAATTTAATAGCCTACATTTTTAAAGACAAGTAAACAGTTAGTAACAAAAGCAATAGCACAATAAATACAATACAACAAATAAATGAAATAAACAGTGCTCTTCAGGCAGGTCTAATATTTTTCAGGTAAATAAATCAAATTAACAACACTGCATAGTCTTCATTTTCTTTTTACAGTTCAAGAGCAGTGAGTGATTTTTTTTCTTTGATATTTGATTAACATTAAAAACGCAGACAGGAGCTTTATTAGGATGCTGTCACTTTAAGACCGAATGCACGCTAGGATCATGAGCTTTGTGTTTTCGTTCACTTCATGATGATTGACCATGTTTACTAGAATATTCGTTGAGACGGGCGTTTTTAATTTGGAGTGAATTTGTCCATTCAAGCGCAGGAAGGCTAGCCTGACAAGCCAGACCCACATCAAGATGTCGGGTCTGGGAACTCACCATTGGCAGAGCTCAATCTGAGGGGCGGGATAAACGGTTGTCTCTCAAATTCCCTCGGCACACAATAGGATAGCGCTACAACCAACCAGAGCAATGAAGAAGGTGAAGTGGAGCTAGTTGATAGATTAAACTTTCGCGCTATCCGGTCGTCAAAACTCCGAACACATCTTCCTTGCTTAAGAATGACTTCAGTGCCGTTTAGAGTCTTCTAGAGTCGCGGCCAAAGCCGATTCGAAAGACTGCCGTTCGCCAGCTTCTTTGTTTACGAGTAGCAGGTGGAACCAACGCAACTCTGCCGTCATTATGTTAAGCCCGCCCACCAACTCTATACACGATTTGATTGGCCTGACCAGAGTTTGTTTTTTCCAGCTCGCAAGCCAACGGAGAGTGGCTAGACGACCCTGCCTGCAAATGAGATTTGCTGCCGCTAGGGTGTGTCTAGATTTCTAGGCTACAGGAAGGCATAAAAGAGAGCTCAACTTCGCGTGAAATCTTTAAACTTCATGTGTTCTGGCGATTGAATATTGTCATTGGAAAGGCTGAAATGTGTGTGATGTTGCAGCAATGACCCGTCAACTGTACAGAGGGTCGTTCACGTTTGTTCATATTGCATTGTTAGAATGCAAAACAATTGTTACTGACATAGTTCTAAATGCTCGTAAACGCCGATTTTTACTTTTGCTATTTGGTGAGTGTTGATTTTAGACCTTGTATATATGTACACCAAAGAACATCTTACTAACATTGTATTTGATTAAATGATCATTATCATGTAGGGACCAGTACTTTCACACCAAGCTCACCCCCACGCACCTCCTCGCAACAACACACCACAGGTAATATTGCATTTAACACTGTATTTCATGTTTTATTCATATCTGTATTGCGTTATTAACTGAATTTTTTGTTTTTAATCTGTAGTTGGCTTGATGAATTTATTGCCTGAATGAAGTGATAAAACAATGCACTCTTACTTTGGCCAATTTTTAAGAACATAGTTTAGAGAACCTAAAAGTCTGAATGCATCAGGTTGAATTACATTTGTTTTCTCAATTCCTTTTTTTTTTTTTTAATTGTGATAATATTAATTAAAAAAAATTGTAGGACATTTATTAAAAAAAAACATCTGGTATGCTATGTTGGGTCACCGAGTGATGTCCAGCATTCTTGTATCTCATACAGGACTGTGTAAAAGTATTTACAGGATAAACATTTGATCTAATAACATTGTTATTTAGGGGTTACTAAAGCTAAACCCCAGAGCAGCACATCAAACTCACTCCCACTCACCACCTCGCAACAACAAAACACCACACCCACTGCAGGTAACAGTGTATTTCACTCTATGAGCCTCTTTTTGAATTACTCTCTTGCAGCTAGTGTTTTATAGTCAGTCGCTAGAATTTTCAAGGTGATAAAAGCAAAATCTAGTTTAAAAATCTTATTTTGTTGCTTAAAATATTTTTATACTTATTAACATATTTAAAAATACATCACAGATACACTAATAATCAATTAATGGAAAAATTCCATCAAATTGAATTGAATAATCGTTACACATTTTAATAAAATAATTGAACAATCGTTAATCAATTATTCAATTCAATTTGATGGAATTTTACTATTAATTGAAATGTGTAAATCATAAAAAAGGCTTTTTTATTGCTTATTTATAGTGCCTTTTATTGTTGTCAACCATGTATTTTGTGCAAACTCATATAATGTAATATGGGCTAAGCCTTGTACAATATTACATTGTACATTATATTGTTATATCAATTAAATAAAATGTAGCTCTTATTAATATTTAAATATTTAATTCATATTTATATTAAATTATTTCATATTATATTTAATCTTTTTTTGTATTTGTACATAATTGTAACATTGTATTTGATTGAATGATCATTATCATGAAGGAACGAGTTCTACACTGAAACCGACTCTCACAATCTCACCCTCACGCACCCCCTCGCAACAACACAACACATCAGGTAACTGTGGGGTTTTTGTTTGTTTTTTTGTCTTCAACCTATGGCATGAACATTCGCATTTTGTTGAGCTTATGCGATTTATGCACTTATTTCCAGTTAACAGGACCTTTTTATGAGTCACAAATAAGAAATGTGAATTGCTTGAAACGTTTATGGCACGCCCAACTCGGAAACTCGGTTGACAGAATGATCTCTGAGTTTCCCATATGCCTTGAGAGGGCATTCATATCCAATTTCCTACTAGGAAACAAGTATTTACAATAATTCCGATAGAACGTGAAGGCAGCATAAGTCCCAGTCCCCGAAATTCAAAATTCACAATCATCTATTCCAATGTCGATACCACAGTTAAAACTACTAGCTTAAATTAAAATAAATTTAATAGCCTACATTTTTAAAGACAAGTAAACAGTTAGTAACAAAAGCAATAGCACAATAAATACAATACAACAAATAATCAAATGAAATAAACAGTGCTCTTCAGGCAGGTCTAATATTTTTCAGGTAAATAATTCAAATAAACAACACTGCATAGTCTTCATTTTCTTTTTACAGTTCAAGAGCAGTTAGTGATTTTTTTTCGTTGATATTTGATTAACATTAAAAACGCAGACAGGAGCTTTATTAGGATGCTGTCACTTTAAGACTGAATTCACGCTAGGATCATGAGTTTTGTGTTTTCGTTCACTTCATGATGATCGACCATGTTTACTAGAATATTCGTTGAGACGGGCGTTTTTCATTTGGAGTGAATTTGTCCATTCAAGCGCAGGAAGGCTAGCCTGACAATCAAGATGTCGGGTCTGGGAACTCACCATTGGCAGGGCCCAATCTAAGGGGTGGGATAAACGATTGTCTCTCAAATTCCCTCTGCACACAATCCATAGTTTCCAAGTGACTGTCGCGGAGCCTTGGAGGGCAAAACCGCCATAGAACTCCATAGAACGGCAGCACAAGCCTGTCAAATTTCCATCTTAAAACAAAAATGTGCGAACAAGATACACGTTTTGGGCACTTTTGATCCATATACAGCACCTGCTGCAGTATTTCAATCACTGAAAACAGCGGGACGTTTTTAAAAAACTTAACTTGAAAAACACTATAGGGTGAGCTGCACCAATAAGGATTAAATTAAGCATAGTTCCATATACTAGTAAGACATAGTTCCATAGACTCGCAAATGCCGATTTTTACTTTTGCTATTTGGCGAGTGTTAATTTTAGGCCCTGTATATCTTACTAACATTGTATTTGATTAAATGATCATTATCATGTAGGGACCAGTACTTTCACACCAACCTCACCCCCACGCACCTCCTCGCAACAACACACCACTGGTAATATTGCATTTAACACTGTATTTCATGTTTTATTCATATCTGTATTGCGTTATTAACTGATTTTTTTGTTTTTAATCTGTATTTTGCTTGATGAATTTATTGCCTGAATGAAGTGATAAAACAATGCGCTCTTACTTTGGACAATTTTTAAGAACATAGTTTAGAGAACCTAAAAGTCTGAATGCATCAGGTTGCATTACATTTGTTTTCTCAATTCCTTTTTTTTTTTTTCATTGTGATTAATATTAATAAAAAAAAATGTAGGACATTTTTTACAAAAAAACATCTGGTATGCTATGTTGGGTCACCCGGTGATGTCCAGCATTCTTGAATCTCATACAGGACTGTGTAAAAGTATTTACAGGATAAACATTTGATCTAATAACCATTGTTATTTAGGGTTTACTAAAGCTAAACCCCAGAGCAGCACATCAAACTCACTCCCACTCACCACCTCGCAACAACAAAACACCACACCCACTGCAGGTAACAGTGTATTTCACTCTATGAGCCTCTTTTTGAATTACTCTCTTGCAGCTAGTGTTTTATAGTCAATCGCTAGAATTTTCAAGGTGATAAAAACAAAATCTAGTTTTAAAATCTTATTTTGATGCTTAAAATATTTTTTATACATATTAACATATTTAGAAATACATCACAGACACACTAATAATAAATTAATGGTAAAATTCCATCAAATTGAATTGAATGATCCTTACACATTTTAATTGAATAATTGAACAATCCTTAATCAATTATTCAATTCAATTTGATGGAATTTTACTATTAATTGAAATGTGTAAATCATCAAAAAAGGCTTTTTCATTGTTTATTATAGTGCCTTTGATTGTTGACATACAACCATGTATTTTGTGCAGATTCATATAATTTAATATGGGCTAAGCCTTGTACAATATTACATTGTACATTATATTGTTATATCAATTAAATAAAATGTAGCTCTTATTAATATTTAAATATTTAATTCATATTTATATTAAATTATTTCGTATTTCATCTTTTTTGTATTTGTACATAATTGTAACATTGTATTTGATTGAATGATCATTATCATGAAGGAACGAGTTCTACACTGAAAACGACTCTCACAATCTCACCCTCACGCACCCCCTCGCAACAACACAACACATCAGGTAACAGTGGGGTTTTTGTTTGTTTGTTTTTCTTCAATTTTGTCAGTTTGTCTTCAACCTATGGCATGAACATTCGCATTTTGTTGAGCCATATATTCCATACTGTAGTATTTATAAGATACAAATTTTTTGATCAAATAACCATTATCGTTTAGAGAATATTACGGAATGTGAAAACCAGACCTGCACAACAACCTTACCCGCACGCAACACCTCGCAACATCAAAACACCACACCCACTGCAGGTAACAGTGCATTTCACTCTATGGGCCAGATTTACTAAACAGGGCAAATTAGCGTGAGAATGCAATTCCAAAAAAGTTCTGCATGTTATCTACTGACGACGTGCAAATTAAAAGAACTCAGACGCATCATTTCCATAATGAACAACACAATCTACCAAGAGCAGTGTAAATTAGCGTCTGGTTTAAGACGTGCTTTTTTGGGCGGTAAATGATGCCGCAAGATTCATTTAAATACTCTCCTCCCATAAATTTTGCCTCTGAAAGGGAAAATCCTACAAATGCATATGCAATAAGATCAGCCGCAAAAATAACCCTGTCCACGCCTTTTCACCGGCGCTAATTTTTCACTGCGTGTCTTTAGTAAATCCTGACAGTAGCTGTTAGTAAATCTGGCCATATATTTCATGTTTTGATTCATTTACTAAATTGTCAGTTTTTCTTTAACATAAGTCATGAAAATAAACGAGCATATTATTGAGCTTATTAGATAAACTTCATGTAACCATTATCATTCTGATGAATGTGTAAACCTGAATAAAGCCGGGTGCACACTGTGCGATTTATAAAGTCCTTTGTGATTGTTCCTTGTCAGACTGTACGAACATGATCCCCGCTGTAGGCCATGTCACACTCGTCCGACTCTCATGCTGGCGGACCCGGGTTCGAGCCTCACATTGGTGCCGTGACCCGGATGGGAGTGAGGTTTAGGGGGGTGAGTGTAACCGAGGGCCAGCTAGTAGTTGCTGTGTGAGTAAACCTCACTCCTCTGATCTCAAGAGACGCTCTAGCGACTGACGTTAGAGGTTGCAGCCTTTAGCCTCCTTGTTAGAGCGTCCGACTCTCATGCTGGTGGACCTGGGTTCGAGCCTCGCTTGGAGCGGGCAGTTCGAACAGGAGGGGTTACAGACGCACGTCAATGACGCGTTCGGTGACACAGAGCTGCATTATATGCAGGATTGAAATGGTGGCTATAAATAAATCTCTAGCGCTCATTTTGGTCATAGTTTGTCTTGAAAAATTCATTTGACGGTCCTCGTAGGAGAAGTCACACCGTGTAGGACTGTGCGCCAAATCTTCCAGTATTTCGTCTGAGCTAAAATTTGATCGCAACTTCCATTAATCGGCTGTCGTGAACATGTCAAACTAACGATCAAAGACTTCAGATTTTAGCCTAGGATCAGAGGAATCTTTTAGGATTTGCAAAATTTGTCTCAGACGGCCAAATCGTGGCCAAAATCGCACAGTGTGCACCCGGCTTAAGACAGACAACATACTCTCACCCCCATGCAATACCTCACATCAACACGACACCAACACCAGCACAGGTAACGGTGTAATATTGATGTGTTTGAGAAGAACATAAAGTAATGCACAAATTCATGAACGCACTCCATCACAAAGCCCATCAGGTAGCAATTCAGAATCAGTGCTTATTATCTAAATGAGCTAAATGAGAATGCAGTACTTCAATATCCTGGTCAGCGAGTTTTAACTCTTTTATTGTCACTTACCACCTCAACAACATTCAGGGAAAGAGACCTTACCTCCAAGCACCACCTTCTCACTTCTCACTTCCATGCAATCCAGCTCAACCCCACCCCCAGTCACAACCAGCACCATGGGTAACATCACGCTATCTGTGTTCTCTGTACAAATGATTAACTTTTTTGTGATAAAATTGCATACCATGATGATAAACTTGTAAATATGTGCTTTTCACAGGTACCACAAAATTACAATGTGAGTATTCGTTTATTACACCGGTTGTGAGAAGTCAACTCGGATTGTGTTGTTGAGGACAAGCTATTTTATTCTTATGACTTTGTGAATATTCATATGCACTGACAGGTAATTTCAGCGTTACACAGACTGAGAACGAAGCAACAGTCTATGTGAGGGACGATGACTCTGATAACAAAAAGTACACAATCAAGTTAACAAATAATAATGAGATGTTGTTGAACATTGAAACTTCTCCCTTCAAAATACCATCTGAATGGTTAAAACCATGCTTTGAATACACCGTCAGCGTTGATGGCTGTCGGTCGCCTATAAATAACAGTATTCATTTCAACGGTAAGTGGATTTCTATTTACAGAATAATGCTATTCTGCCAGATGTTAATGTGAAGTTCTTTTGAAAGAACTTTAGTTATTGATGTGTCCATGTGTCCATTTCTATAAATTAATGTAACCAGCATGAAAATTAACATTGTAAATGTTTGGCCAAACATAGTGCTCTCTTTAGCTATTTTAAAGCACCGTTTATGCCAAATAGGTTCTATAAGAAGAAATTATTGCGTAATACTTTTATGTTTAACTGGTTATTTCCATTTTTCTAGTGATGAAGTGTTTACAAGCTACTTAATTCGTACAATTAAATTAATTAAAACTAAATGAATTATTACAAATTATATAAAGTTATCTTATGATGGGTACCCCTAAAAGGTTATATAAATGAGGCACCTGACAGAACCCTTATTTAATATTAATTTTTTTTTCTTTTAAGAGTGGGCTTACTTTATATCCTGATGATGTGCTATGAAATTGTGTTTTATTTGATTGCATTGCCTCTCATTTTTGTAATATTTTTTAGACATGGAAAGTAATGTGTCTGATTCTTTGTCAATTCTTTATTTCTTTTTAGTCTCTGAAAGTACAGACTATTCTGCAAACCTTGTGGGTGAAGAGAAAGTGTGTTTTAATGATACCACATGGAATCTGTCAGAATGTTTTAATATAACAAATGAACAGTCCTGCGAAAATATTCCCATTACCTTTAATCTAAGCACATGCATCTACACAATGAACGTCACCATGCCTCCAGGTGAGAATTTGATCAATTAAACAGAAAATAAACAAACATGTGGGGCAACATTTTTATTTGGCTTTCAAGAGTATGTATTACAGTACATTTATATACAGTTAAATATATTTATTTTATTTGTGTATTCGATAATTATGATTACTTAACATTTACATTATGTATTTACATTACAATAACTCTTCCATGAGAAAAGCTTTATCTCTCGCTCTCTCTTTTTTTTTTAGTCAAGCCTGAAATAACCTTCAATCAAACTATCCCCACTAAATTTGAGTGGAGTAATAAACCAACAGGATGTGAGGGAAAAAATCTTATGGTCCATTGCATTGATGGTAAGTAATGGCAATGTTAAATGTTTTTTTGTTGCAAATGAATAATGTCATTTTTAAAATCATATTCACATTGATGCATAAACACTAGTACTGCAGAAGATTGATTTTTCTCTTTCTTCTTTATCAAGTAGAACGTTCCAAGGAAAAAACACATCACTTGAATGAGGAGGTCTTTTTGGTGCCTTCCAAAATGTACAACTGCATTGGAAAATACAAATATTACAATACGATCATTGAAAGCAATCAAAGCACAATTAACATCACTTGCAGTGAGTTTCTGACATATATGACCTCTCACACCTGCAAATATTTCACAATAATGCCATGACATGCAATGTCAAATTTATGAAGCTGTTTCTTCAACTATATGCCCTGAGGACTTACAAACACTAGTTTTCTAGATTATTTTATTTGTTCACTAACAGTTACAAACAGTGTATATATAAAGGAGAATCCTGTTATTTTATAAAGTATATTTTTCTGAAAGTCATGATCATTTCCACCACGTCAAATGATGTGTTTAATAGCATTCTGTGGTGGAAATGACATTTTAAACATTTTCGGAATAAAATGTCCAACTGTTTTGTCTTGCTAAGGCTAATTTCACAGCTAGCATTTTATGCATCCAAAATACACACAATAAAATATAATCACATTATTTAGCATAATATGGTGAAATAATAGCTTGACTGGAAATGATGCACAATAAAAATGTATTCTTTGCAAGTGATATTCATTTTTATACAGTATCACGTCTTATATTTCATCTCAAGCTCTTCTCTGACAGTGTTGTCTAGTTGGTAAACAATGTACAGGTTCAAAACAAAATCCATACTTAAAAAGCATTTGAAAATAAATGTGGGAGGGATGTTTTATTGTGATCTGCAAATAAACTAAATAAAAATACAAAATCTGTTAATTTAATAAAACATCAGGGACATAAAGTGCTCTTAGTTGAAGAAACACCCAGCTATAAATGTTACTGTCTCATGCTTTATGTATTGCTTTGATCCTGAATTCTGTTTTGTCTTTTACAGATTTTGAAAATGAAACTGCAGTACAGTCATTCACCAACAACTCTACTAGGATCAAATGGAACCTATCCGCAAGAGATAATTGCTTAGGCATTAAATTCTATTTTTCAGGCTCTTGTAAAAACAGGACTAATCATGGTAAAAGGAAGAGCTCATTTTTTCCCTATAATATCTATTCAGTATCACTGAAATTAGATTTTGAAATGATCAGCTGTTTAACAGAATAGTCACACGCACACACAAAAAAATCCTAAAATTGTTTACTGGCACTCATGTCGTTCCAAATATAAATGCTGCGATTGTGTTTGTGGAACACTATCCCTTTAAATATTCTAAGTACTGCATTTATCAGTCAGTAAATTTGACAGTGTGCATGTCTTCCATTTATCTTTTCAGTCCTTTTAAAGTCAAAGGACGATCCCACAATCTACGAAAATAATCAATTAAGTGCATATACCTTCTACACATGCAATATTACGGCCGAAGACAAAAGGATTGACCATGTTTATTTCATAACTCATCACATAACTACACTTTCTCATGGTAAGTGTAACATTTTTCAATTATTATTTTTCTGTACAAATATATGTATTGAACACAGTTTATATGCAGGTTTATGACCTACATTATGTAAACTATATTGGAAAGTGTGATGCCAACAAAAAGAAATACCAAAACGCCACACAATATGACAAATTACTGCCTGTTATGTGAGGAATCCTGTTTTCAATTATTAATATAATATTTGATTATCCAGTGTTAGTCTTCAAACAGTGGTTTCTTGTGATGCCCTGATTAAAATAAATGTTTTATATTGTTTTGTAAAATAGATCATACTATGTATTTTTGCTATTAATGCTTACATCATATTTCACTAATTAACTCTTTATTTTGTAGTTTTATGACTGCTTTGAGGTTTTATCTTGTAGTTCAACAGAGTATTGGATTTCTTGGAAGTACCAGTAACGGGCAGTTTTTAAATCCATAACTGGAGAAATGTCATAGAGATTATGATCTAAAAGGAAATAAAGACATCTTATCAAATGATCCATATCAAATTACATATGAACTGCCCCCCCCCCCCCCCCCCTGTATTTTAATAGACCCCACTTTTACCGAGGAGGAAGTAAAAGTATCCGAAACATCCCACAATTCTTTTACTGTGGACTGCAAGACCTGGATGAAAAATTGGAATGGACCTAATGGAACATATAAAGCCATAATCACACCTAAAGGAACATATGAACAAAAGGAAGATAAGAGAAGCTGTTCATTCACATTTGACAATCTTTACTACCACACAGACTATACTTTTGAGGTATTTATTTATTTTTTGCTGCAGCCTGAATGACATTCATAATATTTTAATTTGTGTTTCGCATTTATTAATTCATTTATTCATTCTATTAAATTCAGATTATAGCCAGGAATGGTAACGGTAACGAGTCCAGTGTTAAAATTGAACGATCCACTAAGTGTAAGAACAACCTTTTTCTTACTCTAACATACCTATAATATTATTTGCATTTTTAGAAATGTTATCAAATAAAATTAAAACATAAAAACGTATTGATTTTTTTTTACAATGATAAAATGTTATAAATATAGTTATAAAGCAGAATACATTCCAAAATCTGAAGTGGTGTATTCCTCTCTCAGATAACGATAAGGCTGTCATCGGATTCTTGGCTTTCCTCATCCTTATAACATCACTTGCCCTCCTTTTTGTGTTGTACAAAATTTTCCTGCTCAAAAGAAAAAGGTCAGTTGTCAAATGTATTATTTTCGATTGATATAAAATCATACTATCAATATGAGCATAAATATGAATCTGTTTCTGATGGGATTTCTCACCAAAGGGATGTTGAAGATGAAGAGATTCTTCTTACACGTATGTTATTAGCCCATATCAAAGTTATTTAAATGTATTTTGAAAGGAAATTGATTCGATGAAATCTTTGGTTTCCCATCTCCTCTCATAGAGCCCCTGCGCCCAGTTGAGCCCATCTACGCCGACAATTTAATAGAAGCTTACAAGACCAAGGTCGCTGATGAGGGCCGTCTGTTTATGGATGAGTTTCAGGTGATTCCTTACATGATAAATCTATAGTATCTGCTTCTGCTGTTTAAATATAATAAGAAATGCATTCAGAGTCTGCTTCTCCTCAGAGCATTCCCCGAATTTTCTCCAATTACACCATCAAAGAGGCGAAGAAACAGGAAAACCAGTCCAAGAACCGCTATGTTGACATTCTGCCGTGTAAATATCACTACAATATTCATAAAGACATCCATTTACCCACAATTCCTTTAAATATTTCAATCTGAGAATTTGTTTTATGCATGATTTCGCAGATGACTATAATCGCGTTTCTCTCTCAACTGGAGGCGAACGTGAATACATCAATGCCAGCTTTATTGAGGTGAGGTTATATAAACGCATATTTTAAAGAATCACTTTCACAATTTCGAACTTATAATTGATCAAATTCTTTCTTTTTCCCATACAGGGATATCAAGAGCCAAAGAAATACATTGCAGCCCAAGGTATAAGTCCTCTTATTAAATGGATTGTTTAATATTCAGGCACATTCAAAGCAGCCAATGAACGCACACTTTGACCCCACCTTCAAAATCACTGTTGCTTGGCAAACATAAAATGCAGGGAAATTGTTTACGCCAACAATTAAGATTATTAAATGTAAAAATGAACTGCCATATGAAGTTTAAATAATAGCAACATTAAAACATTTTGTTGGGCGTGTTTTCCAGGACCCAAGGATGAGACTATTGATGATTTCTGGAGAATGGTTTGGGAACAAAAGTCATCCATTATCGTCATGGTCACCCGTTGTGAGGAAGGAAACAAGGTAAATGGATGTTGTTTGGTCTAGTGTTTGTTTTTTAAGAACTATCTTTTTTCTACTATTACAGTATTTATTAATATTTAGAATTAGCTTTTTATTTTCATTTTAAGTTGTTTTTTTATATTTCTACATATTTTACTTTAGCTTTAATTTTAGTACTTAAAGTAAAAAAAAAAGTATAAAAAAGTATAAAAAAAAAAAAAAAAAATATATATATAATTTATTCAGTTACCAAAACAACATTTCCAATTGTGCTTAAGTTTTTCCATCTAATATTTATATTTTATTTTATTTCAGCTTCATTTCAGTTACCGAAAACTATTATTAGCCGTTTTGGTTTGACCTTTTTGTTAAAGGAATAGTTCACTTTTAAATAAACTTTTGCTGATAATTTACTCACCCCCATGTCATCCAAGATGTCCATGTCTTTCTTTCTGCAGTCGAAAAGAAATTAAGGTTTTGGATGAAAACATTCCAGGATTTTTCTCCATATAATGGACTTCAATGGGCTCCAAACGTTTCAAGGTCCAAATGACAGTTTCAGTACAGCTTTAAAGGGCTTTAAACGATACCAGACGATGAATAAGGGTCTTATCTAGCAAAACGATCCGTTTCTGCGAGAAACCGAGCAGTATTTATGCTATTATTTTACCTCTTATCAGACGAGCGGGATCATCTCTGAGCTCAGCCATAACTTCCGCCAAGTCAGGTCAAATACGATCGTGGTCATAGATATATCGATCGTAGATGCCTCATTCTACTGATCCGTGAAGGCGCTAATGAGGCATCTACGTATACATCTATGACCACTCTCGTATTTGACCTCACTTTGCGGAAGTTATGGCTGAGCTCAGAGCTGATCACGCTCGTCTGAAAAGAGGTAAAATAATAGCATAAATACTGCTCGGTTTCTCGCAGAAACTGATCGTTTCACTAGATAAGACCCTTATTCATCGTCTGGTATTGTTTAAAGCCCTTTGAAGCTGTACCGAAACTGTAATTTGGACATTGAACCGTTTGGGGCCCATTGAAGTCCATTATATGGAGGAAACCCCTGGAATGTTTTCATCCAAAACCTTAATTTCTTTTCGACGGCAGAAAGAAAGACATGGACATCTTGGATGACATGGGGGTGAGTAAATTATCAGCAAAAATGTATTTAAAAGTGAACTAATCCTTTAACAATAACTACAATCTTTGCTTCAGTCTATTATATATTTCCACTGACTGCTGCTTTTTTGTCCTCTCAGATCAAATGCGCTCAGTACTGGCCATCTCTGGACAGAGAGACTGAGATTTTCGAAGATTTTGTCGTGAAAATCCGATCTGAGGAACACTGCCCTGATTATATCATTCGCTATCTGGTTCTGGCTAATGTAAGTGTGCGCGGTCTGGTCATTCTTACATGCTTTATTCAGACGGTTTTACCTTAATGTGTGTGTGTGTGTGTTTGTGTACAGAAGCGAGAGAAAGCCTCAGAAAGAGAGGTCACTCATATCCAGTTCATCAGCTGGCCTGACCATGGTGTGCCTGCAGACCCCTGCCTGCTTCTGAAGCTCAGGAGAAGAGTCAACTCCTTCAAGAACTTCTTCAGCGGTCCGGTTGTGGTCCACTGCAGGTAAGAGGGGACCATAGAGATTACTACACTCTAAAAAAAAAGGTTCTATATGGCACCAAAAATGGTTCTTGGCTCGTAATCATAGGGGAACCTTTTTTAGTGCTATATAGCACCAATTTTGGTGCTTCAGTGGTTCTTCAGCGGTTCTTCAGAGGTGCTATATAGCACCTTAGTCAAAGAACCGCTGAAGAACCGCTGAAGAACCTCTGAAGAACTGCTGAAGAATCACTGAAGCACCAAAATTGGTGCTATATAGCACTAAAAAAGGTTCCCCTATGATTACGAGCCAAGAACTATTTTTGGTGCCATATAGAACCTTTTTTTTTTAGAGTGTACATATTAAAAAGGTAGTTGTCTAAAGGGTCAGTTGGAATTGATTAATATTAATGTGAATGTTGGCGTATCGTCTATAGTGCAGGTGTTGGCCGCACAGGAACCTATATTGGCATTGACGCAATGATTGAAAGTCTTGAGGCGGAGGGCAGAGTGGACATCTATGGATATGTGGCAAAGCTACGTCGCCAGCGTTGCCTCATGGTCCAAGTGGAGGTAAGTGAGACTGCAGGGGGAAAAAAGATCAATTTGGTCATATAAACCTTGAAACTAAATGATAAACCTAACTTGGGCTAAATATTTAGAGAATATGCAAAAATAATATTTTGATGCATTTAAAGGGTTAGTTGTCATCAATTACTCACCCTCATGTCATTCCAAACTCGTAAGACTTTCGTTCATTTTCAACACATGAAGAGAAATCTGAGAGCTTTCGTTCCTCCATTGACAGTCCATGCAACTACCATTTTGTTGCATGAATGCATGGGTGTCGGAAGCAAAAAAAATGTGGGTGAGTCCTCAGAAATGTTTTACTGGAGTAGATGCCAATTACATTAAGTAAAAATATACCGCTTTGCTTGCTAAACGTATAGTTCGGGAAGACAAAATTACAGAAATCGCCATATCATTGAGAGCGGTAGTAGTGTAAGTGTAAGCCGCACAGCATCTAGTTTTGACACAAATCGACCCGCGGTCCCATCACATATCAAATCGGAAAGGCATTTATTTTCAATAAAAATGAAGAAAATATTTGAAAAGTGGAAATAAAGCGTCTAACGTTTTTAATAATAAGTGTTTATCGATTAGGGGTAGGTAAACAGACATGTGCTGAATGTTAGAGATGATAAACGTGAGTGGGTCCAATATCATTGATCGTAAAAAGTAGGTGGGTCTTGTCCCACCCACATACAAGGGTTCCGACGCCCATGCATGAATGAATGAACCTCACTGGTTCTTGCTGAAGCTCAAACGTGCTGCGTAACACGAGAATGAATTAGAATCACAATTAGCTTTTGGAATGGCACTATTTTGTGTGTGCGTGTGTTTTTGTGTGTATAAGTGTGTGTGTGATGGTTGTTTTGTCTGTTTTGCACTAGAGATTCACCCCTTCACTGTTCGAGTCCTTTTTTTCTGCATCCTGGCTGATTTGTAGATTGTATGCACAAAAAAACGTTTGCCAATTTCCCATTAATTTCCTATGGGGGTCATTTTTGACCCGAAGGTCCTGAGTGTGACTATTTTTTTATGACCACTTAGACTTTTCAAATCCTGTCCCCAATTTTTTTGGGTGTTCATATACCAAGTATCAATAAAGTCACCAAGTTTTGGACCATTCTGATGAAGCTACGATTTTTAAATTTTTTTTTTTATAAAACGCAAGATCCACTATACACTCTAAAAAAAAAAAAGGTTCTATATTGCACCAAAAATGGTTCTTGGCTCGTAATCATAGGGGAACCTTTTTTAGTGCTATATAGCACCAATTTTGGTGCTTCAGTGGTTCTTCAGCGGTTCTTCAGAGGTTCTTCAGCGGTTCTTCAGAGGTTCTTCACCGGTTCTTCAGAGGTTCTTCACCGGTTCTTTGACTAAGGTGCTATATAGCACCTCTGAAGAACCGCTGAAGAACCACTGAAGCACCAAAATTGGTGCTATATAGCACTAAAAAAGGTTCCCCTATGATTACGAGCCTTTTTTTTTAGAGTGTAGTGGTAAAAATTAGCTATTGCGTGATAAAAATGCTCAATGTGTCCACCGTTTGGCACCGATCTCATTAAAAAAATTGCTTTCATGAGGCCTAGGCTTGACTCTAAAATGAAATACAGCTTTAATAAAAGTAAAATTATATATATATATATATATATATATATATATATATATATATATATATATATATATATATATATATATATATATATATATATACACATTTTTCATTATATTCAATGGGAAAAAATGGGTCATAATTATTGCATAAATATTAATTATAAATCATAAAATTATCTCAAAACTTGACTCTAAAATGAAATACAGCTTTAATAAAAGTAAAATTATATATATATATATATATATACACATTTTTCATTATATTCAATGGGAAAAAATGGGTCATAATTATTGCATAAATATTAATTATAAATCATAAAATTATCTCAAAACTTGACTCTAAAATGAAATACAGCTTTAATAAAGTAAAATTATATATATATATATATATATATATATATATATATATATATATATATATATATATATATATATATATATATATATATATATATATATATATATATATATATATATATATACATATATATATATACATATATATATATACACATTTTTCATTATATTCAATGGGAAAAAATGGGTCATAATTATTGCATAAATATTCATTATAAATCATAAAATTATCTCAAAACACCAAAAAAGAAAAGAAAAAATATTATTGAACAAAAATATTTTTCATTGATTTTACTCAAATCTTTTTTTATCTTAATCCCGCCCTCCGGGTCATTTTTGACCCGAAGGTCCTGAGTGTGACCCATTAATGAAGAACCCCAGAGGGTTAAATATTTTACACTATTAAACCATACATGTGTTGGTTAAGTCTGGCAAAATTTGATCGTTTTGTTGACAAACAAAATCTTTATTTTACATTTGGTTTATTCATATTTAAGTGTTTTTGTGTGTGTGTTGTTGCTTTTGTCAGGCCCAGTACATACTGATCCACACCGCTCTGATAGAGTACAACCAGTTTGGAGATACAGAGCTCTCATTGTCTGAATTCCACTCAGAGCTCAGCACCCTCAGGCAGAAAAATGGAAGTGACCCCAGTTTGCTTGAAATGGAGTTCCAGGTTTGTCCTCCTCTTATGATTGTCCCCTGTTATGGACACTGAAGTGTTCTGTATAATGTGTATTTGATTATTAATGCAGCATGTTTTCTTGTTGTTTTTATAAAGAGACTCCCCAAATTTAAAAACTGGAGAACATTTAACACAGGAAGCAGTGAGGACAACAAGAAGAAAAACCGCTACTCGTCTATTATCCCATGTGAGTGATCACCAACTTTATTCAACTGTTCTGCAGATTCTACAGTATTATATTTACAGTATAGATACAGCACATTATGTATTCATTGTTAATGAACAGCAAACTGAGTAACCAGCAAACGTTTCTGTTCCAGATGACTTTAACCGAGTCCTGTTCAGACTGGACATTGAGGGCAACCAGACCAGTGACCCTGAGGATGAGGATTTTTCATCAGACGAGGAAGAAGAATCTAATGAATACATCAACGCTTCATTCATTAGTGTACAAAACTTGATCCGCTTGATTTTATATTATCTAATATATCATTTTTTAATTACAGTAATTCGAATGGGAGAGAACATGTGCTTAACTGTAATGCAAATCAGGTTTTTTTTTAAAAAAATTTAAAAGCTTAGTTTTATTTCATTCTTTTATATTTGTGATTTGTATTGATATCTAAGTGTGTGATAATATGTTAATCTCAACCAAATATGTTTGTTATTGCTTTCCAACAGGGCTACTGGTGTTATAAGAGTCTGATCGCTGCACAGGGGCCTTTACCAGACACAACAGAAGAGTTCCTGCTCATGCTGTATCAGCAACAAACTAAAACACTGATCATGCTCACCGACTGCCAAGAGGACGGCAAGGTAAGACCTCCCACAATACCAGAGGGATAGATAGATAGATAGATAGATAGATAGATAGATAGATAGATAGATAGATAGATAGATAGATAGATAGATAGATAGATAGATAGATAGATAGATAGATAGATAGATAGATAGATAGATAGATAGATAGATAGATAGATAGATAGATAGATAGATAGATAGATAGATAGATAGATAGAGACAGACAGATAAACAACAGATAAACAGACAGACAGAGATAGATAGATATAGACAGACGGATGGATGGATAGACAGACAGACAGATAAATAGACAGACAGACAATAGATAGATAGATATAGACAGACGGATGGATGGATAGACAGACAGATAGATAGACAGACAGACAGACAGACAGACAGACAATAGATAGATAGATAGATAGATAGATAGATAGATAGATAGATAGATAGATAGATAGATAGATAGATAGATAGATAGATAGATAGATAGATAGATAGATAGATAGATAGATAGATAGATAGATAGATAGATAGATAGATAGATAGATAGATAGATAGATAGATAGATAGATAGATAGATAGACAGACAGACAGACAATAGATAGATAGATATAGACAGACGGATGGATGGATAGACAGACAGATAGATAGACAGACAGACAGACAGACAATAGATAGATAGATAGATAGATAGATAGATAGATAGATAGATAGATAGATAGATAGATAGATAGATAGATAGATAGATAGATAGATAGATAGATAGATAGATAGATAGATAGATAGATGATAGATAGATAGATAGATAGATAGATAGATAGATAGATAGATAGATAGATAGATAGATAGACATTTACAAGCCATATCTCTGTTTTTTCAGGATTATTGCAGTCAATACTGGGGAGATGAAAAGAAAGTATTCGGAGAGATGGAAATTGAGGTGAAAAAGACAGAAAGCTTCCCAACGTACGTCAGACGGCGCCTGGAAATACAGGCCACAAAGGTAAAGTCCCTGTCCTCAGCAGGAATATCTGTCGTCATTAACCGCAGACATGTTTTCTGATACATGTGAAGTAACTGATCCATCTTGAATCCTGTAATAGAAGAAAGAGATCTTGGAGGTGGATCAGTACCAGTTCCTGAAATGGAGAAGCAGTGAACTTCCAGAGAACGCTCAGGAGTTAGTAGAGATGATTAGGAACATCAGAGAGAGCGGCAATTATGACAACAGCAAAATGAACAGGGATGTCCCTATGGTGGTGCACTGCAAGTAAGTCCCAATACCACACACCTTTCTTTCCCAGATGGAAGGATGGATGGATGCAGTTTTAAATGTCCTTTTTGTTTTTTATTTTCCAGCAATGGATCATCGCGCACTGGAATCTTCTGTGCCTTATGGAATCTCATGGACAACGCGTTGACAGAAAAGTTGGTGGACGTCTTCCATGTGGTCAAAAACATGCGCAAAGAGAGGCAGGGAATTATAGAAACAATCGTAAGTTCTTGCTTTGTAAATAAAAACAATAGAACAATGACTTTATCTCACAATTGCACCTTAATTTCTCACAGTTGTGACTTTTTCATCAGCGGAATTTCACGGAAGTCCAATTACCTTTTTATTTTTTACTTTGAAACAGAAATGGACTTAAAAAAATCACTATAAAATTTGTTTTTCACACTAGAAATTGATATTGTAGTGTCTTTTATGACCCTGGGTTATCTTGTTCCATGTATTACACGTTCATAGAACCTGGGCTAATTGAAACTGTGTATCTTTGCTAACCTTTGCTAAATGTGAAATAATGTATTTAAAGGGATAGTTCACCAAAAAATGAAAATTCTGTCAAGTGAAAAGAATATATTTTGAAGAATGTTGGTAAGCAGACAGTTGGCGGCACTCATTGACTTCCATAGTAGGAAGTATCTTCATTTCACTTCAACAGAAGAAAGAAACTCATACATGTTTGGAACAACGTGAGTGTGAGTAAATGATGACAACGTTTACATGTTTTTGGGTGAACTATCCCTTTAAGGAGATTTCAACACAAAATGTTGTGTAGTTTACAAATGTATATCACATAAAAGTCCTTCAACGATCAAAGAACCGACTATATTAGCTTCTGCTGCATGTTCAAATGCTCAAGTATTTCTTAACTCTCCACAGGAGCAGTACCGGTTCCTCTACACGGCTCTAGAGAGCGCTTTCCCGGTGCAAAACGGCGCCGTGAAGACACCGACTGCAAACGACAGCGTGCAGGTCATCAGCGAAACGACGGCTCTCCTCACCGAGCCCAACAGCACTACCGGTGCTGACCAGAAGGTGGCGGAAGACAGCAAAGCCGAGGAGAGCAGTGAGCAGGGAGCCACGGAGAGCAGTGAGCAGGGAGCCACGGAGAGCAGTGAGCAGGGAGCCACGGAGAACAGCAGCACTGCCGCGGCATCACCAGCAGAGGGAGACGGCGAGAAAACCTCAACGGAGGGCACCACCAACGGCCCTGCTGCCACCGCTGCGGTTTAGAGGCCGTTTTTGAGTTAAAAATTTAATGTTTTCAATGCATTTGACACCAAGTGTCTCAAAACGTTTTTTTAACATGCTTTTGATTTCTTACATTTGAGTTTTACTGTACATTGGAGAATTCAGGTCGGATCAAACCGATCCACTTACGTTTCTGCCTCAGGTTTTGACTTTCTGTATAATGATGCTGTTTGTGTGGAATCTGTGCATATTGATAATGTGTATTTACATGTGTAAAGTTTTTTTGCTTTATGATTTGATTTTTAGGCTATCAAATTGCGTTTTTGAATGTATTGTAAAATAAGACCTTACAAACGATATATTTTTTGTAATGTTCTAGTTTGGAAACTGTATCAAAGCATCTTATTGCGTCTAAATTATGTTCGAGAGCAGCAAAGATGACTTTGCACTACAGAGCTGTCATCAAACTATCTGTCATTTCATTGCTTTCCCCCCCCCGATCGCTCAATACGTGTTTCATTTTAAGCAGATGTAACTTAACAAAAAAGAATAAAGGATAGCTTGAACAATACGACTGTTGTTGTTTTTTTATTCACCCGGTGGTGGTTGGGAAACACGAGCTCGCGCGTAACTCGTTTGATGCAGGTCGAACCCAATTTATGGTTTATTTTAACACTCTTTATAGTTTATTTAACTTGTTTCTGTCCTCGTCAGGTGCACGAACCTGGCCTAGAAAATGTAAGTAAGCTGTCTAATGTAAAACCAGCATAATATGCCTAAAACAAGCATTTGTAATACAAACATGAGCCACAAGATGGCGCGTGCTAACAAAGAAGCGAGTAGCCTACACAGATTTTATTTTTACATGTGTTTTTTTTAAGGATGAATAATGGCTACACGGTTTAAATAAAAATGTATTTGTGATGATAGACTGGTAAATATACGAGTTATTGTTATATATAATTTGTGAACGCATTTATCAGAAATATTTTTTTAATATTTTAATATAAATGTGAATGGGAGTAGGCCTATAAAGAAAATATTTTTACTTGATTTGACAAAATATATAGCGTAAGAGGGTGAAAATGTTTTATTGACTGAAATGATGGTTTTGTTGACTACTTGTCTCACTTCATTTCATTTTCCCCTTTAAGTCGGTAAAAGAAAAATGGGGCATCAAAAGCCCTGCAGTGATTCAGGAGAAAGAAATGATTGTCTTCTCATAACACACTGACTGGAATAAATAAATAAAAATCTATATTCTTAAAATAAAATCATATTAGTGTAGGCCCAAATTCAGCGGCCAATTGTGGATGAATCGTTGAAATTTAAAGCTCACTATCTCTGTCTGTTTTTATTGCATACCCACCGTATTTTATATTTAAAAAAATCATGGTTTTCTTTTTCTTTTTGCTTTTATAGTTATGAAGATAAAAATGATATATCAAAGTAAAATTTTTGCCTGAAATATAAACCTTCAAAATATCTAATTATACCTGCAGCAATGTTGACCTTTTAACCATAAATAAGTGCTGGAACATTATAAAGGGCAGCATGAGGTGAACGCGAGCGGGTTTTACTGTCTGTGCGGGTCAAAGAGGGAAATTCCCTTTAAATAAATCATCAGTGAATCTGCGGAGCAGCATTTGCATTCAGCTGTCACATGTAACTCCACCCAGCCATGCAATTATCATACCATCTTCTATGCAACATTTGTGACGGATGTTTCCCTCTTTGAACGTATACTAGGTTTGTGTATTTATGTAAAAGTCTTCTCTACTGTATCTCCAGTAGGTTATATAGGCCTATGTGAAAGTGGCCTTATACTCTCTGTAATTAGTGCTTCTCTGTGACGGGTTTCGCCTCTAATTGAGCATTTCAAGCTCACACTAAATATAGCAAATGAATTCAGAGATGTTCAAATGTTCTCGGCGGTTACTCGTTATGCATGTTAACATGCTAGGCTGCATGTTTGGAACTGGCAGAAAATGCATGAAGTATGAGCGCAGGGCTTTATTTTTAATGCATTTAGCAGATGCTTTACCCACAGTCACTTCTTTCTTTAGTTTTAGGCACAAACACTGCCTTTATAATGGTATTGTTGTTTTAAATGTACACAAATAGCATCTAAAAATCTGAGATCATTAATATTTTTTGTTTTATTTTTGTATTTGCTAGTAAAAATGTTTGAAGTGGGCTGTTTCATTTTTGTCTGTATATTGAAAGTCCTCACATTCACTTTAGAAACAAAAAATAATAAAAAATTATGAGCTCAAACTCATGTTGCCCACATTCGTGGCCCAAACACTGTATTGTATTACTAGATGTTTTATTCCACATTGTAATTATAGCTAATAACATAGTTTTGTATTTAAAGGGTTAGTTCACCCAAAAATGAAAATTCTGTCATTAATTACTTACCCTCATGTCGTTCGACAACCGTAAGACTTCGGAACACAAATGAAGATATTTTAGTTGAAATCTGATGGCTCAGAAAGGCCTCCATTGGCACAATGCACTTTACACTCTCAAGACCCATAAAAGGTACTAAAGACGTCGTTACGAAGTCCATCTCACTACAGTGGTTCTACAATAACTTTATGAAGCGACGAGAATAGTTTTTGTGCGCACAAAACCCCTAAATAACGACTTATATAGTGATGACCAATTTCAAAACACTGCATGAAGCTTTGAAGCGTTATGAATCAGTGAGTCGATTCAGCGGTTTGGATCGCCAAAGTCAAGTTATTTCAGCAGTTTTGCGGTTAATTGACACACGATCCGAATCATGAATCGACTCGCTGATTCATTACGCTTCGAAGCTTCATAATGCTGTGCTTTGAATCGTTATTTAGGTTTTTTTTGCGCACAAAAACTATTCTCTGCGCTTCATAAAGTTATTGTAGAACCACTGTGGTGAGATGGACTTTGTAACGATGTCTTTAGCACCTTTTATGGGTCTTGAGAGTGTACAGTGCATTGTGCCAATGGAGGCCTTTCTGAGCAATCGGATTTCAACTAAAATATCTTCATTTGTGTTCCGAAGATGAACGGAGGTCTTACGGGTGTCCAATGACATGAGGGTAAGTAATTAATGACAGAATTTTCCTTTTTAGGTGAACTAACCCTTTAATATTATATAGCCTAATAATATTATGTTTGTTATACATATAGGCTACAATACAGGCTCTTTGGGATAGTAATCTGAAATTATTATAATATTTATGTTTTATATTCTTTGCTTGTTTTGAGTGGGCCGTTTTTGTTTGTTCGTTTTGTTTGTTTAACAGACCACATTCACTTTCGATTGTGATTAAAGTTATTGATAATTATAGATTGTACATAAAATGTAATGATAAACTGTGTACTTTGTCTATGGGACTAGTGTCAACAAACCGAATTTGAAAGATGTTTGTATATGTCTATGTTTAAACATGTTACAAACAGTCCGCCATCTGTTATTGGTCGAAAAATCTGGCAGCCCACCGCCCCAAAACTCAAACTATTGGCAGAGAGCTACAACCATTGGCTATTTATTTATTTTAGTTTGTTTCTTAGAGCATGTATTTCTTTATATCTGTTAAACAGTCAGACATTTTATGTGTTTTAAGGCCCGTTCACACCAAGGACGATAACTATAAAGATAACGATAAAGATAGTTCTAAAAATCGCTTCACACCACAGCTATAACGATATAGAGAAACAATGCTGGAAAAATTTTCAGAATGATTTTATCCAGCTGATGAACGATAAAAACATTGACAGCCAATCAGAATCCATCCTGCTGTAGCATTTAACCCCTCAACTGTCAACCCCCTTTTTGAGAAAAGACATGAAAATACACTATCCAAACTTAAAGGGCTGTAATTCAAGAATGCGTTGGAATATAGACATAAGTTTGGTCTTGTTTTAAAGAAGATACACTGCAGATTATTGCTGAAGTGAACGCAATTTAAAATATAAAAGTATGAAAAAGTTATGGAAGTTTAAATTTACTGTAAATGAAAAATATGTTTTATTTGATATCAAATAAATATTTCACAAAAAACATTGACTCTAAAATTACTATAAAATCAAAGCCATATGTCTAACCAAGTTGTGTTCCAAATTTGAATTTGATATCACAAAAATTGAAGATCCCATGAGATTTCGTTTAGGTGTAATACCAAAAATAGCAACCGCGAGTCATCCACATTCCATTGATTGTTTTCTTTAATGTATTTTCCTGTAAATTTCTGTCCAAATATCACTTCCATCCCAAAACAGTCACCAAATATGGAACCTTGAGACTCAGACCTTTCAGACAATATGTGTTTTGTCAAGATTAGAAAAGATTTTGATTATAAAGTAGTTCAAATAAATGTTGTACTATGAAACATGACACCGCCCACTAGGGGAGGAGCCCGCTTGAAGAATTTAAAGTACAATTTCCATGGTAAAGCAACGTCCTATTTCAAAACGGAATTTTGAGTTCGTAAGCTTTCGAATGATACCTAATTTATGATAATTACTCAAATATATGATACGAAAAAAAGGCGATAAAAAAAGAGCGTCAGGCGTCCCGCCAGCAGGACTTAGAATAAACAGAACATCGTACGCTAGTGTGTGGACGCAGTTATCTTTATAGCTATCGTTATTGGTGTGTACGGGCCTTAATAAAGAAAACGATATAGGCTAGTCCGTTGGTGTGGATGCTAATAGTTATCTTTCTTGGTGTGAGCATGTCTTTTTCTAAAAAGAATAATTTAAACCAAACTAAAGGCAGATAACTATAATGCTAACTATGTTAGCAGCCATCTACACCAGCGAACGATATTGTTCTGTTTATTATTAACACGCGCTGCAGTTTTGTTGTCTGCCGCTTTAAATGCTTGAGCTCTTTAAATCAGGATGGATTCTGATTGGCGGTCAATATTTTTTATCGTTCATCTGCTGAAAAAAATTGTGATTCCAACGATACTCTATTCTTTTATATTTAGATTATTTAAACTATATCCTTATCGTTATCGCTATAGTTATCATCCTTGGTGTGAACAGGCCTTAAGACATACATTCTACTCTTTGGCCATATCAAAGATTCATTCATTGATGGATCTATGACTATAAATGTCTCGACACACATGTGGCTCCCACAGAGACGTCCCGCATCGGTTTCTGGCGAGACTTTGAGACAGATTCAGACGGCCGGGCCTCAGGTGACGCTCTGCTCCACAGCTGGAGACCCATAACATCAATAACAGCATCTGACTGTGGAGATGATGAGCAGGTCTGGGTTTGAGGGTGTGCACTCATACCCCATTTTACATTCAGATGGATGAAGTGACCCGAGAAGACAGCGTAACTCTGCTTCCATTGAGAGACGGCATGATGGAGCTTGCAGGGAGTGTGTTTCAAGGTTTCTGAACGAGGTGTGCACGTGACCGTCCGAGACGGCCCAGCCCCAGACTGAGCATTCTAATGCAAACAAGGTCTCTCAGCACACAAAGAGGCTACATATCTCATACAAAAGATGTGTTGAGCCCGGACACAACCCACGCAGTGTCCAATGTCCTCATACAGTCATGTTTTGTCTCTCTCTCTCTCGTTCTGTATGAGTCTTGAGTGGTACAGGCCTGGAACAATGAGGAATTCACACACAAACACACACTTTAAACACACTGGTTGGGGGTTAGTCTCTTTGGGTCAAGTCTGGTATGATGTGCAAATTCAAGATGAAGTTTTCAAAGTCTAACTGATAGTCATGTTCATTTTGAGCATTTTTTTTGGAGTACATGCAACATTTTACAATTATTTTACATAATCATGTTTTCTTGGACAAGGTTTTTGGAGATTTTTTGCCAGTAACGTGCAAATATCATCAGTTAATATGGCAAATATTCAGTTCCATGTATGAAAGTGTCATTTTCTGCATCGGTTTTTTTTTGTAAATTTGGTCTGCATTTTCTACTGCACAAGAGGCGTGATCAACGAGCATAAATTAAATGACTCTGTACGCAATTGGATAGTCCTTCAACCAATCAGACCACAAGAGGCGTGATCAACAGGCAACGACCCATCGCTTCTCTATCCGTCTTCGTGTTAAACCCGCAATAGCGCGCCAGGTGGATAAGTTAGTCTGTGATTGGCTCCCACAAAAGTGTATCAGAAGCAGTAGAAATGAATGTACAGGTTTCCAGACTGAGTTGCAGGGCGAAATCAAATCGCCGGCAGACCCAGTCTAGTATCAGATGGTAATACCCTGGTAATTTTATATAAACCACAGTACTGAAATGAATGTATGCAAAATCATATTTTTATGGACATGCTGTGAAGTACTGTGGAGTGCCATGTAAACACCATTTACTATGAATGACAGCAACTTTATTTGCTTTGTTTTGTTGGACACGGTAACATGCAAATACTATTATTAGGGGGTGGGGGCTTGTTTGTTTTGTGGTTCTGTGGAGTGCCATGTAAAAATTAAATTACCATAAATAATTGTAGTTTAGTTTTGTTTGTTGGACACGGTAACATGCAAATACTATTATTTTTTGGAGATGTTTGTTTTGTGGTACTGTGGAGTTCCATGTAAACACAAATTACCATAAATGACAGCCATTTTGTTTTGTTTGGTTGTTTTGTTTTGTTGGACACTGTAACATGCAAATACAAATATTTTGGACATGTTTGTTTTGTGGCATTGTGGAGTACCATGTAAACACCAATTACCATAAATGACAGCCATTTTGTTTTGTTTTGTTGGACACATAACATGCAAATACTATTATTATGTTGGAGATGTTTGTTTTATTTTTTTACCAAAAATGACTGCCATTTAGTTTTTTTTGGACACTTTAGCATGCAAATGATATTTTGGACATGTTTGTTTTGTTTGCGGTACTGTGTACAACCATGTAAACGCCAATTACCAAAAATGACAGCCATTTTGTTTTGTTTTACATGGTAACATGCAAATACTATTATTATTTTGGAGATGTTTGTTTTGAGGTACTGTAGAGTTCCATGTAAACACAAGTTACCATAAATGACAGCCATTTTGTTTTGTTTTGTTGGACACATAACATGCAAATACTATTATTATGTTGGAGATGTTTGTTTCATTTTTACCAAAAATGACTGCCATTTTGTTTTGTTGGACACTGTAACATGCAAATACTATTATTATTTTGGAGATGTTTGTTTTGTTTTTACCATAAATGACAGCCATTTTGTTTTGTTGGACACTGTAAAATGCAAATACAATAATATTTTGGACATGTTTGTTTTGTTTGCGGTACTGTGGACTACCATGTAAACACCAATAACCAAAAATGACAGCCATTTTGTTTTGTTTTACATGGTAACATGCAAATACTATTATTATTTTGAAGATGTTTGTTTTTACCATAAATGACAGCCATTTTGTTTTGCTTGGTTGTTTTGTTTTGTTTTGTTGGACACTGTAACATGCAAATACTATTATTCTTTGGACATGTTTGTTTTGTGGTACTGTGGAGGACCATGTAAACACAAATTACCATAAATGACACCCATTTTGTTTAGTTTTTTGGTTGTTTTGTTTTGTTGGACACTGTAACATGCAAATACAATTATATTTTGGACATGTTTGTTTTGTGGTACTGTGGAGTACCATGTTAACACCAATTACCATAAATTACAGCCATTTTGTTTTGTTGGACACCGTAACATGCAAATACTATTATTATTTTGGAGATGTTTGTTTTGTTTTTCCATAAATGACAGCCATTTTGTTTTGTTGGACACTGTAAGATGCAAATACAATAATATTTTGGACATGTGTGTTTTGTTTGCGGGATTGTGGACTACCATGTAAACACCAATTACCAAAAATTACAGCCATTTTGTTTTGTTTTACATGGTAACATGCAAATATTATTTTGGAGATGTTTGTTTTGTTTTTACCATAAATGACTGCCATTTTGATTTGTATTGTTTTATTGGATACGGTAACATGCAAATACTATTATTTTTTGGAGATGTTTGTTTTGTGGTACTGTGGAGTTCCATGTAAACACAAATTACCATAAATGACAGCCATTTTGTTTTGTTTGGTTGTTTTGTTTTGTTGGACACTGTAACATGCAAATACTATATATTTTGGACATGTTTGTTTTGTGGCACTGTGGAGTACCATGTAAACACCAATTACCATAAATGACAGCCATTTTGTTTTGTTTTGTTGGACACATAACATGCAAATACTATTATTATGTTGGAAAGGTTTGTTTTGTTTTTACCAAAAATGACAGCCATTTTGTTTTGTTGGACACTGTAAAATGAAAATACAATAATAATTTGGACGTTTGTTTTGTTTGCGGACTACCATGTAAACACCAATTACCAAAAATGACAGCCATTTTGTTTTGTTTTACATGGTAAAATGCAAATACTATATGGGTTTTTTTTTTTTTTTTTTGGACGTTTGCTTTGTTTGTCGTACTGTGGACTACCATGTAAACACAAATTACCATAAATGGCAGCCATTTTGTTTTGTTGGACACTGTATCATGCAAATATTATTATTTTTGGGAAATGTTTGTTTTGTGGTACTGTGGAGTACCATGTAAATGGCAAATGCCATAAATGATGTTTTGTTTGACATGGTAACATGCCAATATTATTTTTGGGTGTTTTTTTTGATACTGTGGAGTGACATGTAAACATCAATTACCATAAGCATTTCAAGGTTTTTATTTGGTTTTTGGACATGGTAACATGCCAATACCATTATTTTATGGACATATCTGTACTTTTTTCATAAATGATTTTCTTGCATGTTTGGATTTATCTTTTTTTTTATATTCATATTTTTTATATTGAAATATTTCAGGACATGTTTTGTGGTCATATGTGATAAATCAGTTATAATTCAAAAGGTTATTCATTATAAATATATATAATTAATTATTATATTGCATAAGATGGCCAAGCATGATGTAAAGATATGTGTTATGCCATTGTGAAATCATTTGTTATGTTCTGACCCTTACAGCCTGTATTCAAGACCTTTTCAATTGAGTGTGGCTCACAGGGCACCAAGGCAGTAAGTGATACATGTGCTGGACTAATTCATGATTGTATGTGTAGTGAATGGGTGTGCCTGGCAGGGCCACTGTCCCAAATAACTGTGACGCTCTATTGCATGGCTCATTGTTGCGCGATAACACAGCGCCGGGATGACAGATGCCCCCGCCCCCTGGAACACCAATCAGATTCCACGTTTCTAGCATATAATTCCCCATGTAGGGGCCATTTATGAGGCATTATGGGAGCACTTTAAAATCTCATTAGACGGGACAGCTGCACTTCGATACTGCATGCTGCTTTAGCCATTTCTATTATTGCTGCTGGGGATAGTGCTACCCCCTCTGTTTTGAGATGAGCCCCATTTTGGAAGCTTAAACGGAGCTAATTGTAAGCTAAGTCAAGAGTGTGCGTCTTTGTAGGCGGCATGATACATAGTAAAAACTGTAATGCTGCAGGCAGAAACAAGGCAGTAAAAAATGATTTATCTGAAGAGTTTGTGTATGTACAGTGAGCAAGGGGTCTTGTAATGTAACATGCAAAGAGATGGAAAATATATTAAATTCATCAGCAGCATTTGAATAAACATGTTTTCTTTGAATAATTAGCCCAAATATTATGAATCAAGTCAATTCACTGGTGGTTTCATAATCTAATATTAACACATTTGCCAAGGGCAATCCTAAACTAAGAAAGAAACTTGGTAAAACAACAAATAGGCATATAATAAACATTTTGTATTTCTCTTGAGCCTGAAATGTTCTTTTTTATCTATAAGATCTAGCTAATAATCTAAATTGCATTGTAAAAATATGCAAATGTGAAGGCCTAATTGTTACTTAAGTAGTAACAAGTATTTTTTTTTCCTGCGTCAGTACAATACAAAAATATATTAAATAATTGAATATATAAAAAATAATATTTCATTTGATGCTAGTGTATTTTCTAATAAATATTTGTAGAGTATAAGCATTCTGACTTGTTTCTTTAGCCAGTCATAGAAATTCGACCTAAAAACAGAATTACTAGGCTACATGATCAAATGTGTATTAGTTTTCTTATTAACACTAGATCCGATTTGTAATTTTTTAATAATTTAACTGTCGGACATTTTTAATGTTCTACCTCACACCACATAGCCTATTTACTTTATAATAGTGCAGTGTCAGGAATAAGATCAATAGGAAGTTACGTCGTCTTAAGAGGAGCAATGTTTAAAAACTGGTAAGTTCTGATTTAATGTTAATATGTTGTTTTTTCATGCTTGACAATTTTTACAATTGCCACATAAATTGGCCTAAACTCTGTTAGGGTTAGTAGTACTATTTAGTACTTTTGTACTATTTACTTAAAAGTCATATTGCTGCTAATTAGCATTAATGCTAAGGGGCTAGGAATGGTCTGGATAGTAAAACAAAAATGTTATTTTGTAATGGCAGCTGTTGTTTTTTATTCAAACAATACTGAATGTATGTCTATAAGTTACAACTCCAGTGATGTTTCTTAGTTTTGACAGGGCTTCCACTGCCAGATTCACGCAATTGACATTTTCACACTCACGCTACACGTCCATTTTCTCAGACACAAACAATGCACTGACAGTCAAGACAGAGCAGGTTACTTTTGTGAAACAAAGTCTCAGCTTTCAATTTCTGTAAGTTAACTACGAAATTCAAACAATAAATACCGTTTTGGCGCTCTTGAATGTGGAGTGACTGATTGCTGTAGTGCCTCAGTTTTAAGCGAAGCGGGAGCGCACGTGGACTGATCATCTCTTCCTCATTACTATAGTTACAGAACAAAATAACCATGAATGAACATCAGAAGGTATGTTGAAAGAACCAGTACAAGCTACTTAAATGATTTATGTCTCATGTAATTGCTCAATCAGTGTTTCGACAGCATAAAGACGACAAAGCTTGTAAACAAATGTCACATGACATCATACCTTTACCCCAGATAAGCCAATGTCAACTCTTAAGTTAGCAAGAAAATGTACTCCAGAGTATTTCACAATACATGCACTGTTACATTCCATATTCATTATATTTGTGCTCATTAAGAATGTATTATTATAACGTCATTATTATAAAACACATAATATATTAAAGTGTCTTTGGTGTTTCCATGGCTTCTAAAAATATAAAACGGTAGCCGATGTTGACATAGGTATAATGTCATATTGATAGGCGATGCACAGACACGGTCCGTGTCCTGGTTAAAATTGCTTATTTCTCTGGATTTAAACATTCTTGGAAAAAATTGGGATTAATGTAAGTAAGTTAAGAAAATATATAACGTTGTTCTAGTGGTATTTTTGTTGTGATATCTGAATCCAAAAATCTTACATCTTGTGCCTCTAACCTTTAATAATAATAAACCAGGTGACATAATTCCGTGTATAGTTTTAGCTTAGTACAGTATTTGCCTTGAGAAAAATCCTAATGAACCCTTATCCAAATTAATCGAGACTGAAAAGCTTGTGAATTGATTTATGAAATGTATCACTCCAAGCTGAACTCAAAAGTCCTGGTTTATGATGAGATGGAAGTATGGTGGATATATATATATATATATATATATATATATATATATATATATATATATATATATATATATATATATATATATATATATATATATATATATATATATATATATATATGTGTCAAAATAGCAATATGCTTTTGGGAATATATGCTAATATGGGAATTACTTTAAAATCTCTATATTTAGTGTTTACTCAATACTTAAATGAAAATATATTGCTTTTACACAGGGATGAAGGAATGTATTGTCTGTATTGTATAAAGCATGCACTGGTTTTCTGAAGAACAAACCCTGTGAGAGTGCTGTCGCTGCGTAAGCAAAGACATGCGCTGCAGACGGAGGTGAGCACACTGGTGTTCTCTGTTCACACCTGATATTTTTGGAGCTCTCTTGTTCCAAATCATGAGGGGAAAAAGAAGGAGAGAAAAAAAATTGTCAATGTTTATGTGGAAAGCTCAGCGCTCCGATTCGCCTGCCATCTGAAGCCAGTGAGAGAGAAGAATTTGGCGGAGAGTATTTTTAAACCCCAGAGAAACCTCAAAGGCTGTACTTAGAGAGGGTCAGCCGAGGCAAGATGGAGGCACGCCATACAAAAACCTCCCAGGCAGATGGGCCTTTCAGAGCCCTTCTGCTACTGATGTCACACTCAGGCCTATACCTGTGAACCCACACTTCTGGGTCATTATTTCTGGATAAACATGCCCAGGTCAAGCTTTTTTTGTTTGTTTTTTGGAAGGACCATTTTGTGTAGATGTACTTGTCATAGTGGCAGATTTACTCAAGGTCGTGTGCTGAACAAAACCGGTTTGATTTAAGCTCAAAGGGCGACATGTATGTAATAAGGATTATCTGAGTGAGGAGATATACTGTGATCGCTGCTGCGGCGAGAGACACGTTTAGGATATTGGAGCAGACGTTCTCATAACGTCACATCAGATCATTCCCTCTCACGCTCAGACTTGAGGAAGAGAGAGAGAGAGAGAGAGAGAGAGAGAGAGAGAGAGAGAGAGAGAGAGGAGTGAGACGACGACGTGCTGTTTGAGAGAAGCTTTTTTTCCTAACAGCTATTTCTATGCTTTCAATCAAAATCCACCCTATTTACTTTCATAATAGACGTTCCTGGTCTCATTGATGATGATTAACATTTAGTTAGTTTCATGATTCACATCCAAATTTATTGTAAATATAGGGCTGGATATTGATACACATTTCCTGATACAATTCTGATTTGATTTTAATTCATTAAAGTTACAACGTTCATTTATTTACATATGAAAGATATTATCCTCCTCTCATAAAAGGAAAATCCTATAACAAATTTGAGAAGCTTACAATTTTGCCACAATATTGCCAAACAAAGCCAAAGAAGAAAAAATATGTTTCTGCACAGGAGTGTATTTCCAGAATGAATCAGTGTTAATTGTCTCCCCCTGGTATCTTGATTCAATAACAACTCTGGCAAATGGAGTGAGTTTGTTCAATGAGGGATTTGTCAAACGTATTCAAATAGTAACTACTGAGTTTGTGAGTCTTTTTGAATTATTAATTTGAAGGACCGGCTCGACCAGGGGGGTATTCCAGAAAGAAAGGTTAACTTACCGTCACATATACCTTGAACTCTCGGTTGATTAACCTAAACCTTGCTTACTCGAGGTATGCTGGTTCCAAAAAACGCGTCCGTGAGCAAGTCATTCTCAACAGAACGTTGAATCGATGATTCACCGTGGAAACAGAAGCTAAGAAAAAAAGCGCATAATTTAACTATATTAATTACACTCACCTAAAGGATTATTAGGAACACCATACTAATACTGTGTTTGACCCCCTTTCGCCTTCAGAACTGCCTTAATTCTACGTGGCATTGATTCAATAAGGTGCTGAAAGCATTCTTTAGAAATGTTGGCCCATATTGATAGGATAGCATCTTGCAGTTGATGGAGATTTGTGGGATGCACATCCAGGGCACGAAGCTCCCGTTCCACCACATCCCAAAGATGCTCTATTGGGTTGAGATCTGGTGACTGTGGGGGCCATTTTAGTACAGTGAACTCATTGTCATGTTCAAGAAACCAAATTGAAATGATTCGAGCTTTGTGACATGGTGCATTATCCTGCTGGAAGTAGCCATCAGAGGATGGGTACATGGTGGTCATAAAGGGATGGACATTGTCAGAAACAATGCTCAGGTAGGCCGTGGCATTTAAACGATGCCCAATTGGCACTAAGGGGCCTAAAGTGTGCCAAGAAAACATCCCACACACCATTACACCACCACCACCAGCCTGCACAGTGGTAACAAGGCACGATGGATCCATGTTCTCATTCTGTTTACGCCAAATTCTGACTCTACCATCTGAATGTCTCAACAGAAATCGAGACTCATCAGACCAGGCAGCATTTTTCCAGTCTTCAACTGTCCAATTTTGGTGAGCTTGTGCAAATTGTAGCCTCTTTTTCCTATTTGTAGTGGAGATGAGTGGTACCCGGTGGGGTCTTCTGCTGTTGTAGCCAATCCGCCTCAAGGTTGTGCGTGTTGTGGCTTCACAAATGCTTTGCTGCATACCTCGGTTGTAACGAGTGGTTATTTCAGTCAAAGTTGCTCTTCTATTAGCTTGAATCAGTCGGCCCATTCTCCTCTGACCTCTAGCATCAACAAGGCATTTTTGACCACAGGACTGCCGCATACTGGATGTTTTTCCCTTTTCACACCATTCTTTGTAAACCCTAGAAATGGTTGTGCGTGAAAATCCCAGTAACTGAGCAGATTGTGAAATACTCAGACCGGCCCGTCTGGCACCAACAACTATGCCACGCTCAAAATGACTTAAATCACCTTTCTTTCCCATTCTGACATTCAGTTTGGAGTTCAGGAGATTGCCTTGACCAGGACCACACCCCTAAATGCATTGAAGCAACTGCCATGTGATTGATTGGTTGATTAGATAATTGCATTAATGAGAAATTGAACTGGTGTTCCTAATAATCCTTTAGGTGAGTGTATATTACACACATCTGAATACCTCTTAAAGGTCCCGTTTTTCGTGTTTTTTTGAAGCTTTGATTGTGCAATATAACATGTGTTCATGTTTCACGTGTAAAAAAACACAGTATTTTTCACACAATTTACTTATCTGTATACCGCTGTTTTCACTGTCCTCAAAACAGCCTGAGAATTTCCTCGTTCTATGAAGTCCCTCCTTCAGAAATACGTAACGAGTTCTGATTGTGCCAGCGGTACCCGTGTTGTGATTCGACAGCAGCTTAGCGCACGTTGCCCGGAAAGGTCACGCCTCTTACCATAACGGAGATGCATGCGCTCAATGCTCAATGATACCCCCCAGATGGTTGAGTGGTATGTTTTTAAGAAACCTGTTTCTGAATCAGTTGTTTATGAACTGAACTACCCTTGTTGCATGCAATTTTTTTAAATCACTATAAAGAACATGTTCATAGTAATTTATTGCTCAATAGTACAGACCCAGGTATACTTTATTTTCTGTGTTTTGTTCCATCTCGCACACAGTTGAGTATGCTAGCCTTTCAAAGTATACTCTTTTAGCCGTGAGAGCGGAAAGACACATTCGGCTAGTGGACATTGTGTGTGATATCATGGTGTGGTATTTTTTCCCCTCAAAGTGATGGATAGGTTTAGGGATCAGTGTTTGGTGTAGGCAATCAGTACTGCAATTGACCTGACCAATAAAATCTTAAGAATCAGCTGCAGGGCGGAACTGGTTTGGGGGGGGTCACGCGTTTTCAAGTGCTCAAGTCACTCACACATGCTGTTGTGTGCACAGTCACAAAAATTGGGCTGTGTGCGGACTTCCACAGACCATCCTGATGAAATTACGCGGTGTGCGGACGGCCGAAGTATACTTTAGGCTTAAGACATGTTTCCTGACTTTATTTCACGGCACACTGCCTTTTGTTTTATCACCAGTGTTGGTTACAAGTAACTCAAGTTATGTAATCAGATTACTTTTCAAGTAACTAAGTAACGCATTACTTTTAAATGTACAACAAAATATCTAAGTTACTTTTTCAAGTATTTTCAAACAAGTTGCTTTGTTTTTTCAATTTATTGACTGAGAGCTCCCCATGTTTAGTGAAATTAGGATTAAGAGTGTGAGTGAACATGCTGAATACTGATTCAGTATTCCATTTAATCCCACTTTATTGAACAATGTACTTGCTGCTGACCTTCGATGATTCAGTTAAACCATAATCAAAAATTACTTTAGATTTTTTTTGTTTTTATTGGTGAAGTGTTAAAGCTACACTATGTAAATTTTCCGTCCACTAGAGGTCGCCTGTTCAAAACAAAGGCGTAGTTTGATGATGCCACGTTTGAGCACAGAATCTTGGGACATGTGGTCTTCACCTCACAGCCGGTGGAAAAGAGTCAGGATAGGACTCGGGCAGAAATCATGTTCATAGATGCGATTATTAACATTACTGTAGGATGAAGCAGAGCAGGACCAAGTGTTGTGGAGCTGAGCAAGGCCGCAGGAGCGATTGAAGAGCGGGGCTGTTATTATGGCATAGTCGCCGGCAGGACTTTTATTATGACACGGTCGCCGGCGCCACTTCCACTTTTCCAGTCATGAGTATGAGGTAACGCAACTCTGTTTATCGTATTAGATATATCTGAGTGTGTTGATGATGTTATGACGTTACTCTGCCGTTCTCTCGGCGGATGCTATGACACTTGTTCACACTGCAGTGAGAGTACAGCGTTTCTGCTAAATAAAACCGGTAACCGAGGGTAACGCAGATATGACGCAATCGACAGGCAACTCCCTCAAACGCATAGCTCACACGTCCCGGCTCCTTGGTTAAAATAGCAATTTCTCACGATTTACAAATAGTTGAAAACATTTGGGATATTCAGAGTACTCAACTGAACAAAATATATAACACTGGCCTAGTGGTTTTTGGATATTTTACTGCAAAAATCTTACATAGTTCACCTTTAAAGGTGGGGTAAGTGGTATTTCAAAACTGCTTTCGAAAAGTGTCACGGGCCGAGTACCAAAACAAACTTAGCAGTAAGGGGCGTGTCTACGAATGACGGGGAGAAGAGAGTGCTCAGTGCACGTCATTATTCAAAAGACACGACACAGGATGGACATTAGCCGAGCGACGACAGAAAGAGTGAGATGGCAATTAAAAAACAAATGTGGAAAATATCGGATCAGTTTTCCAGCACTGGAGAGAACTCAAGGAGTGAAGGCCGAGGTTGCTTTATTTCTTCTCGATAGGCGAGTAACATTGATTTTGTTTGGTTTCACAGAACTAATATATGCTGGCTTTTGCTTGAATATGCTCATGTGTTATATTTGCTTGCTTGTCCATTTGCGATCGTATTGTCGTTCACTTCAGCGAGGATAATTACCCATTCATTTCCACACCATATAAGCCTGGGTCTAAACCTCGTCAATGTCTGTTTCAAGCGTCAGCTCCCAAAGTGTGTCCGAAAAGTAAGATAATATACTCGTAATATATGTTTGTTTCCTTTGGTTCCTCTTTTTGTGATCGATATAACCCTCTAATCTTGTCATAATTGTAATATGTTCGTTAGTTGGGCTGTCGTGCTCTTGCTATCGAGAACTGTGTTTGTGTTTTTGGGATTTTGGGATGACTTTTTCACTGAACATTCAACCTGGATTACCATAGTAGCACACATTGCTTTCACTTATTGATGACATCATACCCTCGGCCGGCTGGCACAGCAGATTCCACCATAGTCGTTGCTTGGGTTACGTATGTAATGGGAGGAGCTATCAAAATAGGGGCGTGTTTGTTTTGTTGATTTGAAATCAACATCGGTTACCAGAAAGCACTTACCCCACCTTTAAACTTTATTCTTCTGCATTTTATTCTTCTGCAATCCAGAATAGTAGCACAACTGACAGGTTTGTTTGAGCTGCGCCCTCTACTGTATACGCGTGAATTTGCATTTCCTTCAGCCATATTATTTCAATTTTGGTGTGAAAGGGCCTTTACATTTTACCAAAAATATAACTTTTATTATTAAAAAAACAAAACAAGCACAGAAAAAGTAACGCAAAAGTAATGTAACACATTACTTTTCTTAAAAAGTAACTACGTCATGCAATTAGTTACGTTTTAATGGAGTGACGCAATATTTTTATGCAGTAAATTCCCCCAATACTGTTTATCACATTCAATTTAGACTGCAAACTTAGGTAAAATATGATTTAATTTGCAGTGGAGAACACATTTTTCTGAAATGTGACTATCCTTCACACTAAGAGTCTTTAGAAATTGTTAACTGACAATATATAGCCAAAATACAAGTTATTTGAGTGAACATTTAAATGTTTTTTTTTTATTTTTTACATGCTTTTAATCATAATAGTTATGTATAGACTACTATATTTGTTGCAATTGCCTTCTAGTCAGAATACACGAATTGGAACCAAAACAGAACCAAAGCATGCCGTTTCAGTAATTTATTAGATCTTCTAGCTATAAGTGACCCAGATTGCACAGAAATGCCTCCATATGTGCCGCATGCCTATGCAAGAACACGTTATCTGCATGCTCAGCAAGCAGTGACCTGTGACAAGAGCATGTGAACTGTATCGTCCAGCTGACATTCTTCGCCATATGTTTCCTCTAGGCAGGCTAGATGAATTTGTAGCTAACAAAACACCAATTCGTAACATCGACTTCACGAGGGACATTAAAATCCATTAGCGTTTCATTGACTCACATATACCACGAGTAGATTAAATTAGGACATGAGGTGGCTGTGTAAATATTGCATAAACATTTTCATACTACAGTATGAATGAAAATGAACTAATGGCTGGGATTTATGCTACCCGCTGATGGCTCACAGTAAGAGTTTTGTTCCATTTACCTGCTTGCGTTGGAGTATTTTGAATAAAAAGCCAATAATGTGTGTGCTGGGAAACATCCAAGACATTACATGAAATGACTCTTGCGCTCAGCGCATGCAATTCAGCCAAATGAAGTACATTTTTAACATAATGAAAAAGGCCGTTGCATTAAGTCAGTAGAGCGTTTTATAGTCCGGGGAACCGATGCTGATTTCGTAATCATGTTGGCGGTATGCAGATCGTCACTGATTCAACATTCTCTAAAGTTGTGACCCCTCGACTAAATTGAGGATATGATGGCTACACCTTTATTTGTTTAAAGGGTTAGTTCACCCAAAAATGAAAATTAGCCCATGATTTACTCACCCTTAAGTCAGGTGTATATGAACGCTGGAACGCCAGTCTCTCATGAACGCACGTAGGCCTACAACGGTTAGCGGAAGTTAGAGATTACCGTTTGTAAAGTTTTAAATATGGATATTTTTCTGACACAAACGCATCGCTTCGCTTCAAAAGGCCTTTATTAACCCCCCGGAGCTGTGTGGAGCAGTTATATCATGGATAGATGCACTTATGGACTTTCATTGAACAGTCATTCATTGCCATTAGCTTGTTAGAGCCTGGACATTGTTTTAAATATAATTCCGATTGTATTCGTCTGAAATAAGAATGTCATACACCTAGACTTGAGGGTGAGTAAATCATGGGCTAATTTTCATATTCGGGTAAACTATCCCTTTGATTAAATGATTTTCAGGGCTTCTAAATGTGTTTAAACAAGCCGTACGTGAATGCAAATGGCCTGCTGCAATTATTTATTCATGAAAATGGGCGCAGGTTCAGTCGAGTGGAGTCGAGCGGCAGTGGATAGCATTTCAACAGATACATTCAATAGACTTCCAAAAGCAAATGAATTACAATCCAAAGAAAAACAGGTCCGGGGTTTGATTAATGGACTCAAGTGACGCATAAAATACGGGGCGCACATGATTAGCGACTGGTCAATAGCGTTGGCGAGTGTCTGCCGTGCTACCTAATACTCCCAGCACTGGTCAACGTAAACACAGCTGTTTAACACCCTGCGCGCGCGCACCCGTGATACGTTTCAGCTTGTGTGAGGTGAGTGAGGTCACGGGGCTACCTTTCCCTCAGTTTCCTCTCGTTCATAAATTCCTTTAAAACGCTAAATTAGTGGTCCGAAGACGAACGTAGCCTAATGACACGTAATTATAGCTATATTACAGTAAAACTAATTAGCCAATTATACGCGAATACAAACACGACGACGCGAATGTTACACAGCAGTCAGATTAACGTCAAAGTCGCTGTCAGGCTTGTCAGAGCCTTCAGCTTCGTTTACCACATCTGGCAGTCAAAGCCACATTTAAGTTCGTCTTTTGGACAAATAATTATTCACAGGCATTGACGAATCTAAAGCAACGTTTGAACAAGTGTCTGTCCTGATATCCATGAAGTGCCTCTGCTATCAGATATCTGGCTCATTCTCATGGAGTGTACGAGTTTCAAGTAGCCTAGCTCTCAAAAACTTATCCAGCTATATCAGCTATTTCTGTGTTTAAATAGTTGATGGAGCTTCTAAAAATGAAGAGAATGAAAATGAGTTGCTTTTAATGTATTCTGGCTGTGCTTGATCTGTGAATGAGAAAATGCCAACCTAATAGTGATGCCTTTTACATACTAAGTGGAAAAAGCACTATTTTTCGAGTCATGCCCCTTTCAAAATCTTAAATTATCGTTAATTAATACTTTGTATGTTATTCCAAACCTGGATTTGATTTAGTCTATGGAACACGAAAAGAGTAACTGTGCAAAATGTCTTTGCTGCTTTTTCCATACAATGAATGTGGACTGATGAGCGGCAAAAATCACACACAAAAAAAATTCTCACACAAACTACACTCTAAAAAAGACGGTTCTTTACGCGTATATCAGTTCTATTGATATGTATGGTCTCGAAGAACCCTTTATTTGCTGAAATGTTTGGTGTTAGATTTTAGGGTTCTGTATTCTCGCCTTTTTGTTTTTAAAATCTGTAACTGTCAAAGCCCCGCCTCATTCAGCTATAAAACTACACAGACTCTCAACAGGTAAATTATTTCTTTCTTAAAATGTCTATACATTTTTACTTTCTCATTGTAACCAATTTCCTACCAAACATGTCTTTTTCTCTTTTTAGTTTAGCAGAACATCTAAGTGTGAGCAGCTCTGTTCAGGTATGGATACTCATCGTCTCTTCTCCACTAAGTAAGTAATAGAGATATTACATTTATGATCCATATTGTTAGTTTCTTTAACTAGTACTTTATGCATAAATATACCCAGTCACAAAAAAACCATTAATACTATCCTCACTTTTTCCTTTTACCATTGTAAAGGGCTCACATACTGTCCATTTTTGCTCATTTTGGCCTTCATAAACAATTGTTTTTACATAAAAAAACTGGAAATTACTATTATAATACTATTATTTATATTAAAGGGATAGTTCACCCTGAAATGAAAATAAAGCCATCTTTTTCTCACCCTGCTGTTGTTCCAATGCCCTATGTCCTTCTATCTTTTTCGGACCTCAAAAGGACATCCTGCACACGCTCCTCCATAAAATGGCAGTGAATGGTGACCAGGCTAAAACTTTACAAAAAGGATACAAAAGTATCACGCAATGATACAGGGAGACGCGCGCCATATATGGAAAGTGTTCAGGAGGGATGCTATAAGGTTTTGCGAGAAAAAAGGTTCTGCTATTGTTACAAGCTGAAGAACACTAATTTGGTATCATATGACTTCAGAGGACTTATATAGCACAAATATTTTTTTTATGCTTTTATTGTCCTTTTTGTCATATTTGGAGCCTGACAGCTCCAGTCCCCATTCACTTCCATTGTATAGAAAAAAGTGAAAAGGAAATTAACTCTTTTGGGTTTCAAAGAAGAAAGTACGTCACAAGGGTTTGTGAAAACATGAGCGCAAGCAATTTAAATTTTTGGGTGTACTATCCCTTTAAGACCACAGTGACTACCCGTTCATAATTCTGCTGGGATGAGTATTAGCAAGTTTACACTCGTTTATAAAGGGAAATTTATTTTCAACCCTCTCTCTGGAGTAAACACAAGACACAGCAGGCCCTGATGCCGAAAAAGAATATCAAACTAATTCAAATAAACAGCATGTCGTCCAGCAGAGGTCAAGCAGGTTTAGGTCAACTCTGTTGCTAATTCTCCTGACGCAACGTGTGTGTCTGAGGTTCTGTAATTGAATTAATACGTTCTGATGTGTATATACTTGCATTTCTAATCAGATTTTGTGGAAATTGTGCCTACAGATGACAGCCAAAGTAAAACCGCATATACTTTTACAGTATCACACCAGGAAAACAAATATTTTTGTTTTATTTTAGTTGGTTGTTTTTAGGTTATTCGCAATGTTGACAGCGTGCATTAATGTTAGGTTGTGATTCTATCAAAAGGCTGATGGTTTTGAAGAAAAAACAAAACATTTGAGCAAAAAATACTGTGGTGGTACCATAGTACAGTGATAGATGTTTATTATATATATCCATATAAGGCATGGTGCTTAGTTACATGACATGCCAAAGCACTTTAAAGAATTCCATGTGGCAAATGTTAAATGATACAACTCAAATATACGCATTTGGGACACAGTAAAATGCTTTTGTCAGCTGTATCAGACCGTATACAATGCTATGATCTAGAAGACTTAGGATGTAGTGCAGAATGTGGACTGGTTTAGGGTGCCTTTCTAGTGGTTATAGTATCTAGACATCTGTAATTCTATGGAATAGAGCTCAAAGAGTGGAAAAGAATTATATGAAAAATACAGCATATTAAAATGATTTCTGAAGGATCATGTGACACTTACTGAAGTAATGATGCTGAAAAGTCAGCTTTTATAGAAATAAATTACATTTTACAATAAATTCTCATAGAAAACTAGGCCTATTGTAAATTGTATTAATATTTCTTAATATTTGTGGTTTTACTGTATTTTTGATCAAATAAATTCAGCCTTCTTCTTTCAAAAACATTTTAAAAAGTCGTAATTATTTCTAACTTTTGATTACCAGTGTGTAAAATAATGCATGTGAACTAACTAGCAAATTATATATTTATTTTCATATATGACACTTTCCATAGGCTACTTGAATATGAAAGTTGCCAGTTTTAGCATGATGTATGTGTAGGCTAAGCCTACGTTTCAGAAATATATTTTGAGTATTATGAATAATTTGAAAATGATTGTGAAATTTCTGAAGAAAGCCTAGAAACAGAAAGACAAACATTCCCTCTGATATGCTGAAAACTGCGATACCTACGCTAATGTTTCTTTGTGCATTCTGTGATTAATTACAATCTGATTAATTCTAAAAGGTCAGCAGTAGTTTACATCCCTGGAAATTTATGTCCGTCGTTTAACATTTTTAAAATCGTTAACAGTCGGGATTGTTGTAGCCCATTGACTCATATTCAGCTCTTACCTCGGCTCGCATTCAAATGCCCCCCGCGCTGCTCAGCTGCTGTGCACAGTAAATCCCGCCTCCTTCAATTTGATTGGATATCGCAAACATTTTGACATTGACGAGCGCTTTTACACCACTGAGACACTTGGACTGAGCAGGCTATAGATTAGAGTTTTGCCTCAAGTGGGCTGCGCGGGCTATTCGTCTGGGCTGACGGAAGGATATAGGCTACGTACTTTTACTATAATTTATTCTTCATATATATTTACGTAGCAACGGGCCAGCCTAAATTGTTCAGCGGCCCACCGGGAAAACGCCCGGTACGCCGGATGGCCAGTCCGCCCCTGCTGGTATCGGAACCTGAAATTTGGTACCGGTACCTTTTTTCGGTACTTTAGGGATGTTTACATCAATAAATGTAAAGAAACATTTATAAGTTTTGTAACATTTGTAAGTCATTTATAGAAGTGTTATTGACATTTGGCCAGAGCTGCCCTGGTCGCTGTCTGCCATTGTCTGTGATGTTTGTATAGCCTACTGTAATATTTACTACTAAATAGTTGGCTATAGGTACTTAATTTAATTCATAAAAACAACCATATTATTATTTTTTCTTTTTTAATTTCATTTCTATGAAAAGATTTCCCACAAATGATGTGTTATATATTTTCTGGTAATCAAATGAAGACATAAGACATTAATTTAATTTATCTTTTAATTTAATTAAACTTTTTTGTCAAAGTGCTGCACAACTGAGCTTTATACTGTTCAAATTAAAACATGAAGAAATTGTGTAATTTATTACTTAAAAAGTAAAGTTTTGATAATGTATTATTATTACATTAGTGTTAGTATTATTATTACATTGAGACGTATCTAAATTCTGCTGTACAACAGTAATGTATTTTTCAAGTTAGGCCGAACTTTTATTTTTACGGGTTGCCGTGAAGACCTTTGAGTTTTCTGTGTGTTTGTGACATGATGGTAGTTTTTCTCAAATTAAACAGTAAAATGCTCATAAAGTGACTCTCAGTGGCTCTGGAGATGACGTTCATGCGTTCCTGTCCTCATATGAGACGGCAGAGATGGAAACATGCGACCGTCACGCGCGATTCTGAGTAAGTGTGTGTGAGGTAAACCCAGACAGTAAACCGCGCGTCTACGGCATTCATTCGCACAGAGACACGAAGGATCCGTATTTAAATAGTCATTTGCGGTTTAATATTCACAGACACTAGTCTATATCACCAGATGCGTTCTCAGGAACCGAAATTTGGTACCGGTTGATTTAATGTGAATCGGTACTCAGTAGTACAGACGTAATTCGGTCGGTGCCCTTAAAAGTACAGAGTTCGGTACCTAGGGTGGTCAGAGCTCCTCCACAGACATTTAAAATTTAAAGTATACTTGGAATGTCATTCCGGACCTTGTACAGGGTCTGCAGAGTTTAAGAGGTTATATGTATAACAAAAAATGACATGTCTAGGGCCCTATGAAATAAGTTTTTTTTTCCCAATTCCACTTTATTTTGACCAAATACTGTCTTGTGAACGATTCCACAGGTAGGCTTATAGCTTCATTCAATTTCAATTCATACAGCTAATACATTTTACAACGAAACAAATAAAGAGCAGATTTACTACCACAGCTTCAAAAAATCTCCCATTTTATAAAGCTTGGAAGAGCCAGGGTATTTTTTTTATATATAACTCTCTTATTGTGTTTGGCTGAAAGAAGAAAGTCATAAACACCTATGGCTTGAGGGTGAATAAATCATGGGATAATTTTCATTTTTGGGTGAACTAACCCTTTAACTGTTTCATAATTGATGAACTTTGCAACATTGACGCATTGAACTGAATTGAATCAACACTGAGCTAAATTGAGCTGAATAATGACACCGTTATGTTCTAGTGCTGCTTTACCTCTGAAATGTGTTGCGTAATTGGTGAATTTCACAACATACCACTGTTGACCCCAGGCAACAAGCCGTCATGGTGTTAAGTTTTGCACCATTAACATTTTCTCTCTTTTTGTAAAAATATAGTTTGTTAGTGATATGAAGTTCATGCTGTCCAAGTGAAATAGCCCAGTAGCTTGTTTAATTCTAAATTCTTCAAGTAATGCTTTCTAGAAGCTGTGGTACATTTTTTCCCCAGAATGGCAGGCTAGGTAAATATTTTGCTGCCAAGTTCCCTCACCTCTAACAGCAGTGTTTATCTCCCTCTCTTTCCTTCAGCAAATTTATAACACTTGTCAGTAATGAGACTATTCCTTAGTGTCTCCTGTACCATCAGGAACCCCCGAGGATCGTTGATTAACCTCAACTCGCAGTGATCAGCAACTCAATAATTGTATTACTTTAAATTGTGCCTTGTCAGGAACGGACACAGTGGCTTTTAAGATTATTTTTTCAGAGTCGACAGCTTTGATTTGAAATATGTGTTTAATAGCCAGCGTCTACTGTAAATACGTTTCGCTGACCCTCCGAGGGTGATTGAGCTTTCTAACATTGCTAGTCTTGTTGCATCAGTCATATTTTGGTAATATTAACTGCTTTCCAGTCTATTAAAACAAAGAAAGGATTACAAATTGACACCAGATATAAAACTATGTGACCCCGTGTACAGCATACGCGTCTCTGATGTGCCGTAGCTACAGGGCTCTCGGGAGACTTGTTCCAAGTTATTTATGATTCAGGAATTAATCTCACTTAGCGAAAGCTCCCGAAGAAGTGATCGTCTTGAAAAGCGAAGAGGGGGAGGGCTGCGGCAGGGGTAGGGTAGAGGCTGAAATGCGATTCAAGACTTATTTAAATCCCCCTCGTAGATTAGAAACCAGTTTGACAACCCTTTCACCACTTGTGATATCTGAGGGGTTTTTTATGCCACGGCAAAAGGAGGTAATCCATTCGGAATTTACAAATGATTTGAAGCAGAGCAGGAGACAAACCGCGCCGGCTGTTTCCGGAGAAATATTTCCATATTAGCGATAATTTGTCAACAGAAATGCAAATAAGGGCTGCATTTGAGCCATTGTACAGCTGAATGCTATATTTTCCCATTGTTGGGGCTGAATCGCCCAAGGCTTTTCTTCCCGGGGCTCATCAACATTTCAAATATGGATTATTATTTATGGCTGGGGATATATCATTGGCATATCGTAGAAGTAAATAAGGAAATATGGTGTTGTGAAATAATTTAGGGAAATGTATGGCTCACTAAAATGAGCAGTAATGGATGTGTTCTACTGGTGGAGGCTCAGCTGGGCAGGATTTCTGCTTAAAATTGTGTCTGCACAGACCTTATATAAAAAGATACATATTTATTTTATTAAAAAATGGTCCTAGTTATTCTGTTCGTCTGTGCAAGAAATAAAAAGACTCCACGAGAGCCCTAATTAAATACAAGGTATCAAATCTAATTAATTTCACCATTTCTGATCACGAACTGATTTTGCGTCTTTGATTGCTCATTATGAACACAGCAAATCATGACCTTATTAGTTAAATTATCATCAATCTTGCTACGGTACATTTGAGCCATAAGCACAATCCAGTTAGATCATTATGTTTGTTTGTTGGTTGATTGTCCATTGCAGTTTGACTATTGGACAGATTACGCAAATATATGACATTTATACATATTTTCATGTTTTTTATTTTATTTTTTAGAATGTTCTCCATAAGCTTTGTTGATGTCTAATGAGAAAATGTTGAGCAATATATTGTGCATTTGGTTGTCTCTCAAGGGCTGCTTTGTATGCGTTTTGGACGTTCTTTTACATGACAACTGTGTTTTGGGGGCATGAAAACGGGAACTTTTGAAAACGGGTTCAAAAGTGCACGTTTTTGAAGCACGTTTCATGTCGTCCATTATCGGCTCCGTATAATGTACAAAAATGTGAATTTGTGAAAATGGTGACGTTGTGTATGCGTATTATGTGTTCAGTCTATTGGCGTGTAGTGTTTTTTACAAAGTGACATCGCCATCTACTGGCCTGGCATGAAGGAATCCATGTGAGTAAGAATTTTGTGCGATTTCCTCTCATTGATTTTGATGGAAACGCATTGATTCAAGTTGGTTGCTCTAAAGCAGCACAAAATAAGCTGTGTGAGCTTTGCTTCATACATCGCTATTGACAGACCTTTTTGCCTGCAAAATGTTGCCGAAATTTTCCAAAAAACGCCCATCAGTGAAAGATGTCATATGTTTTTTGTCCATTTTCCCAACAGAGACAACTTATAATCTGCTAAAAAACTATTTTGTCAAAGAAAGTCAAGGTACAGTAAAAAATATATATTGTTATGTTGTGTGCCATTTCCAGTCAAGCTGTAAATTATGCAAAACGTGTTAAAATATAATTTAATTGTCTATTTAGATACATAAAATGCTAGCTAAAATTCGCATTGGCAAGACAAAGGAGCTGGGCATTTTATTTCACACTGTAAATGCTCAAAAAAACTAATTGGTTTGCGTAGAGGCTACTCAAATTAAACAAATTAGTTCAAACTAATTAACTTTAATGAGTATTTAGAACTTTCTTTTTCTTTTGAGTTCTCAAAACTGACGCATTTTAAGAAATCTGAATTGTTTCACTGATGTTGTGTGCCATTTTCAGTCAAGCTGTAAATTATTCAAAATGTGTTAAAATATTATTTAATTGTCTATGTAAGGATACATAAAATGCTAGCTATAAAATTACTATTGGCAAGACGAAGGAGCTGGACATGCCATTTTCATCCCAGATTCCCAGATACATCCATAAATGTCTAGAACAAACATGGATATCCTTCTAAACATTAGCAGAATATAATAAGCGAATGCTTTGCCGTATTAAATGCTGAATTTGCACGAGTTGTAAATAAATCCATTACATGTGCTCCACATGTATGCCTTTTCTGATGTAGTAAACTTGCTCGATAGCTCACCTGGTACAACATTGCACATGTGATGCAAAGTGCTCGGGTGGGGGTCCCATGAAACAGAAGTCCTGATAAAAGAGCTCAGAGACTTGCTTCAGCAAATGTGTTTTTATCTCACATTTGCTTTCGAAAACACTATCAGTTAGGTTAAGTGTAGGTTCTACGTTATTTTTAAATGCATTAACTAAAGATTAGAATTAACCTCTTAGCGCAACTCACTGGACATTTCATTTCTGAATGTCGCAATAGATACAACAACCAACGCATGGGCGTCGGAACCATTGTATGTGGGTGGGACAAGACCCACCCAATTTTTACAATCAATGAAATTGGACCCACTCACTTTTATCGTCTCTAATCCAGCACATGTCTGTTTACCTACCCCTAACCAATAAACACTTATTATTAAACACGTTAGACACTTTTTTCCACTTTTCTAATATTTTCTTCATTTTTATTGAAAATAAATGCCTTTCCGATCTGATTTGTGATTGGAAAAGGGAGTAGAGTTAGTTCGGCCTAAGGCGGATTCGAACCGCGGGTCGATTTGCGTCAAAACTTGATGCCATGCGTCTTACCCCTACACTATAGCCGCTGTCAAAGATATAGTGATTTCCGTAAACTTGTCTTGTCCAACCAGATGTTTATCGAACAAGGCGATATATTTGTACTTAATGTAAATGGAATCTATTCCAGTAAAAATTTTCTGAGAGAGGACCCACCCACATTTTTTTTGCTTTCGACGCCCATGAACCAAGGCAATAAAACGTTCATCTGTTTCAGATAAAAACCAAAGTGCTTTTACCGGCACTCAATGGACATTCTACTTTTAAAAGTGTCACAAAATTGGGTTGCAGTCTAGTGGTGTATACAGTGATTTGGTAAATCCAAACTTTGAGCTTATTCATCTCAAATTGATTGTGTGTTGCATTTTGTATAGATGTGATTTTTAATTAAAGGGTTAGTTCACCCAAAAATGAAAATTCGGTCATTAATTACTTACCCTCATGTCGTCCGACACCCGTAAGACCTCCGTTCATCTTCGGAACACAAATGAAGATATTTTAGTTGAAATCTGATGGCTCTGAAAGGCCTCCATTGGCACAATGCACTGTACACTCTCAAGACCCATAAAAGGTACTAAAGACGTTGTTACAAAGTCCATCTCACTACAGTGGTTCTACAATAACTTTATGGAGCGACGAGAATAGTTTTTGTGCGCAAAAAATACCTAAATAACGACTTATATAGTGATGACCGATTTCAAAACAGTGCATCATGAAGCTTCGAAGCGTTATGAGTCAGTGAGTCGATTCAGCAGTTTGGCGGTTTGACACGTGATCCGAATCATGATTCGACTCACTGATTCATTACGCTTCGAAGCTTCATGATGCCGTGTTTTGAAATAGTCATCACTATACAAGTCGTTATTTAGGGTTTTTTTGCACACAAAAACTATTCTCGTCACTCCATAAAGTTATTGTAGAACAACTGTAGTGAGATGGACTTTGTAACGACGTCTTTAGTACCTTTTATGGGTCTTGAGAGTGTAAAGTGCATTGTGCCAATGGAGGCCTTTCTGAGCCATCGGATTTCAACTAAAATATCTTCATTTGTGTTCCGAAGATGTCTTACGGGTGTCGAACGATATAAGGGTAAGTAATTAATGACAGAATTTTCATTTTTGGGTGAACTAACCCTTTAAGCTCTGTGTTTACAGGCAGTGATTTGGACATGAGGAATTACAGCATTATTTACAGTAGCCAATGTGTAAATGAACGTTTACACCAACCGTGATGCAAAATCCTACTGGTGTGTTTTCACTGAAGAACACACTCGCTAAAGAAAAAAACAAGTGTGAAGTCCAATAGGAATCCGTTGATCCAAAATATATTAGGATCCCAGCTAACAGGGAATGTTCTCAGAACATCATGTTGGCCCAGATCCGGGCCACATCTGGTACATGTAGACTCAACGTGTACCAGATGTGGTCCAGACCTGGGCCGACACTATGTTGCTCTCTGGGTTGGCTAACATTCTGGCAAGGTTCTCTCAAAGTTATGAACAAACCTTAAAAAGTTATGTGGTTTTTAAAAAATAATATTATCAAAATGTTAGCATTAAAATTATTTAATATTTTGGTTGTAAGACCCTATTCTAGATAAGACCCTATTCCTCATCTGGGATCACGCAGAGCCTCTGGAGTCCATCGAAGCGCTTTTAAACTCATTGATTTGGAATTGAAAACCATTATATGATGAAAAATCCTGGAATGTTTTCTTCAAAAAACTTCATTTCTTTTCGACTGAAGAAAGAAAGACATGAACATCTTGGATGAGGTGGGGTGAGTAAATTATCTGGAAATTTTCATTTTGGGGTGAACTAATCCTTTAATGTTTTTTTTTTTGGTCCGGACCAAACGAACCAAGTGAAACCGAACTACGAGAACACCCTACACCATTGAAAAAGCTGAACGTTTTCAATACTCAATTGGAACGTTCTTGGAACATATTTTTGTCAGCTGGGATGTACCAGTGAAAGACTCTTCAGTTATTTGGAGCATAAACGCACTGCGTTCATTTGCGTGCATGTGTGTGTGCGTTTCACTCTGACTGAGCAAATGTGCTCTTCACAGTCTTCTGTCGGTCACCCTCATCAGCTTGTCTATCACTCGCGTTCCCTCTTTTCTTCCTCTCTTTCCCCCCTGGGTGTATGTTGTCTTTCTCATGTTGGTTAGATGCCAGCTTCCTCAAACACACATTACATGCCAGCGAGCTTCAGGGACGGCTGCGCCACGCCACAGTGGCCTTAAAAGTGTGCGTTACGTAATTGCCAACTGTCTCGAATCATTAGGGGCAGCCTTTAAAAAATACATGTTTCTGCCGACAGCTGCGTACTCTCGACTTTGCCTGCCTTTCAGATCGGATTTGCTTTAGAGGTTCCACTCAGTTATATTTAACCCAGGGCACAATGAGAGCTCTGGCGGCAAGGACCTCTGCTATCTGTTTCTTTCTCCTTCATGAACAAAACAAAGGGATTGTGGGTATTAGGATGTAATTATTCTCTAAAGTTGACCAGGCATGGTGGCGTACTAGTTCGGGGTCAGTTTTGCGAAGCAGAACTAGCATTAGCATCTGAGTAACTTGTATGAAAGCTGTTGTTTATGCCTGAGCAAATCTGAAGAGATTTCAAAGAGACACTCGGCTGTCATATTTTTAGTTATTGTCCTCATGCTTTTTTATATAGGGAGTATTCATCGTTTTATGTAATAATTAAAGCCGGCTGTGTGTTTGTGCGTCTAAGCATGTTCTGTGTAGCATATGAGTGATGAGCACACACTCCGACAGCGATGTCACATCCTGTAAGAATGGGGGCAGTTCAGACGCAGCTGCCCCGCAGACTCCCACAAACAACACGCGCAAACTCGCACACACATCTGTGAGACAAAGCGGCAAGCAAAAATATCTGTTCCACTTTAGTGCTTTATTGTTTTTTGACAGAATAATATAATCAATATTTGGTGGCTCTTACAAGTAATTATAAATAGTATATTTTTGTGGCACAAAATATTTAGTTAATTATTTAATTAAATTGTTTTTATTTAGGGCATTTTTAATCATTAATTAGTGGTTTTATATGAAGCATTAAAATATTTGTAGAATTTCTAAACCAAATTAATACAAATTGTGTGTGTGTGTGTGTGTGTGTGTGTGTGTGTGTGTGTGTGTGTGTGTGTGTGTGTGTGTGTGTGTGTGTGTGTGTGTGTGTGTGTGTGTGTGTGTGTGTGTGTGTGTGTGTGTGTGTGTGTGTGTGTGTGTGTGTGTGTGTGTGTGTGTGTGTGTGTGTGTGTGTGTGTGTGTGTGTGTGTGTGTAAATATAAGTTGTGATGCTTAATGTGCAATCATCTCAAAACCCCCTAAAATTACTTTTATACAAATGACAAAGCATAAATTGTTAATATATAATAAAGTTGTATATATTTAATATATTAATGATACAAATATAATTATATAAATATATGTTATTTGATTAAATTAAAACATTTTGTCAAATCTATCTCAAAACTGCCTAAAATAGTTTTTATATATGCATTTACATAAAATGTAATAGCATACATTTCTATAAATTATATAATTATTATTATTTTAGGTAATTATTAATTATTGTTATTTAAACATTTGTAAAATGTACAATTTATCCATAAATTGTATATAATAAAACAAAATATAAATACATATGAATTAAATGATTATCATTTTAGTTACCGTAATCATTAATCATTGTTTAATAAAGCATTTAAACATTTGTAAACATTTACAATGTATCTATAAATTATCTATCTATCTATCTATCTATCTATCTATCTATCTATCTATCTATCTATCTATCTATCTATCTATCTATCTATCTATCTATCTATCTATCTATCTATCTATCTATCTATCTATCTATCTATCTATCTATCTATCTATCTATCTATCTATCTGTACATTTAAATTAAATTTATGGTAACTGCAAACTAAAATAAATTCTTTCAGAACACACAGATTGTGTTTACTGTTCCTTTATAGAGATTGTTTTTTTTTTTGGCTGAGTGGCTCAGACATGTGTCTTACCTGTTTGAAGGCTTCATACACTGATGCACACTTTGCTCCAGATATTGTGACTTGAAAGCACCTACCACAGGAAGAGGTGCTCAGTCAAATCCGAAGGTCACACAAAAGGGGCCCCGCGTTCCCAGGGTCAGATGATGTCACCAGGCTGAGACAAAGGGAGGTGTTGGGCAGGTGGCGGCCTCGGAGATCTCTGTGTCATTTTCATTCACCACAGGGGCGAATGGTGGCCGTGAGAAAGCAAAGGAAGATCAATACCGCTCAGCCCGAGGGGGCCGCAGACAGCCCCCAAAAATTATTTACACATGTGCGAGGAGCTGGTCCGACCATACGGGGGAAACGCTTGATGAATATCGCAGAGAAACGGCTCAGTGTCTTGCACTGTTTTGAGTTCAAGATTATTGTGTTCTCACACAATTAAGATGCTCTTAAATTTCTTATACGATAGATATTTGTACAGCACCTACACATGAAACGTCTGCTGCTTGTGGGGGAGTGTGAAAAACATCTGAATTGTTAACGTCACTTATTTTTTGAGCGAGCAGTGGAAAGATAATTTTTTGAGACACCTGTTTCTAAATGAAGATCTTTTCTCAGCCTACACACATACACAGACATAAACAAGAAAACAAACTTACTTAGAAACATAACATGATGTTACTCAACAGTCAAAACATTCCACCACATCCAAATTCCTCACATTCCATCCACAAACATAGTGTCGTTTTATTTTTGTTTTCATTTAATAGCCAACATATCTAGGCGGGTTTATCTTTCGCTCAACAGCTGAAAAAAAGAAGAACCATAATTGACCATTAATCTGTTTGTGATTCATCTTTCTGCCACTGCACCTTCCATGTTTTGACAATGGCTGAGCAATTGTCATGCTAAAGAGGTCTCTCTATATGAAAATAGCATCTAATTATGGGTGAGGGGCCTCGGATGCATCATAATGACAGAACGCCTCCCTGTAGCAAAGGGCTTGTTGCTCTGGAGTTTTATAGCGACCGGGTCGTAGCACTATTAGCCCTTGTATGCGACAATGAAGCAGCTAACAATAGAAGGTCCATTATTGCACTTGTATGTTTGAGTTGGCTGTCGAACCCTCTCTCTCTGTCTCTCTCTCTCTCTCTCTCTCTCCGCTCTCTAAGTAAGGGGAGGCGAGGCGTACTGCTCACAAAGGCACAGGGCCTGGTGGGAATAAGGGGGTTGGCTGGTTAATCACTGGCCTTAAACTACAGGAAGTTGTCTATTCAAAGAGCCCCTCGGGCAGCAGCACAAACCTTTAATCAATGCTGGGATGAGCCCAGCCTGGTGCCGAAGGCTGGGACGGGAAGCTGGCGTGGTGCTTGGTTACTCCCAGAAGAGAAATTGAAACCCCCTTTTTAAAGATCTATATTTGAACGACATGAAGTATTAGCGATTTAACGTGTCAAGTGTTGTTCATACTGCACGTAGGGTTACAGATTCGGACACACCGCAAGTGTTAGGGGCGTAACTCGTCTTTATGCTATAGACATGAGTCGTCGCTGAAATTATGCAACTGTGTGTTATTATTTTCCCAAGCACTTTTTTTTAGCCTAGCGGATTTAATAACTTTAATTTTGAGGAGGGAACAGATCAGAATTAACACAGTGACTGAAATTTGGGCTTTAAGGTGCGGTTTTGATGTTGGTCTGATTTTTTTTGTGTTTGGCCAAATTCATCTTTTCATTTGGAATCCATGCGATTTTTGTATGCGGGCGAAAGATTTTCCCGAGGTTTCGCAATGTTGGTCACGTTGATTGGTCATGTTGACCAACAGAAAGATGCTTGGTTTGAAAGAGATTGCTACACTATTCAAAATAGACATGGGTCTTTTATATTTACAAATTTTTGCCATAAAATGTGACTGCACCTTAAATTTGTTCAACATTTACTCACCCAGGTCCATTCCAAATCTGAATGACTAGCCCTTTGGAGCTGTTTGATAATTTTTTACTGAAAAATTGTACGTTTTACAATTTTTTACTTCATCGGAATGGTAAAAATTCAGTGCAAAAAAAAATTTTTCTTAGTATTTTTGTCTTGTTTCAATGCCTCTGTTTGAATTAAGATTATTTTTCTTACCCCATTGGCAGATAATTTAGCTTGTTTTAAGCAGAAAACAAGACATAATATCTTATATGTCATTTTACTCATCTAGTTAATGCATCTTTATTTAAGAATTTTTTTTATATTTGGACTGGAAACAAGACAAAAATACTAAGTAAGAAAAACGTTTTTTTTTGTTTGTTTTTGTTTTGTTTTTGCAGTGACTTGGTAAAGGTTTTGGCACTATCAATCATGGAAATTATTTAAAAAGGTTAAATGGTCCTGAAAAAAAGATTCACACTTGTCAAAAATGACATTGGCATTGGAAATGAATGGCAGACAAATTTTATCTAGTGTAAACGTTTGGTACTGCACCCAAACAAAATCTTACTGAAAGCAAAATTTTTTGATATATCAACCTCAAATTTGGAACAAAACTTGTTTAGATTTGTTAGTGTTGTATTTAAAAATAGACCAAACTTAAGTCTGTGCTCGAAAGCATTAAAGATTTATGGCCCTTTAAGTTTGAAATTTCATTTTCAGGTCCATGCTCAAAAAGTGAATAAATGGATTATAACTACTGCATAAATATATTTTAGTACCATAAAATTCCCTAAAAATACAAAATATTAAAGGGATAGTTCACCCAAAAATGAAAATTATCCCATAATTTACTCACTCTCAAGCCATATATATGACATTCTTCTTTCAGACAAATACAATCAGAGTTATATAAAAAAAAATGTCCTGGCTCTTCCAAGCTTTATAATGGCAGCCCAAAATTTGAAGCCCAAAAAAGTGCATCCATCCATCATAAAAGTAATCTACACGGCTCCAGAGGGTTAATAAAGGCCTTCTGAAGCGAATCGATGGGTTTGGGTAAGAAAAATATCCATATTTAAAGCTTTATTAAGTAAAATACCTAGCTTCCGGCGGACCACCTTCCATATGCAGCTTAGTATTAACTAAAATATAATACAATCATTTCATTGTAAAAATAAATTTTTTATCATTTTTGGCCGACATGCGAACGGTACCAGAGGGCTAAGCAGCTACTTCATTAATCTAGATACTTTTGAGCAATGTTTTTGTTCCAAAACACTCTACATCCACACTAGCATTTTCAAGCATTTTCCAAAAGTTTCCTCATCCACACTGAAACATCGAAAAACACTAAAATCATCTTACTGCGCATGCGTAAAATGACAACGATTTACTAAAAACAGACGACAACAATGTCAAAATGATCCCCGTTCACACAGATGTAGTAGTTGACGATGTAACTCTTGTCAAGAAACACCCCGCAAACACGTATTACGCATGTGTGAACATGTAAAACACATGCGCATGACGTCATCATTTTCACAAATTTCCATTTTTGTTGTTTACATGGAGACGGTAAAGGCATAGTTTCCAAAACCTTGCACTTTGAAACCCGTTTTCCAAAGCTTTTCTTTTCAGGCCCCCAACAACGGAGTTGTTGTTTAAATGATGGCCAAAATGCATACGTTTTCAGTTTACTAAAGTTCTGACGCTATTCTTCTGGCACTATCATTTATTAGCAAAATATCTCATCGCTTACTGGTGGGTCAAGGTTCGCACTCGATCAAGTCCAGACCGAACTTCTCGACCTCAAATGTTGTGGGCGGGGCTAAGTTCGTCTGGCATCCAGGACTGCAATTGCGAATACATTTTCTGTTATCTTTGCAAGAAGATTGTACAAAGTAACATTTATCTTTAGCAACACTGTAAAAGTGAATAGCCCATAGCTGGCACATACCAGTGTAAACATAGATATCAATTGGTACAATATATGCGTCACATGACTAAACATGCATCAATTTTTTCAAATACTGTATTTGGACTGAAGGCCAAAACGTACAGAAAAGATGTTTTTAAATATATCCGTACTAGTGTAGGCATAGCCTTACTTTCCTATGTGGAACTTTTTTTTCAACTGTTCCTGTAATGAAAGTCAATGGGGTCCAATGTAGTTTTCACTTTAGCTGTATGGACAAACAACATGAGGACAGAAGAACTATCCTATTAGGTTTGCACACAGCTCTTCGTCAAAGGCTTGTCCTAAATATGACTGTCTGTGACCCTCTCTTCAGACCACATAAAGAAACCGAAGAAGTCTTAAAAGCAAAACAACAAAATGAAACCGACTCTGCCACTCTTGTTCTTTGGGACAAGAGAAAAGATGTTTCTGACGTTACTGTTCCCCCAAACACCCATTTGGAAACCCTTTTAGTGTCGGTAAAGATCATTTGAGCAAGCATTTTTTGGAAGTCCTGCTGGGTGAAACGGTTTTATTCTCACATTAAAAAATTACGAGCATGTGGGGGGACTGGGCTTGAATCCAAAAGCTTTTCCATAAAGGCTATAAATACATTCCATACATTTTCTGCGGTAAACATGTAAAATGCACATGTATAATTTGACCTGGTATATATAGAAAATTATACAGTATGTGAGTCAGGAAAGACCACCAACTGAAGACTTATAGGAGACCCTTGTTTACTGCACACCTAATCCAAGAATTCATGTATTAATAAATATAAATACTGTGCATTGACTTACTGTGGATTATATAATCTGCATAACAATGTGAAAGAAATTTTAACATGCATAGTGACCTACTATAGAAATATTGTATATATTTGTACGGTTCTAAAAATTTTAATATGTGCTCTCAGAATCCCAGCTAAATAAAAGTGTTCTAAATACGTTTTGCTAATGTTGCCATTAAGTTCTCTGAACATCCAGTTTATTCCAACGTTTTTTACAGAAAGCTTTATGGGAATGTCCCATTTTATCATTTTGCAAATATTAAAGGAATGTTACTTTTGAATGTTCTCTGAACGTTCTGAAAAAAGCAATGTACAAACGCTTTTGTGCTGAAGTTTTGAGGACATTTTCAAAATAATAATAGATAACTTTGAAAGAACGTTCTTTTGGTGTTCTGAGAATTTTTTTTAATACATTAAGCTTATACATCCCATCCTATACCAGGTTCTTGCCTTAATTTGTTCATTTAAAAAAATCTAAATGCATATCTCCTCCTGACTAACCCCTGTCACAATGGGTGGTATGAGACGAGACCGCCCAGAGGCCTGAGAGCCAACAGAACAGGAAGTGAGTTTCAGGACGACTGGGTCCGTTGGCCCCGGAGCCTCTGAGCGAGCACATGAAAGCAGGCAACCATGAGAGGCATCGACCCAGAGCGAGATCTGTGCAGTAGCCTACATCTGAGGGATGTTGGGAACAGCAAGAGGTGTTCAGCTTTTCACTATACACCATATAAAGGTCATCATAACCTGAATCTGAAGGGATTTTAGTTGGGTTGTTTTTACAATCAATATTTTATGTCATTTTTAACAATAATTTCCATTATAACTACTGGTATGTCAATCAATTACAGAATTTAAAGTGATAGTTCACTGTAAAATGAAAATTTAAGTCATCATTTACTCACCCTTGTGTTGTACTAATGCAGTATGTTCTTTATTTTGAGGACCACAAAAGGTCTTCCATATAAAGGCAGTGGATAGCGACCAGCATCAAGCTTTTTAAAAGTAGACACAAAAGTATCACAGAATGCTCCCATTCTACACGTGTCGTATATTCCAAGTGTTCTTGGGGTATACAATAGGGTTTGGAGAAAAACAAACCACAATGTAATGTATTATTTAACAGAAATCCTTCTGTATATGTTGCACATTCATGAGACTCTATAGATCTATTGTCCCAAAGTCAATGTTTTTTTTAAGTGGCTGAAATAAGGTCTGCGGTTAACACAAGCTCAAGACAATTTCATGTTTTATTCTATGACATTAAAATACATCAGTATTGTCCCACTCGTGGTTTTTTTAAGCTGTCATGTGTCTTGCTAACAAGTGGCTAAATGGGGCTGTTTGGGACATTAAATGTCATCCCGCTCGAGGGAACCAGTGTGATGCTAACTGCCGGTTGGCCTACAAATTTACGCCATCCCTGCACCACTCTGTTAAATGTGCCCTGCCACACAAAACCGTTTTTACTTGTATTTTTTGAATATGTTAGGTATATTGTATGTATTTGTGTTATGTTGTGAATGTGAAAATGAACTGCTACCTCCTGTGATCAGCTCTAGCCGCTGAAAAGAAATAAGCGGAGAAATCAGGTCAATTACAAAAGCTGGTCAGTCTGATGTGGTGTTGCCTGAGCTCATTACTATTCATGAGCTCGCCCAGTTGAGACCACGCCCACAGAATTCGCCTAGCTCAGTGACAGTTTTCGGGACTTATTTTACGATAATTACCGGCGGACAATACACCATCCCGTTTATTATACAGCTACTTGCTAAAACGTGAAAAGAAACTTAACACAATGGGTCTTTAAAAAGGATTTTGCTACCATTTCGTGGCTTCCGCTGGCAAAATAAATAGTTTGCCACACAGATAGAACTTGACAGTTTCAGGTGTTGCGTGGCAACGTCTTACTAGCTGACTTTCACTTTCAATGAAATTCCATTGCAATAAGCGAACGGACTTCTTGAGGAATGATATGAAAGACGTGAATCAAAAGCACAAAACCCATTGCCATCGACAGCGGTCATTATATACTTTGCAGCGGTAATTATATAGATTTAACAGACCGAATGTTGGGAAGGCCCAATCATGTGAATGGAACTTTCTGGAGCACTCTGAAGAGCCGTGTAATAAGCTATAAGAACATGCTGTAGTTATCATTTCAAATGGCAAAACTACCAGGCTCAAACCATCTTTGCTTCTGTAATGCCAAAATTACAAGTAGGCTATTTGTCTTTGAATGTCTAAGGCAGTCGCCATGCCTCCAAATGCAGGCATAGCCCTTTTTACATTTGGCCACTAGCCAATAGTGTAATGTATTAAAAGAGAAAAAGTCAGAAGACAATTGCAACGAATCCATCCATGGCTAAACGAGCTGGTTGCGGTTCTTTTGGTGATTCTGTCTCCTCTTCAGATTCAGGGTCATATATATATATATATATATATATATATGTGTGTGTGTGTGTGTGTGTGTGTGTGTGTGTGTGTGTGTGTGTGTGTGTGTGTGTGTGTGTGTGTGTGTGTGTGTGTGTGTGTGTGTGTGTGTGTGTGTGTGTGTGTGTGTGTGTGTGTGTGTGTGTGTCAATATACCTGAAGCAGCCATTTCTGCAGTGATTCCAGACGATAGTAAACAAAGTGCCTCTACTTGTTGCGCTGCACAACACTATACAATGCCTAGAAATTCCAAAAATAGAGTCATGAGTGTTATGAACGCGCAAACGTGTACAGAAGACCAATGGCCAAGGTCAGGATTATGTTAAATAATGCATTTAATTTTGTTTTTTCACCAAACTATCATATACCCCAGGACACTTGGTATATATGACACGTCACCTTGTAGTAATTCTGTGATTCTTTCGCATCCTTTTTTAAAGCTTAATGCTGGTCGCCTTTCACTGCCATTTAAATGGATGAGCATGTGAGGACATTTAAAAAAAAATTCTACTTTTGTGGTTTGAAAAAGAAAGATGGGCATGTGTAACAAAGACCAATAAGGCTGTGTGTGTAAACCTCACTCCCACACTTGTTATTGACTCTAGAGGCTGCGGCCTTTTAGCGCACATGCCTCCCACTCCGGAGACCACGTTCCAATCCTGCTTGGAGCAGGTCGAGTAAGACCGGTTGCATTTGGTGCCGTGACCCATATGGGAGTGAGGTTTAGGGTGGTGAGTGTAACATAGGCCAGTAAGGCTGTGCGTGTAAACCTTAAGAGTAGCACATGCTGCATTAGAATGACACTAGGGTAAGTAAATGATGACGTAAATTTCATTTTAGGGTGAACTAACCCTTTAATTGTTCGTAAATATCGAATCAGCCAATCCCATGGCAGCAACTCAATGTATTTAGGTATGTAGACATGGTCAAGACCATCTCTAGGGTTTACAGAGAATGGTCCGAAAAAGAGAAAATATCCAGTGAGCGGCAGATCTGTGGGTTAAAATGACTTGTTGATGCCAGAGGTCAGAGGAGAATGGCCAGACTGGTTCCAGCTGATAGAAAGGCAACAGCAACTTAAATAACCACTTGTTACAACCGAAGTCTGCAGAAGAGCATCTCTGAATGCACAACACGTCAAACCTTGAATCCAATGGGCTTCAGCAGCAGAAGAGACCACTGCCACTCGTGTCAGCTGAGAACAAGAAACTGAGGCGATAATTCCCATGGGCTCACCAAACTTGGACAATAGAAGGTTGGAAAAACGTTGCCTGGTCTGACGAGTCTTGATTTCTGCAACATTCAGATGGTAGGGTCAGACAACATGAAGTAAGCAACATGAATTCTTGGATCCTGCCTTGTTTGAGGGATCTTGACACACTTTGAGCCTCTTAGTACCAACTGAGCATTGTTTAAACGCCACAGCCTACCCGAGTATTGTTGCTGTCCATATCCATCCCTTTACCACAGTGTACCATCTTCTGATGGCTACTTCCAGCAGGATAACACACCATGTCACAAATCTCAAATCATCTCAAACTGGATTCTGGAACATGAGTTCACTAAACTCAAATGTGCTCCAGTGTCCCAAGAATTCAATCCAGTAGAGAAGCTTTGGGATGTGGAGGAATGGGAGATTCACATCATGGATGAACAGCCGACAAATCTACTGCTACTGCATGATGCTATCATGTGAAATAGGGACCATAACCTCTGAAGAATGTTTCCAGCACCTTGTTGAATCTATGCCATGAAGAATTAAGGCATTTCTGAAGGCAAAAGAGGATCCAGCTCAGTACTAGCAAGGTGTACCTGATAAAGTGGCCTGTATAGGTATAAGGATTTTTTTCCTGCAGAGTAGGATTTTTTTTTTCTCCATCTCCATTTCTCTCAACGTTTATGAAGATATGCAATAAAAACAGGCACATTTAGAAAATCCTAAACACTCTTAGCACTGTCTTGAGGCAACAATGTACTTTGCTGGTGAAGCCAAATATTGAGCTTCAGCACAGAGAGAATTCTGTTCTCATTCTGGCAGCTGGCAGAGTATAACCACAGTTGGATCATCCGATTACTCTGATGATAAGTCTGCCATTGACTGTCTATAGGCCCTTTTACACTGCCTTGAACTGTTGGTGTAAAGTGGGAGATGGCACAGATATATCCTCCTCGGCCTGCTGGAGTGACTTTTGTACTGAGCTATGATGGCATGTAAAAGAAATATTTTGTTGCAACCTTATTACTTTAGTAAAATCAAAAGTTTTTTTTCATGCTTGTAAATGAATGAAATGATTACATCCAATCCACTAATAAGCCTTTTAATTAGGGAACGACTCCGTTGCAGGCATGGATTCACAATTATTTCACTGCACTACTACAGTCTTTTTAATTGAATGTAGAAATAAAATGAAATGATTATTGCAATCCATCAGAATAATTGGCAGCACTGAAAAACTATGATTCATAAACTGGTTAGTTAGCTGAAATTAATGTCTAAATATCATTAAAGACTTTTTCTGTGATTTTAATCAGTCCACCTTGTTATTGTACAAAAATGCTGCTGTTCTTTGTGAGTTTATTCAAGTGTCTTTTTTTTCCACTTAAAGTATAGGATTCACAGAAAACGGGGGTAATAGTGTGAGATACAAAACTAAATATACTAAAATAATGAAACTAACAACACTTTGACAATAAATATTTATCAGTTTAAGCAAAATAAAAAAAGAAGCTTAATATAGGAAGTTTTAAAGGCCCACTGAAGTCCCTTGAAACACGCAGCATTATTCAATGTGTTGATATTGCGTAAATATTTTTACGTAAAACTATTCGCAGTCTGATCAAATAAGTCAAAAATGAGATCTAATATTAAAAGTTACTTCCAGTCATTTGAAATGGAAGAAAATGCAAGGCATTGTGGGATACAGTAGCCAACTCTGCATGCTATGTTCTTGGTAGTATTTTGGCTCATCCAAGTATTGTACAGTATGCATAGAGGAAATGTGCATCATATGCACAGTACACATACCCTACATAATTAGTAATAGTTATGCTAGTCTGAATATATTCGCCCTTGTTACTGATTGGGAACCTTGAACACACACTTAATTTGGTTACACCACATTTGAAGGAAACTACACATGATAGTCAGTGGATGTATGCTTAGCTTACTGAGCTTGTGGCTAAAGCGGGTGGTTTTCCAGTGTACATGAGTCAGGTACGAAATGAAGCTCTGCCGCAGGCTAAGCTGTCACTCAGACCTGAGGTTAAAATAGAAAGATCTCCTACCCAAGGCAAGGACAACAGCGAGAGGATTCGATGTGTTATGTCATGCCTCCCAGACGGAGAATTACGGCAATGTTATTTAAAGAGTAAATATGATTCATTTTTGAGACCTGCAACCATTGTTGTACATGCTGTACAAGAGGCTGTGCTGACTATTTAACTATTTGATACAAACCAGTGCGCTCCAAAACACTATAATAATTAATGTTATTAGCTAGTATCACTAATAAATTAATACAATATCGCCTTTAACAGGGTTATTATAGTTAACTAAGACAGTTTTGTTACTTAAAATAAATAAATGTTAACTATAATAAAATAACTATAATTTTATTTCAGTTAGTTGCCAATAAAGCCATCTTCATTTAGTGATAGACTAAAACTGAAATAAAAATTTGGTCTCACTATTTAGTAGGTTAAATTTAGGTATGGAATAAGGGATAGGGATGTAGAATATGGTCGTGCAGAATAAGGCATTAATATGTGCTTTATAAGTACTATTGCCAATATCCTATAATATACATGCTAATAAGCAACAAGTTAATGGTGAGAATTGGACCTAAAACTAAAGTCTTACCAAAAATGTGAAAAGTAGTATATCACTGATATTACAATAACAACACTGCTTTACACAGTATAAGAGTCCTATTTAATTTTTTTTAATAAAAAGGTATTATAATTGACATATAATGTATACCAGTATTTTATTTTATTACATTCTTTTTTATTTAATTTATTTATTTTTTAGTATAACTTTATTTATTTTTAATAATTGTATTATTTTTATTATTATGTGATTTAATAGAATATAGTTTTCCATTAAAATATTTTGTATATTTGATATATATACACACACCAATCAGGCATAACATTATGACCTTCGTAATATTGCCAAAACAGCATGGACAAGGCATGGACTCCACAGATGCTCGATTGGTTTGAGATCTGGGGAATTTGGAGGCCAAGTCAACACCTCAGACTCGTTGTTGTGCTCCTCAAACCATTCCTGAACCATTTTTGCTTTGTGGCAGGGCGCATTATTCTGCTGAAAGAGGACACAGCCACCAGGGAATACTGTTTCCAAGAAAGGGTGTACATGGTATGCAACAATGCTTAGGCAGATTGTACTTGTCAAAGTAACATCCACCCAAGGTTTCCCAGCAGAACATTGCCCTAAGCATCACACTGCCTCCGCTGGCTTGCCTTCTTCCCATAGCGCATCCTGGTGCCATGTGTTCCCCAGGTAAGCGACGCAAACGCACCCGGCCATCCACGATATAAAAGAATGACACTAGGGTAAGTAAATGATGACGTAATTTCATTTTAGGGTGAACTAAACCCAAATATCTAATCAGATATAAAAGAAAATGTGATTCATCAGACCAGACCACATTCTTCCATTGGTCCAAGGTCCAGTTCTGATGCTCACATGCCCACTGTTGGTGTTTTCGGTGGTGAACAGGGGTCAGCACTGGTCTGCGGCAATGCAGCCCCATACGCAACAAACTGCGATGCACTGTGTATTCTGACACCTTTCTATCAGAACCAGCATTAACTTCTTGAACAATTTGAGCTACAGTAGCTTGTCTGTTTGATCGGACCACACGGACCAGTCTTCGCTCCCCACATCAATGAGCCTTGGTCGCCCATGACCCTGTCGCCGGTCCACCACTGTTCCTTCCTTGGACCACTTTTGATAGATACTGACCACTGCAGACCGGGAACACCCCACGAGAGCTGCAGTTTTGGAGATGCTCTGACCCAGTCGTCTAGCCATCACAATTTGGCCCTTGTCAAACTCGCTCAAATCCTTACGCTTGCCCATTTTTCCTGCTTCTAACACATCAACTTTGAGGACAAAATGTTCACTTGCTGCCTAATATATCCCACCCACTAACAGGTCCCTTGATGAAGAGATAGTGTTATTCACTTCACCTGTCAGAGGTCATAATGCTATGCCTGATCGGTGTATATAGCTGTGGTTACTTTTTTTGCTGTTAGGCTCTCAAAAGCCAAATATGTATATCCCAGTTTATATATCCTCTGTAAAAACCCATTATGACAAAAGCAAGAGTGCAACTTTATAGAAACAGTTTTCTTTTAGGAACACTTTAATACTTCAGACAATTCTGTGAGAAACTGCTCTGATCTGTGTCGCATCACAAAAAGCAAGAAAATCATAGGTTATGCACAAAGCAAGGGAAATATATACACAAGAGGATGGACGGTTGCAGAGAGGCAAGGTTGGAGCCACACTGCAGTGTGCTTGAATGAGCATGTAGGCCATGCACGGCTGCTGATGCGTCGCTCACCCCCAGGAGCGAGAGGGGGGAGCTCGTACACACGAGTCAAACAAGCCTCCCTGCATTCATGTGACATCCTCTGCCCCAGAGAAAGATAATGCTGGTTCCACAGTAAATAAAGTCATATTCAAGAAGACAGGTTCGGTTTTGTAGGATTAATGGTTCATTATTTCTGAAATAATTTTAGTCTGGGTAGTTTTGTCATGCATGAAATGAAACAAGTTATATAATGCGCCGATTTGCGCGTTTTCGACCAATGGCAAATGAGCGGGACTTTAAGGTAACAGAAATGACACATTTAACCTTTGACTGCTACAGAAGGTCGAAGAAAAACGGATACAAATGTGATATGTGTGAAAGAAAATGTTAAGGAGGCGAAATCTTATCCATCAATCAGGCGTCGCAACGTTAAGGTCTGTGTTTCTTCAACGCTGGATTAACATACATCAGAAAGGCCAATTACCCTCAATATCTTAAGCTTAAGACGAGAGGCCTGAGGTGGTTTCGAATACGGAGGGACGTGGGTCTAATTATACAGTATGATCCCTCTCACTTGTCGGTGATGAATGGTTTCCTGCAAAATCAAAACCTGTGAGGGAGTCGTGGATCAATCTGAGCTTTGGATTAAGAGTTCACTGATAGCCCCCTGTCGAGATCAGGTTTAGAGAAGTAGGCTCTTACGGTTCTCGTTTTAATCGTCTCCTTTACGCAATCATCCTACTTTTATTTGTGAGCCTGTGATGGTCTTCAAATGAGCTTATCCAACGCCTCAGACAAGCTAGCACCTTCCCTCTGTTGATATGATTAACCCTGGAGCCACAAGGAAGGTGGAGGTGTGAAATTGACAAAAATGATCTTTAAATAAAAGTGCAAGTGCTTGCGCCTACTGTACTTTTTGCTTTATGTTAATCGCTGCTGTAATATACTATATGAATCGATTTATTGTTTCTTTGCTCCCATTTTTTTTGGCATGTTCCACAAATGTGGTACGCTTTGGTGTCTGATAACTTTTTTAAGTATTCGAAGTTTTAGATTTTAAACTATTGTCTAATAAAATTAGTCAGTTTTAATCAAATCAAAAGCCTGCCCCTAAGTGAATTTTGGCCTGCCCCTCCTCAGATGTCTTGACCGTCTTGACTTTAACTATTAAAATCATAAGTCATAATTGGAACATTTTCAACCCTGTTACCCAAATTATTGCAATAAAAAATATAAAACAATTTTTTTTTTTTACTACTACAAGCTATAACATTGCATCCCAAACTCCAACACAATGTCTTAAATTGTGGTAACAGGGTTGCAAAAACTCATATAAAATGAATAGAAAATAAATATAAAACAACACATAGAATATGGATTATTTTTAGATTTAAACGCATCAAATAATCTTCCTCTTAAAGCCAGAATTTTTTCCTGTCCCACCTTAGAGGTATTACAGTTTTTAAAAAGTATATCATACAACATTATAATTTTGACATCTTCAACCCTGTTACCCATTTTTTTTGTAATAAAAATGATATCTTATTCCCTTCTTACATCTTATTCCTACACCCCATGATGCTTTGCGTGAATTATGGGTGTAACTTCCGTTAAGCTCTAAACAATCAGTGAAAGGCTCGCTCTATGAACACAATAATACCTTTTTTTATACTGGTACAATGGGATGACATTATTCTACAAATTTATTCTATAAATGTAAATTTGATGTTTATTTAATGTTTGTCAAAATCACACAAATCGGTTAAAACTGTTTTAAACTGTATTTAAAGGCTCAAATTGTGATAATAAGGTCGAAAAACTCATATAAAATGAATAGAAATTAAAAATAAAACAACACATATAATATTATTACATTTGGCTTAATTAGAAATATAAACACATCAAATGCCTGTATCCCCTTCTTAAAACCATACATTTGGCCTGTCCCACCTTTACCTTATGGTATTTATTTAATGCAGCATCATAATTTTGACATCTACAAACCTGTTACCCTTTTTTTCTAATAAACATTGTCAAACAAACATTTTTCTAAACTTTTAATTCCTATAATTAATCACTATAAACCAACAATGACTCCAAAACTCGCTTACTTCAGGCTAAATTTTCAACCCTGTTACTCGCTACCCCAATACTGTTCTGGTTTTTATTAAATAAATAAATGTTTATTTAATGTTTGTCAAAGTCACATAAGTCAGAGTTTTAAACTGATTTAACTGTAAGCCTTAACTGTGGTAACAGAGTTGCAAAAACTCATTAAATGAATAGAAAATAAAGAAACATATGATATATACTTTGACTTAATGAGAGTAAGCTCCTCTTTTCAATGACCCCTTGTTAAAAAAAATCGATATATACAAATTCTAAGAACAGGATACAACATTAAAATATTTTATTATATCCTATATGTTCACTTTTTATCCTGTTGATAGAAAGTATGAATTTAATTTGTTAGAGAATCAAGAGTGACTGTGTTTTTGCGAGTGTGATGTGTCATTCCAGGCAGTAATATGTAAAGCAAGACACATATGTCAACTTGGTACTTGGCACGTTTTCGGAACTAACGTCCTGTCTTTCTCACCAGCGTCTGGCTAAAAGAATGGCCTGTACCTCACCGTTTCATCTCTGTTTTGATATGAACGAAATAGTGACTTTTACACCCAGTTAACGACTGTTTCCCAGCAGTGGCCGCATGACACTACCTCCTCAACCACGGCCTCAACGGTTTTAACCACTTCCACATCCTCTCTGCATGCTCTACCTCCCCCCCCCCACCCTTCGTGTTTTGGATGGCGCCTGCTAGCACAATGCAGCTGCCAGGACTGATAGCATCGTGCTGGGTAAAAATCGCTGCCAGCGTTTATGCTAGGTGGCTTACGCTTCACCTGCTAGAGCGTGTTTGGGGTTTGCCGAGTTTTAATAATAGTAGGCAGGCGGCAAACCATGATGAGGACTTCCTTGTGGACTTGCAAATAATCTGGTTGTCTTCTTAAACATCTAGCACTAGTGGAAGTGAGCGCTAACGTTAAAGAGAATTGTTTACGTTACGCTTGACGTACTAATACAACAAAGAAGCCCAGAAGCCCTCACAGAAACAGCTAAAAACACCCAAACAACTGTTTTCATGAAACATGGGAACGTAAAATGAGCTAACAAATCAACACCACCTCCATTTATCCATGAACACCCTGCAGTTTTCTCAGTGATTTATTGCTGCTAGTCTATACTTTCATTGTCATGTGAATCATGCATTTCTGAGTAAGCATGTTTGGAAAGATGACTAAGTTCCACTTTACTGTAATTACTGATTCACTATCTTGTTTATTCTGAGAGTGTACACAAAGCGAGAACGAAACACGGATATTTTTTTCACAAGAATCTAAAATCCCTTGAAATACTTGGGACATTAATTTAAGCATTATATGGATTATTGAAACAAAAAGATTAGGGTCCAATTATCACTATTAACTATGACTTTTGCCTCAATAAACTCCTAATTACTGCTTATTAATAGTTAGTAAGGTTGTGGTTAAATTTAGGTATTAGGTAGGATTAGGAATGTAGAATAATGGCCATGCAGAATAAGGCATTAAAATGTGCTTTATAAGTTAACAGCCAATATCCTAGTCATATGCATGCTAATATACTACACTCTAAAAAATGCTGGGTTAAAAATAACCCAAGTTGGGTTGAAAATGGACTAACCCAGCACTTGGGTTGTTTTAACCCAGCACTTGGGTTGTTTTAACCCAGCATTTGGGTTGTTTTAACCCAGCGATTGGGTTAATTGTTTGCTTAAAACAACCCAATTGCTGGGTTAAAACAATCCAATCGCTGGGTTAAAACAACCCAATTGCTGGGTTAGTCCATTTTCAACCCAACTTAGGTTATTTTTAACACAGCATTTTTTAGAGTCTAGTTAATGCTGAGAATTGGATCCTAAACTAAAGTGTTACCAAAAATATATATTATATGTCAATACAAGTTCAGCTCAACCGAGGTTTAAATGACATAGAGGTCATGATGACGCATTTACAATAGAAGTCAATTAGGCAAATTTTTGGAAGATTTAAATTCAGAAATATGAAGTTTATAATTTTATAAAAGCACTTTATAAAAGCACTAATTCTTCTGTTAAAACTTGTGTATTATTTAAGCTGGAAAGTTGTTTTCTACAATTTTACAATCGTTTTTAGGTGTAATGTTGAAACAAAATTAAATATACCGGTACGTAACTCTACAAAGAAAAGTATAGTTAGCTAGCCTGACAAGCCAGACCCACATCAAGATGTTGGGTCTGGGAACACACCATTGGCAGGGCTCAATCCGAGGGGCGCAATAGGATAGCGCTACAACCAACCAGAGCAACGAAGAAGGTGAAGCGGAGCTAGTTGATAGATTAAACTTTTGCCGTATCCGGTCGGCAAAACTCACACACAGAACACATCTGCCTTTCTTAAGAATGACTTCAGTGCCGTTCTTTGTTCTTTTCTCAAAGAAAAGCTTAACAACAAGTCTTCCAGAGTCGCAGCCAAAGCCGATTCGAAAGACTGCTGTTCACCAGCTTCTTTGTTTACATGTAGCACGCGGAACCGCAGCAACTCTGCCGTCATTATGTTAAGCCCGCCCACCGACTCTATACACGATGTGATTGGCCTGACCAGAGTTTGTTTTTTCCAGCTCGCAAGCCAACGGAGAGTTGCTAGACGACCCTGCCTGTAAATTAGATTTGCTGCCGCTAGGGTGCGTCTAGATTTCTAGGCTAATAGTTACCAGTTTTTTCACAATAATATCATAGCACACACATATTGTTTACATCTTGTGGCTGTACCATTGAAACGGTATTTTAATGTTTATAGTTTGGTCCCTTTTATTTAAATTGTAAGTGCAATCGCGGTTCACACGGATCCGCAAAAACGACTAAAAATGCTGTATTATTCATGCAAGGCCAGTAGATGGCGATGTCACTTTGTAAAGAAACACTATGCGCCTATAGACTGAACACTTAATACGCATGCACATAGCGTTACCGTTTTCACAAATTTGCAAGTTTACACAGAGACAAAAACTGTATCGTTTTCAAAAATGTGCGCTTTGATACGCGTTTTCAGGCCCCCAAAACACTGTTGTTGTGTAAATGAATGGCCAAGACACACAAAAAGTTGTTAGTTAAATTATGTTGTGTAAACGACCCCTTGGGTTAATAGCACAGGTATTTAGCATGTTAGCTGTTAGCATGATAGCTGTTACCATGTTGCGTTTTTAGCTTGACACGGTCATGGGCGGCCAAGGCTCATTGATGCACATGGGGAGCGAAGACTGACCTGTTCCGATAAAACAGACGAGCTACTGTAGCTCAAATTGCAAGAAGTTAATGCTGGTTCTGATAGAAATGTTTCAGAATACACAGTGCATCGCAGTTTGTTGCGTATGCGGCTGCATTGCCGCAGACCAGTCAGGGTGTCCATGCTGACCCCTGTCCACCGCCGAAAGCACCAACATTGGGCACATGAGCTTTCAGTTCGTTGATAGATGTTGCTAACAGTTACTGTATGTGTTTTATATGATTTTTAATGTATTATCATAATCATAAAACCCCCTCTTTTGCAGTGCAAATAGTTTTACTGTTTGCTGCACTTTGTTATTCTTCTAGTTATTTATAGTGGCTAATGAAGTCTCGCACATTCACAGGAAATCACTTACTTCCGCATTGAAAAACAAGGTGGATATAAATGCTAAACCAAACAGCATTTAGTACACATTTTATAATTAAAAATATTGTCAAATTTGCTTGTAAAAATTTAAAGATTATTGTAATGCATCATGCTTGACAATGAGTATATTTTCTGCACCACATGTGATTTTAATTTCTTCGGGAGGCGCAGCAGACCGAAATATTACATTACTCTGAATTTCTCAACTTCCCTTTATTTCCTCCTCTCTCTTTCTTTACTTTTTTTTTCTGTGGTGTTTCCTAAAGACCACAGATTCTATTTTTGCCCTCCTATTTACTTTCATATATTTTAAATGTAGGCGCCCAGAGCCCCTCCCTGTTAAAGACCCAGCCCTGGTTAGCAAACCAGAGGCCGTGACACAGTGCTTCCATTCTTCAGGGGGACTGTGTGTGTGTGTATGTGTGTGTGTGTGCGTGCCTCGACCCCTCCCTAACCCAAACCCCAAAACCAGCACTGACTGTATCCAGGGTACGCTGTCATTTCCTGTCACTGGAGCTTGTCGTTCAGTTGGTTTGGGTTGGGATAAGGGATCTTTCTTCAATATTGATGTGGATCTGAAGCAAATGGGTTCCATCATTAAATTACTTGTACTGTGTGATTAATTATACAGTATGAGGGAGCTGGGGTCTTTTTGTTTTCATTTTTGATCAGCCACTTAATTTATTCACCTAATGGCGGAGACGCACTGAAAATTCATGAAAAGGAGTCTTTGATGGTCAGGTCATTAAAAGTGCATGAACTTGTATTCTATCCAAATCGACATCTTTATTCAGTTTTATGAATTGGTTAAACACTATCAGCTCAAATAATGTTTCGCCGAACCACTTTAGCTGCAGGTGCTATTTGTTAAATATTGTGATTATTCCATTGCAAAAAAAAAACGTCCTCTCTGCATCATCACTGTCGCTTACGCTAGAAAACACAACATTTAGTCTCACATGTTTTGCCATTATTTATATATAATATAACATTATACATTATTACATATGTATATATATATGTGTGTGTGTGTGTGGGGGGGGGGGTGCGCATTTGTGTATGTGTATATAAACATTTTACATTTTAAAATTGTAACTATATTTTTTATATTTATATATTATTGATTGTTATATGTTATATAATAATATGCAATGGAGTATAAATATATATATATATATATATATATATATATATATATATATATATATATATAGTATATATAAAATTTTATATATAGCAGACTGACTAAAGGTAATCATAGATATGATATCAAGGCAGTCACGACTATCACTGTTTCCTCATATTTCTTAGACTGTCACCATTTCACACCAGAAGTTTTTTGTTTGCACAGAGGGGGGCAAGAGAAATGGTGAAATGAAATGACAACATGGACTTGAGTCACATAGCGCCTCATATATGGAAAGTAATTGCAAAACAATTGTTGAGAAGAAGACTATCTGTATGAACACTATTTTGAACAGCTCTCAGCTTGTGGTGAAATCAATTAAAACTCATGCTGTTTATTACCAATTGACTGAAATTAAGTGTTCTTGCAGTCGGAATACAAGTCGATTCAATTTTTGGGGAATGAATATGGGAAATGAGGCATTACTTTTACAACCATCTGATGCGAAAGAGGCATCTGGCTCCTTCAGGAAAGAGATTTAACCAGAGTAATGCTCTGCCATTTATCTACTCCTCCACTTTTACCATCAACATTATGCTAATAGGACTCAGTAGCTCGTTACACACTCCTCGTGAAAATCCGTGCTGCGAAATCCATAGGATTCGTCGAGTTTCTATTCTCCGGATTGCCTGCTCACTCTCGGACATATAGATCTGCTTTGAGGTTCTTATCTGACTCTCCCAGCTCCCAGCGTAATGCGTTCACTTACCAACTGCACACACTCATTCTTAGGGGGAAAGACAGAAAAGAAGGACTGACACTACAGTCTTAACTTCACAGTCAGCTCAAAGGAACGCACACAGCTCTAAGCCGCCCCTGTTGCTGCCTGCAAGGTGGAGATATTACAACTCTGTGTAGGACAGATGCAAAGATCTGAGAAGCACTAGCTAACCTGGGTCTGTCATGCTTGTTTTTCGCACTTCCAAAATATTGGGAACATCCTAGGCTTGATTTAAAACCAAAGAGAGACATAGTTTGCAAATGCTGATATTGTGACATACGGATTTAATTTCATTCAATGTCTTGACAAAAAAAGTTTGTAAAATTGACCCGAGAAGACAAACCTTCGGAGTGCTTTTAGTCTAAATCTAAATGAGATCTTTGTGGCTATAGCACATCTATGTTAGCTTTGAAGCTGTCTAGGAGTATTAAGACATCTTTGTGGTGGTGGTGATAGGAACAAGTATTCTCCTTCATATAGAAATATATGGTTATCCTTTAAATTAATCTTTATTTTATTAGTTTATCAACTAGCCTAATTATGTTAACTTAACTAATTTCATGTATAAGAGCTGGACATACTAATTAAATAATGTCAACTAAGTAAATGTATTGATTAGGGATGCCCACGATTAAAGAGTTTTCTAGTGAACTAGTCATTCATTTAAGCAATTAGTAATCACACTTTTATATTAGGCTAATTTTATTAGGCTACTTAAATATATAGGCTCCTGGGTGCATGGAAGCGGCGCGCACTCATAAAGTTTGTGCAAAGAACCGGCAAAATGATTAGAAATGTGTCGAAAATATAACAAGGAGACATTTTATTTGTTTATTATTAAACTAGTATTTTCCGAGTTAGTGTCGGCTGCAAAGATGAAGTTGACGATGCTGCCTCCACAGCATAGTGGACGCGCCTTTAGAGAGAAATGTATTTTTCATACGGATTACATAACCAGAGAATATTTGTTTTTGTTTAAAAGACATTTCAAGCTTTCTACAGACTAGATGTATTTATCATATGCGAGGCAAGTAGCCTGATACGCTTAGTATCAGGTTCATTTATGAGATGCGTTGCAGACTATAGGACAAAAGAAAGTGCACGTCCTGTTTGTTTTCTTTATTTTACAAAAGCACAACTATTTATTGTTATTGTGAGTTTACACAAATACAAATAAATGATGTTTTACTCTTATCTGTATGACCATAAATGATGTTGTTAAGTTGTTTTGGATGTCAGGAAAAAATGCCAGTGATCGCGCCGGCGCCTTCATGTCATGTAAATGCACTATACTTTAGCTTCAAAACTCGACACAAACTCTTGGATATGTGCCTAATAATAACGCATATTTATCTAGGTTAACATTAGAGCGAACGGCCAAGTCAGGCGGATACGTTCTCTTCATACTTAACAACAGTTTGAAGAAGGCGGTCGAAGCGAGGTGACGAAAGCATTACCAGCATAACAAGAGAGGGGGGCCCCACTAAGGGGGATGCAGAGATATCGCTGCATATTTATATTAACATTTCTGATTGTTTGAATGATGAGCCCTCGGGGCAAGTGCCTGTCTTGCATACAACCGTACTACTTTTCCTTTTTTATATACTATATATACAGTGCATCCGGAAAGTATTCACAGCGCTTCACTTTTTACACAATTTGTTGTGTTACAGTCTTATTATTCCAAAATGTATTAAACTAATTATTTTCCTCAAAATTCTACAAACAATACCCCATAATGACAATGTGAAAGAAGTTTGTTTGAAATATATTCACAGCCTTTGCCTTGACACTCAAAATTGAGCTCAGGTGCATCCTGTTTCCACTGATCATCCTTGAGATTTTTCTACAACTTGACTGGAGTCCATCTGTAGTAAATTTAGTTGATTAGACATGTTTTGGAAAGGCACACACATGTCTTTATAAGGTCCTACAGTTAACAGTGCATGTCAGAGCACAAACCAAGCCATGAAGTCCAAGGAATTGTCTGTAGACCTCCGAGACAGGATTGTATCGAGGCACAGATCTGGGGAAGGATACAAGAAAATGTCTGCAGCATTGAAGGTCCCAATGAGCACAGTGGCCTCCATCATCCGTAAATGGAAAAAGTTTGGAACCACCAGGACTCTTCCTAGAGCTAGCCGCCCGGCCAAACTGAGTGATCAGGGGAGAAGGGCCTTAGTCAGGGAGGTGACCAAGAACCCGATGGTCACTGAGACAGAGCTCCAGCATTTCTCTGTAGAGAGAGGAGAACCTTCCAGGAGAACAACCATCTCTGCAGCTCTCCACCAATCAGGCCTGTATGGTAGAGTCGCCAGACGGAAGCCACTCCTCAGTAAAAGGCACATAACAGCCTGCCTGGAGTCAAAAGGCACCTGAAGGACTCTCAGACCATGAGAAACAAAATTCTCTGGTCTGATGAAACAAAGATTGAACACTTTGGCCTGAATGGCATGTCTGGAGGAAACCATGTACCGCTTATCACCTGGCCAATACCATCCCTACAGTGAAGCATGGTGGTGGCAGCATCATGCTGTGGGGATGTCTTTCAGTGGCAAGAACTGGGAGACTAGTCAGGCTCGAGGGAAAGATGAATGCAATGTACAGAGACATCCTAGATGAAAACCTGCTCCAGAGCTCTCTGGACCTCTGACTGGGGCGAAGGTTTATCTTCCAACAGGACAACAACCATAAGCACACAGCCAAGATAACAAAGAAGTAGCTACAGGACAACTCTGTGAATGTCCTTGAGTGGCCCAGCCAGAGCCCAGACTTGAACCCGATTGAACATTTCTGGAGAGATCTGAAAATGGCTGTGCACCGACGCTCCCCATCCCACCTGATGGAGCTTGAGAGGTCCTGAAAAAGAAGAATTTCAGAAACTGCCCAAAAATAGGTGTGCCAAACTTGTAGCATTATACTCAAAAAGACTTGAGGCTGTAATTGGTGGCAAAGGTGCTTCAACAAAGTATTGAGCAAAGGCTGCTTTTCATTTTTTTATTTTTAAAACATTTGCAGATTTCAAACAAACTTCTTTCATGGTGTCATGATGAGGTATTGTTTATAGAATTTTGAGGAAAATAATGAATTTAATCCATTTTGGAATAAGGCTGTAACATAACACAATGTGGAAAAAGTGAAGTGCTGTGTATACTTTCCGGATGCACTGTATGACAGAAATGGTAAAAGAAGTATGTCAGTATACTAATTTTAATTCAGCCTATGTTTGCTACTTGCTAATGTTAGCAAGAAACACCATCCCCTTCGATGCGCCTCATCAAACTCCGTGTTCCAATAGGAAATATGTCAACACAGTAAACAAACTTTTCTTTAGTGTAAGAATAAACGTAATCAAATGGCAAGCATCATCTTCAAGCATTTTTACTTGCAATGCTGAAAAAATCTACTAAGCAGAATAAATCAAACACTCTAAACATTCCAGGTGGTGCCATTATGGCTCCGGCAGTCTGAATCTATAAGGAGATCATGACTTGATTTCATATGCACTTTCATGTGGCTTGCCATTTAATTATACATTAGTTTAGGGCCTCGAAATGAGACCCCGTCACTTCACAGGTACAAACAGTTGAATTATTGAGCAGCATACATGCTGGAAATGCAGCAGCGTAGCTGTTTCGGTGCAAAAACGGGAAAGACTGCAGGGTGATGTATCCCTTTATTCTTACACTCCCAGAGTTACTCTCAGCTCTTTGAGTCAACTGAGCCGCTTTTCTATCACATTCAGCTCTGGAGGGGTGCGATTAAACTTGGTCAGACAGCCTCACATGGATTTTTGTCGTTAGCATTTTGGTCTTATTCTGTGTTGCCTGAATATCCATGAATTTTCAAAGCACTGAAGCAGAGACTTCGAAAACGTAAGACAAAGCCTTTTGACAGATCAATTATGAGAGTACAGCTTGAAGTGGCTAAATGTGCAACTGACACTAGCTAAATGAGGTTTAATTCAGTTGCATGGTACTATGTGAGTGCTAAACCTACAGTAAATACAGTTGAATACCCTGGGTATATATCCTATTAGATATAAACCTCAAGGAACTGTATGCAAAAAGAATTGACATGGAATTTACGGATCTGAAATGTGGAATGTATATGTACAATTTAAAGCTGAAGTGTGTAATAATTTTGATGTTTAATACTTACTCTACTTATGTAGAGACAACTATAAGTAAGCCGTTTGTAGGTTGATTTTTCCTAAAAGTGTTAACGCTGCTGTGTTATTAAAACATTGCCCTGCGTGTTTCAGCATCCCAATCAGCCTAGCATAGCAACTGTGGCTGGACCAATGGCATGAGTTATGGGTGGGGCTTTTTGTTTGCAGACCAATGACAGGAGGTTACTTTTGCAAATAGAGGGGAGCAGATATGACGTCACTTTATAGGCCCAACCGGCAGTTAGCATCACACTGGTTCCCTCAACAAAAACCCAATAGGATTTTCCCACAGGCTTTTGGATTATCCAAAATATTGGATAATTTTCAATATCGTCAATGTTGCCAGAAGTCAAAAGCTAGGCTATAAACGAACTACTCAATGGTCCCATGACTTCAACGTCACCATCCCTAAGCTTCAGACAATACTTTCAGTTTTTATCTAAAACATTTGCTCAGAAAGTTTTAGTTAGAATAGTTTATTAGAGGATAATTATATGCATAATGAGATTGGGTTTACAAGTTTGGTGTGATGACGTTTAATGTCCCCGACAGCCTCTATAGTCCCATTTAGCACTTGTTAGCAACCGCTTTTTCAAGACGCATAACAGCTTCAGAAAATCACGAGTGGGATAATACTGATGCATTTTATGTTGTAGAATAAAACTTGAAAGTGTCTTGAGCTTGTGTTCACCACATACCTTGTTTCAGCCATTTAACCAAAACCCCATTCAAAAAACCCATTGACTTCGGGACGACGGAACCGGAAGTGCTAAAATGCTAACTCGTTTCCACGTTTTGGCCTACAAAACGATGTCATACCTGCACCACTCTATTCTGTGATAGTGAAGCAGAAATTACATACCTTTAACTTTAGAATTTAAAAAATTGGAGTTTTAAATGTAAAAAAATTGTAATACATTTAAATTGTAATTCTTTTAAATTTATCTTGAAAATTCCAGTGTAAATCTTTGCATGCATCTATCAGAAATTGTCTATTGGGAAAATACACCCAATTATTGCAATATAGCCATCGAGGATGCATAACTTGACTACTGTCTCAAAATATAATAAGCTCAATACAGGGTATGAGCAAATGTGACTTTAAATCAATTAAATCCTGTAGTAATGTTGTAATTTGTGACTTAATTTTGCATTGTGCCTAATTTTTTAATGGATTTTTTACAATTCTGGAATTCTGTCAAATTTGAAGAGTAAATTTATATAAAAAAAATATAACATTTAAATGTATAATTCCAATTGTAAAAGTTTGCATGCATTCAATCCTTTGGGAAAGTACACTCTTAAATATCCGCTCAGTTGACTGAAGATATTTTTTGGATTGCAGCCACCCAGGACACATCACTGTCTTTAATTTACAGCTCCAGGGCTTCAGATGTGTGATATACAGCTGATTGGGTGAGGGGAAAGAGAGAAAGTGAGAGAAATAGAGGGGTGTAACAGAAGCTGACAGACTGAGTGTTTTTCGAAGCAGGATACGCATGAGTGGGCTGGTTAAGTTGATATCTACTGGGGGTGGTGGGTGGGTGAGGGGCGTGCGTGTGCCAGGGAGGAAGCCTTATGCCCGATGACAGGTGAAGCCTATTACTACAGCTGAGACCTCACAGCTGACCTGGATCTACTGTGGATCCTCTCTGCAGAGCACATGCCATGTTCCCAGGACTACTACGACCCCTTTGAGACAATAGTATGCAGCTCATGCTTTAGGAATGATGGCAAATTGAAGTGTGCGTGGTCAACCCCAGAGCTTAGTTTCAGGATGATGCAATCGTTAATAAAACTACAACTTACTTTAAAGTCAAAAAGTCAGCCTGAAGCTTTGCATCAAGTAGGTCGGCTTTGAGGTGCTTAAAGAACTGGAACGTGACATCTTCTTGCACTCATTTTTCTCGAGCGCAGCTCAGTGTGACATAAATGAGCACTTGAACACCTTTCTATCGTTGACGTAAGTGCTTTTGAAGGTTTATCCCCTTCAACCGTACCTATGCTCTGACTGTATGACTGTAACAGGTTTAACCTTCTTGGAAATATTCAAGACGTCTCCACAAGGCATTAAAAAGGAGACCACCATCTTCTGCAGAGCAACTCAACATTGAATAAGCTCTAAAATCTGATTGTATGAGCCGGTTCGAAATTGCCATTATATTCACACCAGGGATCACAACTCGAATACATTTTAGAGTAATGTAGCAAGTTGCAATATCTCTTTGTACTGTGCCTAACCTTCTTGGAAATCTTCAGGGCTTCTCAGCAAGACACCAATAGAAAAAAAGAGACCACTAAAAGTTCAGCAAAACAACCCAACCTTATGGTGGGTTTTGCAAGGTATTAATGAGTCTCTTGAATGCAGTCTCAAAAATTTGATTGCGTGTTCGAAGCCATTGTAAATTGCCAATAGTAGGTGCAAACGTGACCTCACTATAAATTCAATTTTGTGCCAAGTTGTAACATCATTTTGCATTGTGCCTAACGTTCATGCACATCTTCAAGTCATCAAGGGACAAAAGAAGACCACCAAAAGTTCTGAAAGCAACTCAACCTTAGGACTGGTATTGCAAAAGGTTTTCTATCAAATACTGTCTCGAAAAGATTATTATATGTTTGAAGCCATTGTAAATTGCCAATATACATATACCCTGGGAATTTACAACAGCTCCGAACATGCATGCAAATGTGACCTTAAATCAATTAGATTGTGTGGTCATTTGCCATTCATGTTGTCATTCAAGTTGCTGCATCGTTTTGCATTGTGCCTAACCTTCTTAGAGATCTTCTGGGCTACTTCACAAAATGGGGTCGTAAAAATGAAGTATGCAACATAGGCCCTGTTTACACCTGGTATTAAGATGCTTTTTGGTGGATAATATCATAAGTAGACGAGGGAGACACATTTCTGTTTACACCTGGTGCTTTAATCCAGGGGCGCCGCTAGCAATTTTGGGCCCTATGAAAGAAAATGATGTTGGGCCCTCTACCACACCAACCTAGCTATCCAAAATCTTTGTCTGCAATTTAATAATACTGACCAATTAAGCTCCGCTCGCTCAACCCAGAATGCCCCAATTGGCTGATGAAACATTGATTAAAATTAAGATACAATTTATCCAAAACAAAACTTAATGAAGTGGTCAATGAATCATGTCTGATCAACACGTCCTATCTCATGCTGTTCACTTTTCATAATCGACATAGATAGACAGATCGACAACATAGACATAAAAAACCCACATTATAATATTTAAACATAAATATAAAAATAAATACCTTAATGGCTGCAACAATTATAGCACGTCATGTCGGAGTGGGATATGAGTGAACGTAGTTTTACCGGTGAGTGTGAGCGGTTCATGAGTGGAGCGTTTTTGCTGGATTTTGCCGGAAATGTGCCATAATTTTTTTATATTTGTAAAGGCCTTTGCACACTGAGTCCGAAAATTTTCGCACGTCAAAAAATAAATTCGACCTCACGTTATAACGTCAATTACGCTTGCACACTGCCTCCGAAACTTTCGTCCGTCAAAAAAAAAAAATCGTAACAGGTTCGATTTTCTGCGTTTTTTGCATCCGTTTTTCCCATCTACAGTGCTACAGTGATGCCCAACCTAAAACTGCTGGCAATGGTGGTGAATGAATCGCCAGTGCTCAGATACCTAAATATACAAATATTATTGTATCAAAAATACTACAAATATTATTATATCACAACTATAATTATAGCACACCAAGTCCCTGTAAACCGTGTGTGTGTGTGTGTGTGTGTGTGTGTGTGTGTGCGCGCGCGGATCCCTTTAGACATAGGCTGTCAGTCTCTGTTCAGGATAAATTGATTCACGGAAATTTGTGGTCTTCTTTTTAATATATGGCTCCAGTATCGCTAGCAAAGCATCAAACTGAGTCACTGACATTCTATAGTAAACTTTGAATCGGCCTGGATAATCCCGCAGTCCTTGATAAGAGGAACTCTCCTTCCTCTCTACGCGATCGCAGAAGTGGATGGACCCAATATTTCCTATTTTTCATTTTTTAAGAGAGAGGACAAAAAAAATCATCCTCACTACTTGAAGACGGCATTTTGTGTTGTTTTGCGTTTTTTTCCGTAACGTGTTCATTAATACACATCGGACTCAGTGTGCAAGGTCTCTGTGCGTAAATGTATGGTTTTTTTTCAGATCTTTCGATCTAATGGATAAAATAAGCTTGCACCATTTACATATGAACACGTTCAGAGATTATGGAAAAACATACGGAGCACATCAGCTTACGTTTCTGCTCTGACAGACACAAAACCACGCCGAATGCTGTGAGTGCGTGTTAGAAATAAGGAATGGTGAGAAATGTGCTTCAAAACAAACTTGGGATTTCAGCCGACAAAGTATAAATCCCGTCTGGCTAGCGTGCTTCCCGTAATAGGTACGCATTAGGTCAGTCGGCGGAGAGTAGGCGGTCTTTTGTGGCTGTTCGAACGCATTGCTTTCATAGTGTAAACACTCATGTGATCTAATTTGGTCAAATGCGTTTTCAACTACATCTGGAAGTGGTCAAAAGTGGACAAGCTCAAACCGTTTTAGACCTGTATTTAGCGTCATCCACTTGTGATCCGATCGCCAAAAGTGCTTCTTAATACCAGGTGTAAACGGGGGCATATAGGTCAGCAATTTGAAGGGGGACAGGAGTGCAGATAACTGGTGCGCAGGTGTGCATGCGTGGTAAAAAATAAACAATGTGCAGCAGAAAACGTGGAGAGAAGTGCAGAATCCAGTCATAAAAACGGAATTTACTGTATAATGCTGCGTTCACACCAAACGCGAATAGAGCGTCAGGAGCGAGTGATTTCAATGTTAAGTCAATGGAAAGGCGTGTTGACGCTCGCCTGAAGGTCCTTCGCGATGGACGCGATTCCGTCTCATTCGCGTGAATGACGCAAATTGGACGCAAATTGAGCGTCTTGCGCAATACACGCATTACGCGCGAGTGGTGCTTTTTGTGCATTCACGCGTTTAAAGCGAATTCGCATCTGACGCCCGAGTTGAAAAATTTTAACTTTGCCGTCAATTCGCGCCGCGTTAACCAATCAGGAACCTGCTTGCTGCTGTCACGTGGTGAAGTGACGTGATGAGAAACCCTGCATAATTAAAAAATACTACTATTATGTCACCAAATGAGGTTTTAAGACTTTTTCAGGTGAGAATGTAGTTGTTTAAAGCTCAAATCTGTGGTTTATTTGTAAAGAGAGCACCTATTTTTTTTTAAATAATCTCCGCGATCACCGGGCACTCAGCGCTCATTAACCCCGGCGAGAGCAGTCTTTCCTCGGCTAGTCCTTCTAACGTTTGCCGCTGGCTCTGATGTCCTGTAGTGGTTCGTCTTGTGTGGAGCTAACGGCCGATTTTTGCTCTCATGAATCTATAATTTGTTGTCTGCCAAATAGTTTTGACTGAGGGCAAAGAGAAGTTTCATAACTTTATTTTTTTAAGGATATTTAAATATACATGCAGTGAAGATAATATAGGAGTTGCCTGGACCACATTTGTGTGGCTATTCATGTTTAATATATATTTTTAATGAAAATGAAAAGAGGGAGAGTAGTGTTTTACGACATATTTCTTCTGGAGTGCCTTGTACATGCGTCTATTTCGCTTCAAACGTTCAATTTATACATGCGTCCAATACGCTGTGGACACGCGAATGGATTCAAAATGTTCAAGCGTCCAACTAGACACGGAAGACGCGATTTTGACACTTTATTCGCGTTTGGTGTGAACGCAGCATAACGCAGAATTTCATGGAATTTGTCAAATTTTTTATGAATAAATACGAATCCTGAATGTTCTGCGTGTCTCTGTGTGAATGAATGGAGTTTCATTTCCCACACACACACACACACACACACACACACACACACACACTGAAGCACGCTCACTGTGTTTTCAGCCTCTGCCTGCCTCACCTATGAGGACATGAATGCATGAACTTCATATCCAGAGCCGCTCTGAGAGTCACTTCATGAGCATTTTACCGTTTCATTTGAGAAAAAAACAAGTGAAGTTTTAGTTACTAATTTCGGGAGGAGCACGTCCAGATAATTAAACCTATCTAAACAATGGAGCACGCCAGATAATGTAACCTAATCAAACCCAAGTGGAGCACCCTCAGATAATTAAACCTAATTAAACACATGTGGACCATATCAAGCCAATCGATTTAATCAACGATAAGAGGTGTGTGTATATATACAGCATATTTACCTTCTTTCGTTGACCGTTTTTATTTTTAGCATCCCTCCACCACCCCATCTCCTCACTTTGATTTAATAAACTCATTAGACGTCAACACAATCCATAATAAAATACAGTCTAGTTCTAGACTATCTTCATCATGGGGGGGATACTCGGGGTTCGGGCCAAATTCCGAGCCCGGAGCCCTCCCCCGGACAGCACGCCAAATACGCATGATCTTTACTCCATTTAATTTGATGTACGTGTGAACTCGTGAATTGTCATATCATAAACACACTCAAACTCAAAGGTCTTCACGGCAAGCCGTCAAAACAAAAGCTTGGTTTAACTTTATATTACATTTACTTGTCTAAGATGACAACAGAGACTTGACCAACCTTAACTCCTGTTAGAAACTGAAGCCTCCGCGCCACGATCACCCCCAGGTGGTCAGTCCCAGTATAGGTCATAACCCCCGCCCCTCCGTGCATTCTAATGGATGCGAGACAAACTAAACAATCAAATTACACTTCATATAATTTTTTCCCAAAGATGGTTTCTGTCATTTTAGGCAGTTTTCATTTTAAGTGTTCGTTTTTTAAATAAGGTTGATTTAAGTTAGTTATTTGATGCTATAAAAAGGGGGGGTGGGGGGGGGGTGACAACATGATTGACAGCTGAGCGCTTCTCTGAGTGAAGTAGTCACTGAGGCACCAACTGACTTTTTTCTGGATTTTCGGGAGGAGATTGGAGCTTTAGCTTAAATTTTTTTTACATTTTCATAACTGTTTATTTCACACCGACATTATCAATTGTTCTGCGAGAGTGTGGGCGGGCTTTTGATATCGTGGCTATACTTCCTGCTCTCTATCGAGCAGGCTCTCTACCCGCGCAGGTCCCGAGGTCACTACTGCGCAGACTCCCAAATTTATATTCCGGACCTCCAGAGGCTTCACTTTTCTTTAGCGGAAGCTAATGAATTCGCGTCGTCCATATTTTTATATGGACTTGACCCAAAGCCAGCTGTTGACTTGTAGATGAAAACAACAAATCGCAGGCTTAACCAGGGATAAAGAAGCAGGCCTACATCATCATCTACCATGTTTGAGAGAGAAAAAAAGATATTGAGGAGAGCGGTCAGGAGGAAAGTGATGATGACAGCTTGTAGGATAAGTGTGCCGTAAAGTGTGAGTTCTAAGCAGCATCTGCAGATGTTCCCTTGAGAACCAGACCAAAAAAATGTTGTGCACCCATGGATACTGTATTGTTGCTGCTTGGTGTAAAGTGTCAGTAGACGGGGACCACCCAAATTTCTACAAAGCAACCTAAACCTGGTTTTGCAAAGCATCAAAAACTCTCTTGAGCCCTTGCTCTAAATTCCAATTGGATGACCCATGTTGGAAGCCGCTGTAAAAGTTTTTGTCTGAATTGTTAGGTCATTGAAAATGCTCAAAGATCCGGAGAACTGCCCGAGACATTGCAGTGTTAAATCTATCTGTCTTGGACTTTTTCTCGTTTGGCCTGAAATTGGGAACCCTTTGCACCTCGACACTCTGAGAATGATGATTTTCAGTTCCCATCATTCAGTATCATCATTCGGTGTCTTTATGAAACCTGAATGACCAAAATGACAACCGAAACCTTTAGCTCCACTTCGTCATCCATCAGTCCCACCGAAATAATTACAGTGGCTGCCTGAGACCCAAATCGAGGGGTCGAATCTAATAACCTCCATTAACTCTTCAGACATCTCAGATGGCAAGTGCAGCGTAATGAGGTTAGGTCTCCTTCGTAACAGATAATGCTCGGTCTCAAGGCATATTGCGCTCATACGCCAGGCTGCTTTTTAAGGCCCTGGCCGTTTTTCTGGAGAAATGGCATTCTTTGAAGGTGTCCACAGGCAAACCCGGGTGGATATTATCAGCATCTCTCAGCTGAACCGTGATGCCTGCCAGGGTCTTCAGTGCGGTCGACTGGCAGGCTGTCGCTCTGAGCAGTAGGGTTTTTCTTTCCTCTTGTTTTGGCACGGAGGCCGGGGCAGATGCCACACTCATCCCTCGGGGTTTTGTGTGTGTATGTGTGGATGTATGTTTGTGTGTTTGGGATGAAACCTGTGGCTGTAGTGTCGTAAGGCAGAGAAGGCAAGTGTTAAATAGCCCATCTATGGCGGCAATAGCGAGGTCTTCACAACAGATGGAAAGAAAAGCCGACGGTGTAGCAAAGCTCCGTGGAGAAGATGTAGGGAACGTTTTACACTCAGGATTGGATTAAAGTAGATAAATTTGTGTGGAAACTGTAGCGTTTTCCTCTCTTCATCTCCGAAACTGAAACTCACAATGCTGCACTTTAACAGTCTAGAGGTTTGCTGTGGCAGTTCTGATTTTGACTCATAATTTTTAATCTTGGTGTGTCGTTTCTTAAAAAAAAAACATGATTGTATTCGTAGGTGTTGGTACGGAAAGTGTGGTTCTACCACACATACATTTGTTGTCATTCAAATTGATACATTCGATATCAACATGGATAGACGGTTTATCATTGTTTTTTTTAACTTTGGATATGTAGGGGAGAGCGGGGCACAACCTAACGCTTTTTGACTTTCTCAGTTTGTGTAAATCCACTTGGGGTTCAGAGTATTTATTTTTTCCCACACGAATTGCACACATTTCTAGTACAATTATGTGGTGTTGTTTCATTAATACAGTTTATACTTTTTTCTTGATTTACCCCGAAAGAATGGAAGTTAAATGTGACAACGTGCCCCATAGATTGTAACATGTGAGGGGCACAATGTAACATGTCCAAATGACAGCTTAAAGGTCCCATGGCATGGCATTTTTCTATTATTTTATAATGTTTCCTGAGGTGTACTTAAATTGTTAGTATGATTTTTACATCATAAAATGTCATAATTTAGAAATAAAAGGCATTTTTGCTATAATGCTGTTTGCCCTGTGGCTGAATGCCCTGTTTCAAGGGGTGTGTCTGCTGTGAGACTTCAGTTAAAACGCCCACTGTTGTGATTGGCTGACATCTTTGCATTTGAAATGAGTGGAGGGGGCGTGGTTTAACGAGGTCTACCAGGCACGAGCTGCTACCAGAGAGACGGATGGACCTGAGTTCATTTCACATCAGTTCTGTCTGTACGTCTCAGTTCAGTGAACTGTTGTAGTTACTAGAATATACTTCAGGTTATTAGTTTATTTCTAGTCGGAGGGGCTGTCACTCATGTCAGAAAGTTAGTAACTTTAGTAAATTATGGATCAGCGCTGACTCGAGACGCGAACCGTGTAGAACGATTCAGTCCGATTTGGTGAACTGATTCGGTTCACTAAAAAGAACTGGTTCAAAAGAATGATTCGTTCGCGGACCGGACATCACGGAGACGGAGCGATTGCTAACAAAGTTATTTATAGTAACTACTGAGTCGTGAGAGCGCTGTCTGTCAGCGCGAGTTTATTGTGTTTGTATCTGAGAGTTCTGAATAAACACGAGTCCCAGTCACGCCGAGTCCGTCTTCATCATTATTCTACCAACTTTGTAACACATGCAATGTACCATTACAGCGAGATGAACGAGTTAGTAAGTGTTGATTATAGCATTATTTTTAGATATGTTCCAATCATATGAAAAGCGTCAGTGATGTGCATTGAGTAACTTACACAGCGCAAACAAAGACACAACAGCAGTAATCGAATGTAATCCAGTTTATTGTGGGGAAAGCTGGCTAGCCTAGCCGGATACCCTCACGCTTATCCCCCTTCTGCTTAATCTCGCGCCGCGTTTGGTGCCTCCGCTGTGGGCCAGATGCAGTACTGGGGGTCGGGGATGTTGAAGGCCGACCGGTCAGTGCAGCCCGAGCCTCGGCGTGCGTGAGGTTTATCTCTAAAGATCTGACTTTGCTGACGTTGAGCAGAAACTCACGACTGTATGTAGAACAGATAGACGCGACGAGGACATACAAAAATACTGACTCACAAGATAGTAAACACGAAAACACTGTTCTGTCAGGAGAGAGAGAAGCCGCAGTGTGTGCACGAATAATAAATAATTAGCTACACATAAGAAATCACTGATCACAGATCAGAAGTGAACTGAAAAAAATACTTCTGTTTTCATTTGTACATCCAAACACTGAGAAACTGCCAGCATTCACTCATTCACAACCCATGATCTCTCGAGCGTTTGCATGGGCGTGCCAGATTCTCTGGGCGGAGGAAAGGGAGGTAACCGTTCCTGTGTGGACGTCATAACAGGAGACTTCAGGATTGGCTAGTCTGGCCTGTCATTTTCTCAAAGGCAGAGAAAGACAGCCAGAACTTGGTTTTACACCGATCAACATTTCTATCCACTTGGGGACAATATTCAGGCTAGGGGAACTCATATTAATGTTGAAATACCTCATAAAATGAAAATTTCATGCCATGGGACCTTTAAAATGTTACCTGATATAATCAAAAAAATATCCAAGACAAACTAAAATATTACAAACTAACATACATTTAGGCATTTTTAAGTTTGACAACAAACACATCGCTAAATACAGCTATACAGCATAGTTAAAAACATAATTATAATTCATAATTTCTGAACATTAACTCTCAGTCATTATTCACCCTTTTCTCATGGTTTTTCAAAAGAATTCATAAAAGTATAGAATATAATAGTGTAGTTCTAATAGGGGCTCATTGTAACGCAGTGTTACAACACACCCCATCTGCGCAACTGGTATTTAAATTGTGGCTTGTGTCTTCTGCTGGTTAAAGAACGATCTTAACTGTTAAATAACAGATATAAGATTAAAATAATATCGGATTTGTCTTATTTTAAATAAACACAAAAAACAGAGATGAAAACCAAACTTAAGTAAGAAATTTACTCTTGCTATGGTTAAATAAATGTTCAGTAATATCTTCGAGATTTTTTAATTTTGGTGCAATTTTTTCTCTAAATAATGTTGATATGGCAACTAGTAAATACACTAAGTTTCGTCATTCTGGCATGTGTGGAAAGGGTTAAAACATGCGTGTTACAACTAACCCCGCGTTAGGTTGTGCCCCGTGCTCCCCTACATACAATATGTGTGTTTCACCTTTTTAGTGAGCTTTATTGATAGGCTACTTAAATTCAGCCATGCATGTGCAAATTACTTTACTTTGATTGATTAACCCCACCTGAATTTCATTTATAAATAAATTTGCCATTTCTTTCTTAGGCTGGCTACACACATTTTGAGCCCAATTTGCACCCCATAGGGCCAAATGTTCAAAAAATGTAATCTAGATCAGAATGATCTGGATTGGGAAATCCCATGTTTTGCTATCCAGGATCAGATAATCCATCTTACTTTTGTGCTGGTTTTTCAAAGCAAAATTGGATTGGATCACCCTAGTCCAGATACACACTCTTTCAGATTACCAAATCTGGATTACTAGTGCTCTACAGAGCCCCTAAACTAAATGGTGATGGCAAAAAATATGTGATGAGGAAAAATGCTTTCGCATAGCATTCACCCAAGAAACTGAGTTCGCTCGCAACAAACTTTTGACTGGTTAATCTCTTATTGTGCCAATGTAGTTTACAAGCAGAGATTAAAAAAAAAAAAACTTTAAATTAAATAGAATATTTACAGCTGTTTTGGGATTATTTTATGGGTTGTTTTACTTTTATTGTAGGCTACCGAAAAGCTTAATAGGTAGCCCAATAATGTCTACTTCTAATTTATTACTTTAACAATTAAACTAATCAAGAACAAAAATAAAAAAATGTGTGTATTACATTTTTTAGCAGTTTTATTACATTTTTGTTGGCATCAGTATATTCCTGATTTCTTTGGATCAAAGGAATCCCAATCTTACTAAAAAAAGTTTTGAACAGCACAAACTGAGGATTTGATCCAGATCAAAACCAAGATTGGAATTTGTGAACTAATCTGATTTCAGAATTCTTTTTTTCTTTTGAACAACCCAAGATTTGATCCAATCCGATACAAATCCAATCAACATACTTCTGGCCCCAAGTGATCGGGGGTGTGGGCCGATATGATACTTGTTGCAAACGACTTTTTGTCCAAAAATCCTCAATTGTGTGGTGTCATTGCGATTATTTTACTGCTTCTGATCGTGTCGGAGCCCACACAATCCCAAATCGTACATATCAAACATGTTTACAACTCTTGATCGGGCTGCCTCTGACGTGATACCCGCGTTAGCCAATGAGAGTGAGCGAGCTTCACCAACCGGATGTTACGTGCTTCTACAGCCTCGAAAGTGGCGTATTGAGAAAGAAGATCACCCATATTCTTTTTTGTCTCCTTTGTTTTTCTGTCCACAAAACAAAACTCACGTCAGGAGAACCAGCTGATGTAGTCGATCGTCCACCATTTGTTTTTCTTCTCAAGTCACGTTTGATCTCATGAGTCTCCGTGAGATCTCGTCTCAGTGTGAAAATGTGGTCTCGCGGTCCGGACGAATCTTCTAGTATGTGCATTCAGAGGATTATTATGCTCGAAATCTGAATCTGCCCTCATGTCTCTGGTCTCCCGCAGTTTTAAAATCTTAAGATTTGAAAATCGTCTCGTGTTTCTCAGGCCTTTGTGCATCTTTAGAGGATTAATAAATAAATAGTTTTATCCCTAAAGTTGTACATACTGTACGTAAACGTTTGTTTTATATACAGTCAGTATGTTGATATTGTTGGTGTGTATCCAAAATGTAGAAAAATGCATAAAAATACCTACAAATATAAACAAGATCCCCCGTTTTATGCATTCATAGTTTTAATTCTCTTTCACACCGTTTCTGTGGAAAGAACTGAAATATGACACTGCTATTTATACAGTAGTTACAGATATATAGATATTTCTCAAAGGGAAGATACATATAGCACGAAGCCTATGCTGCAGCTCAAGATAATGCAATTCATGCATGCATTACCACTGCAGATACTACACACACGCACACACATACGAGCGCGCTTGAACTGATTAAACATTAATATTCATAAATATGTGGACTAGTTTTTAAAGGTGATAATCACACATTGTAAAAAGTGTAAAATTATTATTGTGCATTCAACAAAAGTCTATAAATGAAGCAAGAAATATTTTTTGAAGCCTCACGCGGGCAAGGCTGTTTTACATCCTTGCATCAGAGTTAAGGCTAAAATTAGACCTAAATCATCATGCATTAACGGTTCTCTGAATCCTCTTTGCTCTCTACAATTTATGCTAAGCATTGCAAAATGTCAGTCTAAATTTAGGAGTGGAACAAAGATAAGATTTTGCTCATTTGTGATGAGGCGAATGCTTTGCCGCTGATCTTCTTTATTCTGAATTCTGTTTGTTGATTTGTTGCCCCCTCCAAACACACAACACACACACACACACACACACACACACACACACACACACACACACACACACACACACACACACACACACACACACACACACACACCTGCAGCAGGATATTGTGTCACATAACTGACAAGCCCTTATTGAGTGAATAAAAATGAAAGCAAGACGGCCATTCCGAGTACGACTGTGATGCTGATTTGAGATTAATGGTAAAATATCTCCTTAATAAATTTGCACAAGCCTGTTCCTTGACATGATACATGACAATCAACTGGAAATGATGCTAGCTATCCTCAGGCAGCCATTTTAAATGGGGCTTAAATGTGGCACAGCTAGAGAAACGTCACAGTCAACAGCTTTTTCACAGCTTGCATATCAAAATAATATTTACTCATTAACAAAATCATCTACTGTTGCTACAATTAAATGCTGTCTTTTACAGAAAATTATCTTTTAGTATCCGAAGAGTTTCAAATTATCCTTGATAAATCATATTACAACAGGCCAGAGTCCAAAGGCAAGTAAGTAGATTTTGGTAGTAAATAAAATAGCATTATTAGCACCTGCAATATTGAATTGTACTTGTGTCTTTTTGGGATCTTTTTTAAATGTATTTTTCCCCATAGGGACTGTCTGATGACATGCATCTATATGATGTATGATGCAATCACTTGCACTGGCTCTAATATGCAAGAGAAAAAATGGCAAAATAATCAAAATATAATCGCATCTAACATCAAAGCCTGTATATATATATTAGTGCTGTCAAATTGATTAATCTAATCTAAACATAAAAGTCTGGGTGTGTGTGTATATTTTAGTACTGTTAAATTGATTCATCACGATTAATCGCATCCAAACATAAGTGTGTGTGTGTGTGTGTGTGTGTGTGTGTGTGTGTGTGTGTGTGTGTGTGTGTGTGTGTGTGTGTGTGTGTGTGTGTGTGCGTGCGTGCGTGCGTGCATGTGTGTTTGCGTGCGTGCGTGTGTGTTTGTGTGCTGTAAAATCGATTAATCACGATTAATCACAACCTAACATAAAAGCCTATGTGTTTGTATATGTTAGTGCTGTCAAATCGATTAATCGCATCTAACATATAAGTCTGTGGGCCCTATTTTAACGATCTGAAACGCAAGTGTCAAAGCGCGAAGCGCAAGTAACTTTGTGGGCGGGTCTCGGCGCTGTTGCTATTTTCCCGGCGGGATAAATGGCTCTTGCGCCCGGCGTAAATCTAAAATGGGTTGGTCTGAAGTAGCTTCATTATTCATAGGTGTGGTTTGGGCGTAACGTGAATAAACCAATCCGAGCGTCATCCAACATTCCCTTTAAAAGCAGGTGCGCAAGTTCCATTATGGATTGCTATTATTATGGCGTATTTACCAGGCGCACGCCAGGAGCGGTTCACAGCCGAGGAGACTGATGTTCTTGTAAGAGCAGTGAAAGACAGAGAAGTGAAGTTGTAATGTTGTACATTATGGTAAAGGTGATTTCACAGTCTTTTTTTTCTTCAGTCTTTCAGTTTTTTCAGTTTTTCAGTCGATTTTTTTTCCTGGTTCTTGACGGACAAACCAATTTGTCAGATGTCCTTATATACATATATGTCTTGCCACTATTGGGCAAACAGGTCTTATCCTTAATTATTACAATTAGCCTGAATCATTTGTAAGCTAGATTTATGCCTATTTTTTCACATCTTCGTGGCACACCACAATGATTTCTGTCATCTCATGTGTTAATATTTTTTTAGTGTAACAATTTATGATTTGCAAAAATAACTGTTGCATCTGTGTAGGTTACATGAGCAAAGTGTATGCGCGTTGTGCACGCTATACATTATGGTCAAGCATGCGCCCTTAAAATAGCATAATGAACAACGCGTAACGCGCCACTGACTTTAGACTAGGTTTTTTCTGGTCAGTGGCGCAAATGTTTAATGGAACAGCAAAATAGCACCAGGGATTGTTTGCGCCGGAACACGCCTCCTTTTTTGCGCTGAACCGCCCAGGGAGCGCAAGTTCATTCACTAGTGTAGCGACGTGCTTCTGTGGAGGGAAAAGCGCGCTTTGCGCGGGTGCAAAATAGGAATGACACATGCGTCGGTGTACAAAGTCAATTGCGCTGGGTGCAAGATAGGGCCCTGTGTGTGTGTGTATAGATTAGTGCTGTCAAAACAATTAATCGCATCTAACATATACGTCTGCGTGTGTGTGTGTGTGTGTGTGTGTGTATTAGTGCTGTCAAAACAATTAATCGCATCTAACATATACGTCTGCGTGTGTGTATATATTAGTGCTGTCAAATCGAATAATCGTGATTAATCACATCTAACATAAAAGTCTGTGTGTGTTCGATGCGAGTCATGTTCGATGCGATTGATTGATTCTTTTGGCTAGCGTTAACATTATGTGAGCATGCTCTTACTCATGCAAATGCTTTTAAACCATTCAAGCACGACAAGACAAAAGTGCACTCTTGACACACACAACGTACAGAAAGACAAAAAGTACCCCATGCCCACGGTTAAACATACCGCTATATCTTTAATGTTGTGGGCCTATTTTTTTGCTGGAGGTCCTGGACATCTTGTTCAGATACATGGTATCATGGATTCTAGTAAATACTAACAGATAAAAAACCTGACACTTCTAATAGAAATCTTATAATGGGCCGTGGCTGGATCTTCCATCAGAACACTGATCCAAAACAAACATCGAAATCAACACAAAAATGTGTCACTGAGCACAAACGGAAGCTTCTGCCTTGACCGTCCCAGTTTCCTTATCTGAACCCTATAGAAAATGAGTGGGGTGAACTGAAGAGAAGCACCAACAGAGCTGGGAATCTGGAGAGATTCTGTATGAAGGAATGGTCTCTGATCTCTTGTCAGGTGTTCTCCAAACTCATCAGGCATTTTTAAATAAAAGATCAAAATGATCAACATTACAGATTTATTTTTACAGCCATATTTGATCATATTTACCAGGGCTGCCAATAATTCTGACCACAACTGTATTCGTGACCCATGCTGGCAAAAGGAGTCGCAATACGCACAGTATAATTTCACGCTACAGGCAAAACAAGTGAAAAATGTAGATTTTGAGGTTTTTGTCTAGCGATCCCAATGCTCCAAATAGCAATTAAACATTTAAAAGTATCTTTATTTGTACGTTTTCAGAGAGGAGTACCTTTCCCTTAGCCTGACGTTGTCATACTCAATTCTAGTCAGAATATGAGTCTGATACTGCTCCGTTGGGCTGTGATTATGGGGCGTGTTTCAACCGAACCAGGAAAGACCTCAATTGGATAGACCTACAACCAATCAGAGCAACGGAGCGACGCATAACTAATTATAGTTGTCAAATGTCAACAGAACTCAGCTGCACACAGTATTCGGCTGTTTTTCCATGTCCGCGGGTTGAAGCGACCCCAATTATGTGATATTTAGACCCAGGAACCCAGGCAACCCGAGCCAAAAAAAACACATATTTTACCCCCCAAACGCCTTTTTGCTATTGGGCTTGTTTTGAGTAGCAATTGGGCGGGTTTTGTTGTGAAAACTTGGCAACCCTGTGTACGTGTTAACGCTGTTTGCCAGTGTTGTAAAAAAGAATTTAAGGATACACAGAGTTTACTTACCAACACGATCATCATTTCTGAGAGAAATAGTAAAGGTGAATGCATATACAAACAAGTTTAGGATTAGAACAAATTCAACCCAAGCGCTCTTTGGTGACGTGAATGATTACATTACTGTTTATCATCTGTCCATCATCGTCTTAAGCCCGCCCTGACAATTTGATTGGTCCAAACAGCTTCTGTTCGGGCACAGTTGCTCCCCAACAGATCGAGTCCAGACCGAACTGCCGACCTCAAATGTTGTGGGCGGGGCTAAGTTCGGCTGGCATCCAGGCTACCTTTCCCTTGTCCATGAAAACGATCTCACTCGCGCTGACTGACAGATCCGACGCGTGCGCACAAAGACGCCTCAGACAGCGCGCGATCCCGATATACACAGAATTACAGTATTTCAAAATATCTGTTTTGCCAAGTATTCACGCAAACATTATCTCTTATGTCTTATGTGAACATCTAATGTGTAACATTATATTAGATCCGTGTGGTACAGTAAATCTTAATATGTAGGTTTTCTGCTTGATTAATGTTAATCAAACAACTGTGGTATCATGGGAAAAAAAGTTTAATGTATTTTCCAATAGATATTTGGTGTTGACTTGGTGTCAAATCTGGTGTTATTACCAGGGATTTTAAAGTATGGTTGCTTGCTATGTGATTTTGTTTTGAAATCTTCAGAAAACTTTAACTCTATTTTTCTCAAAATGGACTTTGCTGACTCTATCGACTTCAAACAGGTGTAGCTCAGTCATTTTTTTGTCTTATTGCTACAAATCATACATCATGAAGGTTTTTTAATATTGAAAATAACAATTTTTTTACAATTGTGACTCATTTTGCCAGCACGGGTCACACACACATATACACTGAAAAAAGTACATGGCCAAAAAGAATGCCTGGTAAATTTTCTCTATTCATTAGCAGGCGTGACAGAGCGTTAATTTTCAACTCGGCTCGCTAACTCTCCAGTATGGGATCTGTTTAATTGGTTGTATACTGTTGCAATGTTAAAGAGGCTTAAATCTTGAAAGGAAATGCAAAGCTAAGTTCTGGTAAACATCTCCATAACAGGAATGCTTTTGACACCAGATGCTACAGCGGCTACTCAGAGCTAACCAACCAAAATGAGAAACACGTAATTCTGAGAGTGAAAAAAAAAACGCTGATGATCGTTCTGCCAGTAGCAGGTGCGGCTCGATTCAAATGCCTGTCAAAGCTAATATACGCTAATCAGCTGTTGGATTTGCCTTTTTTGGCTGTCACACGTAATGAAAGACAAGAATATGTCATCAGACACTTTTTTTTCTCCTCTTGTAGAACTATCAAAGCATGAAAGTGGTGGGCCATTCAGATGAGGGCGAGAGAGGGGGCGTCACAAAAATCAGAAAACAACTGCACAACCCACGTGGTGGATCATGACAGCAGTCAAGTGAATAACTCAAGAAGGGGAAGCTTTGCAGAATATTGATTTAATGCTGCATTCATGCAGGGAGGATGTTCACCCGCATTACGCACGCTCTAATATTCCCAACATACCTTGGGCCTTTGGTTTTCCAAGCCACTCGGAGAGAAAGAGGCCGGAATATTCCTCTCGCATGAGCATTTCAGAGCTGAATCGAGCCGGCTATGCTGGAACGCCAGTGATTAGCACTCGTTTTGTGAGGTGTAACAAAATGGCTTTATGAAGCATCCCATAGAATTCTTGGTCAAAACTGTGTGTTATGACAGTTGGTATTTTCACCCAATTAAAATGTCTCAGTAAGTGAAGGTTAAATGTGAATAGAAGCAGATAGACAAACAAATGGATTGTATAAAGAATTTCAGTCTTAAGAAGAAAAAAAAAACAATAACACCGGATATTGTTAAAGTCCCCTTTAAAGCGAGATATTATAGCATTCTGATGCATGGTGTCCCCTTTGTTTGACAAAAAGCCATTTTTTAACCATTCAGGATGTGATGTTACAACAAAACCACCATGAGGAGATTTACTTTTGAACCTTTCTGATAATTTTATACATCAACGTCCTATTTATATGTCGTTTTGATGGTATAAATTCAACATTTCTGATGAAAGTGAATATATATATTAGTGCTGGTGGAAAATTAATCATGATTAATCGCATCCAAAATAAAAGTTTGTGTTTATATTTTACATAATATTTGTGTGTGTACTGTGTATGTATGTATATAAATACACACACATACATGTATATATTTAAAAAATATTTGCATGTATATAGGCCTACTGTATATATAATTTTCAAATATATATATATATATATATATATATACCCGTAAGACCTCCGTTCATCTTCAGAACACAAATGAAGATATTTTAGTGTAAAGCTGATGGCTCTGAAAGGCCTCCATTGTTACAATGCACTTTACACTCTCAAGACCCTTAAAAGGAACTAAAGACGTCGTTACAAAGTCCATCTCACTACAGTGGTTCTACAATAACTTTATGAATCGGCGAGAATAGTTTTTGTGCGCAAAAAAACCCTAAATAACGACTTTTATAGTGATGATTTCAAAACAAGGCATCATGAAGCTTCGAAGCGTTATGAATCAGTGAGTCGATTCAGCGGTTTGAATCGCCAAATTTCAGCAGTTTGGCGGTTTGACACGCGATCCGAATCATGATTTGACTCACTGATTCATAACTCTACGAAGCTTCATGATGCCGTGTTTTGAAATCGTCATCACTATATAAGACGTTATTTAGGGGTTTTTTTGCGCACAAAAACTATTCTCGCCGATTCATAAAGTTATTGTAGAACCACTGTAGTGAGATGGACTTTGTAACGACGTCTTTAGTTCCTTTTAAGGGTCTTGAGAGTGTAAAGTGCATTGTGCCAATGGAGGCCTTTCAGAGCCATCAGATTTACACTAAAATATCTTCATTTGTGTTCTGAAGATGAACGGAGGTCTTACGGGTGTCGAACGACATGAGGGTAAGTAATTAATGACAGAATTTTCATTTTTGGGTGAACTAACCCTTTAAGAAATATTTGCATGTATATACTGTATATATACTTTTCAAATATATATATATATATATATATTTGTGCTGGAGGAAAATAATCATGATTAATCACATCCAAAATATGTGTGTGTAGGCTACTGTGTATGTATGTATATAAATACACACACATGCATGTATATTTAAGAAATATACTGTATATATAATTTATCTTATGTATAAATATTTTTTAATACAAATATAACATTTTTCACACACACACACACACGCACACACACACACACACACACACACACACACACACACACACACACACACACACACACACACACACACACACACACACACACACACACACACACACACACACACACACACACACACACACACACACACACACACACACACACACACACACACACACACACACACACACATATTATTCTATTGCAAATAAATAAAATGTGATTGTGAATGATTATATTATATAAAAGGTTATATTCTGTAAAAGGCCATTTTAGCATGGGGGAAATAAAATGAATACATTTTAATAATGTAATATAAAATTATATTTCAAAAAAGACAATATAATGGTTATAGAGTTGTTTTTTTAAGCTTTAATTTTACAGTACATTTTTTTGTAATATTTTGTATTTAACAACAAAATTAATATAGTGTTTTGAAGTAAAAATAAATGTTTTTTTTTCTTTCATAAGAGGGCTAAAGGTGCTTACTAATGAAATGATGTCCATGCAAACATCATTGACTATATTGAATATTTAGTTAATTCCGTTTAAAATGTATTATACATATAATAATATTCGCTATATAATACATGTTATAATTTAATTGCTTAATATATTTGAATGCTAATATCTGTCTCTAAGCATTTTAATCAGTGCTGCAAACGATTATCAATAAGTAATCAATAAATGAAACTACCTACAGCTGATTCTTACTGGTGCAATTTTTTGGTTCCAGGAGCTTTGAAGCAGCATTGACCTCAGACATCAGAAGACATTCCCCATTTTTCTTCTCACACATTCTTGCGCACAGAAATCAGCGAGGAGGAGCGTCTGTCCCCCCGCTCGCGCCCAATGGAACAAAGAGCAGCGTTATCAATGTGCAGGCGGTCGGCCAATGGGAGCGCTTCCCTGCTGATGACGCGCCGCCGCGGCTCTGGTCTCTTCCCACTGCGCAGGAAGCGAGACGCGCAAAAGAATCAGAAGTTAAACGCAAAGGTAACATCGGCGGCAGCAGCAGCAGCAGTTTTTACTGTAACCGCTCGGAGTTTCCCCGCGAATGCAAGAGGAACCCGGCGTCTAGAGCAGGATGAATGGTTAGTATCGATATTACTTTTTTATTCTACGAAAAACACTTTGCAAGATGCGTTAGATGTTTATCGTAGTCGCTTGACGAACATCACTCAGAGTTTAAAATGAGATATTGCTTTGATGCTTAAAGACGTATTCTGGAATGACAAAGCGTATTATAGCCTATTAAAAATTATTATATTAGAGGACTGTTTCATAGTAGCCTACTATCTATCAGTGTTGTGTATTCATGTATGCTTGAACTTTTGTTGATTCTAATTCTTTTCTTTTTGTGAAACACACCTTTACTATGTTATAAAACATCAGCTTAAAAACCACTGACCGGCTCAGTTCTAATTAAAACAATAATTGTATTTCAAAAATGATATTATTACTTTTTTGTTTTCTAATATGCAAAGATTAATTGTCATCCCATGCGAAAATCTTCTGCAATTTGTCTGTTTTTGTTCAATTTGACGCGTGCTGTAAAGTTGTGACAGCCGGTGACCTGTGTCAAGCAGTTGTGTGTTTGTTTTTTCTTCGTTAATCATATGCAGACTGCCATATACATGTTAAAACGCGGCTCATCAAATATAAACAATGCTTGTATTAATATTAATTTAACATCTTGAGAGCTGGGCTATCAAGAAACCTGAGTTCAGGGGGGAAAGGCTTATTGCAATGCAATGAGACCTTGCAAGACTGTTTGATGTCTGAGGGTCTTCAGATGTTTTTAATTAGGACCTGTAAAAAAAAAAAAAATTCAGTCTGTCCTGTTCTCTGGGGCGATGCTTTGAAAAAAAAAAAAAAAAAAAGGCTGGAGAACACAGAAAGTCACTTCAGTGGAGGATCGCCTAATCAAATTTTTATAGCATTTTCTCATTTTTTTCCCCCCTCCCTCCCTTCTTCGCTTTCTTGGTCCCGGTGAACGAGTTTCTCTTTGTCTGCCTCTTTGGTAACCACACCTCCCCCCCAAAACGCAGCCGGCTCAGACACCTGAAGGCTAGACATAATGATCAACGCGGTCCCCATGAGTCTGGATGCCTGCCAGTTGTTTTCGCTCTTTTTTTCACTACTTTGTCTCTTCTTCTGTTTTTTTTTCTCCTTTGCATCTCTTGCTCTGCACAATCAAGGGGCCAGCATGCAATGTTGGGGGCCAGTATGCAGTATATGAGGGGCCAACTCTTCTGCAATGTATGGACCAGGGAGAAAGAAGTCTGGCACACATGCAAGGAGAAGCATGAACAACAATGTCTCCTTGTGTGTGTGTGTGTGTGTGTGTGTGTGTGTGTGTGTGTGTGTGTGTGTGTGTGTGTGTGTGTGTGTGTGTGTGTGTGTGTGTGTGTGTGTGTGTGTGTGTGTGTGTGTGTGTGTGTGTGTGTGTGTGTGTGTGTGTGTGTGTGTGTGTGTGTGTGTGTGTGTGTGTGTGTGTGTGTGTGTGTGTGTGAAAGCGGGAGTCTTTATTCAACCGTGCCGTTCAAAATTGCATATCAGGCTCTTCTTTTCCATACAAGACCTGTCAACTTACAGTATTCGTGTGCTTTTTGTTTTCATAAAAAGCAATGGCGGCTTATTAAGATTTCTTTTTTTAGGCATGTTTTGTGACTCTTGGTTCTGCGGATTAGACTGAGCGTTGGATTCTCAGCTTGTTTAAGTGCTTTGTCTGTGTAAGACTAGTTTACCGCATGTGAAATTACATACGATGATGTGTAACAATAATGCAAGAATGGATGATAAAACAGAATTCTTGCATCACTGTATTAGAAGAATTATACGTTGAGCTCTGTTTAAAGTCGATAGACTTCAAATGAAGAATCTTGTTTATAGCATAACTAACAAAATTTATAAAATAAAAAGTGAGGGCATAATTAATGTTAATGTTTGTTTTGATTTCAGTGCAGGATTCGTATGATTTAATGAGTAGTTGGATACTGATGTTTAAAACAAATATAAAAAAATGCTGCTTTTTTGCTGATTACCACACGCAAAACTTAGAATATTACTCGTACATATGAATATCATAACAGTTGGTCTATTTCCTTGTATTTTCGTAAAAGCATGCTTCCTGAAATCAGTGTCCCAAAAATCGCCATTTTGTCTCAAGCTAGTGCACTTTGATTTGCTCGACGTGTGATATTTTGGATGTAGTCTGCTTGTGTTTTCTCACAGAGCTCAGAGCCGACATGTTGGGAGTACAATGGCACTAAGTAGACGGCAGATCCTTTCTTTCTCGCTCTCCTCCTCTGCCATAAGCCTTTGAAGGGGCGTAATAAAAGGTTCAATAGAAGCAACAAGCTGTTTTTTTCCCTCCTCTCACGCGTTCTTTAGGCATTCTACCTGCGCATGAATAGGAGGCCACTGAGAACCTCTGACAGAGGAAGAGTGTTTATTGAGGGCTAAAGGGTTCAATACAATCAGACAGCCTCACGTAGAGAACTGCTCGGCTTGGGCGAGAGGCCATGGGCGTGAGTTCTCCCTAGCGTCACACCCATTGACTCCGTTTTGAGCGAACGTTTTTGAGCTGCTGAGGGGAAAATCGTATGGCAATGCACATTGTGGATATAGATATCAAGTATGTTTTTAATAGATGCCTTTTTGCTCATCACAAAGAGTTTAAATGAAGGTTCTTTATTGGCATGGATGGTTCCATGAAGAACCTTTAACATCCATGGAACCTTTCACCATTCTTTATAATGGAAAAAGGTTCTTCAGATTATTAAAATGTTCTTCATACTACGAAAAAATGGTTCTTTTAAGAACTGTTTATTCAAATGTTCTTTCACTGAGAAAACCCACTTTTGGACATTTTAAGAGAATATTTCACAGAAGGATATTCATACATTATTTGACAGAATTTTCAGTTTTGGGTGAACTATCCCATAAACATTTAACTATCATTAAACCATCCTGACTGACTGAAGTTAAACAGCATCAGTACCATTAGGAGTTACAGTAATCCGGGACATACGTACCGGTACATCAATCTCTCCAAGGAATATTATCTTATGTAGCACACATACCATCCATTATGGTTCCATGAATAACCTTTAATATCCTTGGAAGCTTTTATCATTCTTTATAGTGGAAAAAGGTTCTTCAGATTATTAAAATGTTCTTCTAAGAACTGTTTATCTTTGGGAATCACTGAGAAAACCCACTTTTGGAACCTTACGTTTTAAGAGAATATTTTAAAAACAATAAACTCATATCTGAATATTGGTGTGAATATATCCTTCTCAATGTATAAGGTGGTTAAAGGAATAATTCAGCCAAAAATGAAATGTTCATCAAACAATTTCAAAAGAGAATCCTTTGTTTTTGTTTGGGGTTTTTTCACAGAAGAAGGAAATTGACTGAATTGTCATTTTTGGGTGAACTATCCCTTAAACCTTTAACTATCATTAAACCATCCTGACACGTCAAACAGCATTAGTACCATTAGGAGTTCAAGTAATCCATTAAAGTAATCCGGGCCATACGTACCTCAATCCCTCTAAGGAATATCATCTTATGTAGTACGAATACCAGCCATTTTATGATTTTAAATTTGGTATGTATAGAGATACCATCCATTATGTCAGCTGAGCTTAAACCACGCAGCCCAGCATTAAGAGGAAATATGTAATAATATTTATGCTCTATGAATTATGGGTTGGAATTTGAATGGAGGGTTCTTGACTTATTCCGCTTGCGCTCAGTGTGAAAATGCTTCGCCGGGTAGAGGTTAATTGTTTTTAGATCTTTATGTGTCAAGAGAAAATGGAGAAACTGGTGCATAATTGAGCTCCTGGTCGTTTGAGTGATTATGGATTAACGCGCCTCTCCAAAGGAGAAAGACAGCGAGGGAAGGGGCGAAAAGAAAGGACGAAAAGTCCCATGTCGTGAGCTGCAACCACAGGGGTTGTCTGGCCTTTTCAGAGCTAGAGGGAGTGGAGGCTTGTTTAGTCAGTGGCCCTTGGGGGCTTGACCTTTGACCTGTGCCATGCCCCTCTGTGCTCCAGGTGCAGGTCGGTTCTGCACGGTGTTCGTTGCACACACACACTTCGAAGCACGAAGGAAGAACCTACTTGTATTTGTTAAAACACCCTTGAAGTTCATGGCTCAGGAACGGAAGGCGCAACTAAAGATAATGCAGTGTTGTAATATTCATGAATGCATTAATCAGGAGGTTGTCGTGTATAATTATTACAGTGTTTGATAATGCCTGAGCAAATCACCTCAGGCAGTGGTGATTGCTGCCTGATGCTATTAATGTTCTTTAATAAAATGCCCGTGTGGGCCGAACCATCAGCGCAGCCCGGTAGTTAAGTGCTGTAAGGTTAATGAGGCAATTTACATACGTTCTGCCGCCATCTGGACGCAGTAAGAGACAGCTGCTTGCTCTTATTTCATACTGTGTTTTGGGAGCTAACCCGCAGAAATGTCATTCCAGTACACGCAGAGAGCTTGTTGAACACTTTTGACTTTTGTCCCGTCAACACGGATAAATTCAGGGAGAGATTTGCTATGCTAATGAGCAGTTTTGCTTCTCAGTTGCAGTTTTCATTTGTAATCCTCCACACAGTAGCTGACTTTCATAAAGGAAAGAAGAACCGATTGTTTTTTTATTTGTTTTTGAGTAGTGTATGCTGATAGTTCTTTTATTTTTTGCTTTAGCATGTGGTATCTGTTGTACATACAGTTACTTGCTATAATTAGGTATGCGAGAAACATGCTAAAGTAAAATACTAGAGCTTTATATTAATTTTTTAAGTCTGACTGGCATACACATGCTTAGATAAGTCTTTAATGGTTTTAGAAGTCATCAGTCACTGATTAAAAGGCTTAAAGTGATCACAACTGAAGTTGCGCAATTAAAACTACAGTTTTAACTTGCCATAAACTCACCAATGTCCCATGTTTTTCTTCTGAAGCTCTTTCACTTAGTTATTTTCAAAAAAAAAAATTTGGGCTGGCAGACCATTTAAAACAGGAAAATATGAATTGCAGACCCACTAGCATGCTTGCTACCTCAATACAGTTACTTACTCTTTTAAGTAGTCTGAAATTAGCCTTCATTTATACCATTAATCTTGAAATTCTCTTTTTCATGATTAATAATGTTGCCAGATTATTTATTTGACATTAACTGGACTGCTACTTTTAGCTAATTAGCCAAAATGCTTAGCTAAAAAGTTTGCTAGCTTAAGTTAAGAATTTACGCATGTATAACTGTCAGAAGTGAGACCACAAAAACATTGTTATCAGAAATTATGGTTGCTTATTAGCATGCATATTACTTGGATATTGTCTGTTTATTAATATTTATAAAGGATATATTAATGCCTTATTCTGCATGACCATATTCCTTAATCCTATCCAATACCTAAACTTAACAACTACCTTACTAAATATTAATAAGCTGTAATTAGGAGTTTATTGAGGCAAAAGTAGTTAATAGTTAGTTAATAGTGAGAATTGGACCCTAATCTAAAGTGCGCCCGAAATGATTGTCAGCACAATGACTTTATGCTATCAGTCTTTTCTTTTTCGGTACTTTTCAACTCTTTTAACTCAGTCTAGAGTAGCCAATTGACTGGACCACTTGGAGTCTTCCATGGAAAACACTTTGAGAAGCTATTGTAACTAGATGTACTTAAAGTCTTTGAAACTATGCTGTATCTTTATATTGTAGGTCAGCCAGCATTTTCAGCAAACAGCTTTATACCAATTGCAGTCGCTATCTTTCCGTAACAGCGACAAGAAAAAAGGATATACGGATAATTTCACACCACTTCCTCCGAGGACTGGACAAAGAACAGCCACTATGCAATCGATAACCAAGCGCGAGAACGAACGAGAGCTGTTAAAGATTTGCAGTTTGGATTCGAAGTAGGTAGACACAAGCAGGATCCCCTCTGACAGCTGAAAGCAAATAACTGTTACTGGGCTATCCGTAAAATTGCTGAGATGGACCGTGAAAGGGGAAGGCAAAACTGTGGAGTTGGTGGATTCCTGCTGGCTCCGTTTCAGGCGAGGTAGACTGAAAGGGGTTTAAGCAGCGAGCATTGAGGGCTTGCCGGTGAAACCTGACTGCGTTTTTTCCGACAGGCCAAGAAGAAGGTGGAATTAATTTGCTGTCATCGCCGATTGAGGGCTTGATTCTTCGAGCCTCGCTCAATCTCAGAGATTAAAAAGCGATCCTACTCAACAACGACTGTGTTGGAGTCAGCGGGCGTGTTTGTTCCAGTTAGAAAATCGTGGAAAAGGAACATGGGAATTAACTCTTATTGTCAGAAGCGCAATCCGAGATGAAAGCCGTCGAATGCACAGTTTGTACAAATTCAGCAATTGTCCGGTTGTGTGGCTCTATCAAAGCAGAGCAGCACCAGGGAGCCTTTATTTGCCGTCAATTGTGCTGCAATCCCTAAACGATATAGTATCATTTTATTGTTCGGCTGCTCCTCATTTCAACTCGAGACTCTGTTGTGTGATCCATTCAGTCAAATTCTAGGGACCGTTCCAACTTTCAAGTTGCGGTTCATTCATTTAATGTCTTTGAACCCTATTCATGTGTTTGCAAAGTGAGCTAAAGACCTGCGAGCTGTAAACTTCAAAGCACTTCCATATTGTACTTATTACAAGAAGTGCATCCAAGCATTAGTGGCTCTCATATCCAAAGCATTTATCCACAGCTAGCAGAAAGGAAGCTTAAATTGGCAAGCCATTGGCATCAACACTTAGTGCTACATTTTGCAACCCGTCGACAATGAATAAACCACCAAAAGGTTACTTTGTGTTATCAGCCTTGCTCAGATCCTTCACCTTCATTTTTAGGACCCTCATAGTTGTCCTAGTGGCATCTAATGGCGGATAAATGGGTGCCAATCGCTTTCTGACCTGACTGAGATGGTTGGAAAGAGGTGCCAGTACCTTGTGCATACACAAGAACATTGATGGAAATGGTTGGGTTTTCCTTTGGTAGCCGAGTAGATGCCAGTTTGATGGATGTTTAATTGAGACATGGTGGACAATGAACTTGAAGCCCCCAAGGGACCACTCAATTAGTTTAGCACCACTGCCGAAGCCTCCCTGTTTTGTCTACGCGAGTACTGGGACTAGTAATCTCAAGAGGTTTTCATGGTCTGTTTACGAATGCATCCAAACTCCCTGTGGTCCTGCCCTGGTCACCTCCTAATTTGAGTTAAACAGTCCTTTTAAAAAACATTTGTGCTGGAGTAAATTTGGCGTGTGACCATTGTCCAGCTCCCCCCATTGACTTGTGGCATTTGCATTAGCATAGCTTTAGCTTGCACCTGAAATCAGACCCCCTTAGGGTTCCAGTTATTAAAGTTGACTTGTTAGTGAAACAGTTTAGCATTTCAAAATTTCTTTCCAGTAAAGGAAAATGGATTTAGACTTTTTTTTTTCTTCTCAGCAGCAATTTAATTGCATTGAACTTCCTCAGACCTAAAGCTTTATTTTATTAGAAACTGTTAAATGTTTATAGAGGGGTTTTTTCAGGAAATAAAACATTGATGTAATAAAAGATGATCGATTTGGGAAAACTCCAACAATTTTGCACAGAAGTCACAGCTAAAATAATGTTGGAGATTTGCTATCAGTGTTTCTTTTAAATCCTTCTTATGTTAAATGCTAAGAATGTTAAGTACAATCTTGAATGAATTATTCCACTCGAGGTTTATCTAGGGATTGCCTGAGGATTGTGGAGTCAGCACAACCACTTCAAGAGTGCTCATCTTCAATCCAAATATTTCTCTCCCTACTCGCATGTACGAGTGGATCTGAACAATACGTCTTGAGTTGTAGAAAATTCGTATGATTTAAATGCCTACAAGTACACCTTAACTAACATACACTGCACAAGTACATGAGCACAAACGATTCTAGCTCTGCAATTTTTGCACTCTCAGCATTGCCACAAAGGGAACTGTAGCGAGAATTACTGTAATCCTTCTACTGAAATTTTGCACACTTCTCATGTATATAGCTAGCTACCGGAGACATTTGTAAGTAACTATGTAACGCACATGCCTTGTGTATTTTTCTGGCCTACTCATGCTGTTAGGATTTTGCCTAGATCAATTGTATATTATTTATACTTCTATACATTGTGTTAATATTAATTTGTGTTACGTAAAGGCAAAAGTCTAACACATCATGCTCACTTCCTCAGTGTGTTTTTAAAAGGTCTGCCTACCTCTTTCCGAAAGTACAGGACTACTATAAACATGGCCATTAAAATAAAACAAACCATAAAATGCATACATTGCCACAACCGACACTACAATGTGCATTAGCATGAAATACGACATACTCTTCATGGGTCAATTTGTTCACAACTAGCTATTACAAACATGATTTAAAGATGTTTCTTATGTAATTATATCCATGCTTATTATTAGGGATGCACCGATATGAAAATTTTGGCCGATACCGATAATTCTTTATATCTGAAAGCCGATTACCGATATATTGACCGATACATTTAATATAGAGCCTGATTACAAAAACAAAAGTCTCACCATTAAAAGCCATGATAATAATGTTTTTATTATCATTTTATGTAGCCTATATGTCAGAATCGCTCAGAATTTCCTTTTTTGAATTGATTTCAATCATATTTCAAGCAATTCAAAACCATCATGGTGGAGAGTGTGCATCTGAAGGAAATAATCCATTATTTATCAGCTTTAATATATTGGCCAAATTTTCCTATCAGGCAATAACATTAAAAATGAACATATATCGGCCGATACAGATATGGGTTCCTATATATCGTGCATCCATACTTATTATTATTATTATTATTTACTTATTTTTAAATGAATATGTCCTTGTGATATTTAATCAAAAACGTATCTTATGACTTACGAGATCGCAACAATTAGCAAACAACAATGAGCCAATCAAATCCTGATGGACAAAATCAAGTCCCGCCCTACATTTTTTCTTGTTTGAGAAGCCATTTCACTCATACGTCACAATCAGAATTGACTTTAATGCCAACTTTAATGGCAAAAACATTTAACTGTAACTCGCCCCCTAGAGTACTGAGGTGTGTAATCACTAAAAAGTAATGCAAGAACGCACATTATGTAAGTACAATGCATCTGCATACTTGCATAGAGTTTCTGGCCTGCCCGTGCCTTTTGTACAGACCAAAATATAGGCTAAATAATTTGTTTTAATGCTAAAGATTCTTTTGCAAGTTTTTGTCACATAAAACTAGAAGTCTAAAATGCTCTACTTGAGTGTTTTTTTTTCCCATTCAAATTAATTTAAATGTTCAGAATCTGTCTGCATCTTTTCCAGGATAAATGGCTACCATAAACATGGTCATTAAAATAAAAAAGACCATAAAATGACTATTTAAATTAAAACCAGGGAAATGGTTATGGGAACTGTGCCACAGGCTAAGAGGGACGCAGACTAACCATCTTACTTGAATGTCTACATTGTAAATGGCATGTTATGCATGTATGTTGAGGAAAAATAAAGACACACTCTAGGTTTACAGTTGTCAGCGTAGGATGTTTTAGCCTTGAATGTTTGTTCAATGTTTGTTAGCCTTGAATGTTTTGAAGCCCCCTCTGGTATTGCTGAGTTGACAGAAATGCAGGAATGGTAGGAGCTTGAAAACGAAAGACCCTCCCCGTCGCTCACTATCTCACTTTTCACACTGTCTTTCCCTCTCCCGTTTCTTTGCCGTGCCTGTACAGGCATGCCTGTCAACCGAACGGAGGGTGGATGGGGGCGCTGAGGGAGAGGAGTGGTCTGGGGTGAACAAAGGAGCACTGTCACCGCTTTTCAGGGGTTCTGGGCTGTGCATGGTGAACGGAGAGCCGGGTGGGGGGTGGCGAGAATGGCAATTAAATATGGACGGGCGAGCATTGAAACCGAACGTAGAGGAGGACAAGCATTGAGTGTTCACACATATAGTCAAGCTCGAAACGGAGACTGTGGAAGCTCTATGTTTGTCGTTCATTGTGCAATATTTGCCCAACCCTTTATCTGTGCAGCTGTGGCCTAAAAAAAGAGAAAGAGTGAATAGTTGAATAGCCGCACAGCTGCTGGCGATTTGATGAGCGTCTATTACCACTACAGAGTCATCCCCTTGCGCTGAAGTCACCTATCCACACAGTGTAATATAGAGCAGGGCAGGGCCAGATCAGGGCAAATGTTTGATTTGTCAAGCCTTGCTCATCCTTTCAGGGCAAAAACACAGCTGCTAGACACACAGTCACGACCCGATGACTGGGAGGTGTTGTACTGTCGTGACTTTCCTCTGTGATACTCCTCGAACGTCTTGCGGGTGCTGCGGGAAAGATAGCGAAAAGTATTTTAATGTAATGATTGGAATCCGCGACCTCGTCTCATCTTGTCAAATTGAGTTTTTTAAATGAAATGCGCTGCCTTCTGCTTTCGCCTGACTTTAGACAGTTCCATCTGGTGAAACGATTTCCTTATCATTCTTCCTTCCCCTTCCCTCTGCATTTCATAGGTTATCAAGGCGCCAGAAACAGAGCGAAGGAAGCCGTTAGAAGATGCAATGCTGGGAGTCTTTTAAACCCTGGTTCTTCTGGTGACTTGGCAGAGCTCAACCATGGACTGCTACAGGACGAAGACGAGCGATAAAGGTAACGGATTTACCTCGGAGGGTGTGTGGTGAAGTTGAAATTAATGCGTTTGGCGTCCTCGAATGGCTCCTCGGTAGAATCTGCAAACATGTATGCGTGTGTGCGTGTGTGTGTATGCGTGTTGGGCAATTTGCCATGTGATCCAGGTGCAGACCGCGTTTCATCTCCGGCTCATCCTGTACACTCAGGCATCAGTTCCTTGACTGATTATCTGTGCCTTCATCTAACCTCGTCATGTTAAACTGACATCTGATACTCCCTGTATTTTACTCACTGCAATTACCTCACCGCAAGACACTATTATGAGTGAGTCTGGAACAATATGTCATCTTTAGGGTGCAGGAATAAAATTTTCAAATATAGGTATTCCACAACCTTTGCTGACTATGATGATGTCTGGCATGATGTAAAAGTTGGTTTTCAGGTAGTCTGAAAGAGCAAAACATAAGCATGCAATGATTTGTAATTATTGCAGCAAGGAACAGTTCAGCCAAAAATTACATTTCTGTTGTTCTGCTAATAATTTGTGACCATGGACCACAAAACCAGTCATAAGTCACACTGGTATATTTGTGGCAATAGCCACAAAATTATCGATTTATCAAAATTATTGATTTTTCTTTTATGAAAAAAGATTAGGATATTAAGTAAAGATCATGCTCCATAAAGATATTTTGTAAATTTCCTACCGTATATAAATAAAACATGTATTATTAGTAGTAATATGCATTGCTAAGGACTTCATTTGGACATTTTCTCAATATTTATATTTTTGCACCCTCAGATTCCAGATTTTCAAATAGTTGTATCTCTGCCAAATATTGTCATATACTAACAAACCATATGGAACCATATCAATGGAAATTATTTATTCAGCTGTCAGATGATGTATAAATGTCAATTTCAATTGACCCTTAAAACTGGTTTTGTGGTCCAGACTCCAGGGTCACATGTATGAAGAACCTTCATAATGAACTCCAAAAAGTACAAAGAAACACCATAAAAGAATTGTAAAAGTCATCCATATGACTTCTGAAGCCATATAATTCAGAAATTTAAGCTGTAATTCACTGAAACTCTTGTCGCTGGTCTGAGGCATTGACAACAAACAGGACAAGATTGCTTTTACTTTTTTGGTGTTTTGTCCTTTTTTGGAGCTTGACTGACAGTTGTTGTAAGAAACTCTGTGTTGCACAAACAAAATAACAGCGTGGCAGATCTGGAAAGACATGAAGGTGAGTAAATAATGATCGATTTCTTTTTTTGTTTATCCGGTTGACTACACGTCAAGTTTAAATGTTGCTTGTGTACATGGTTTTTACAGCTCTACCCTTAAATCCACAAAGATCAGAGATACCGATCAGCCGTTTCATTTAGTGTTTGCTTTTCTCCAGTGCCAAAAATTTTGCATTGTGCTGCCAGTTAGTATTCCCAAGACGAACTCTCAGCCACTTAAACTAAGAGCATTCTTTATCCATACTAAAAGCTTGAGTAAATGATCTCTAGTCTGTCAAGTGGTCAGACAGACTGGCCCTGTAGGATTATAGGTAACACAGATGTAAATGCTGAATTGCCGGAAGGCTATAATTTCTCCTTCCTTTTCTATCCCCCATCAGGCCCCACCCTCCCTCGCTCTGGTCTGCTGTAAAAGTCTCAGCAGACTTTGTCAGGAGACTAGTTTAAGACACTGGCTGTCTCTTTTCCAGTGGACACTTGCTACATTATCCTCGCTCCGCCCTTTTGTAGACCCCCATACGCCTCAACGAGTGTTTAAAAGCTGCTTTTATTTCCTCCGGGGACGACCTCTCCAGCTGTTGTCTTCCTGGATGAGATTCACTCGCCCGTTTGATGCCTTTTCTCTCGCACCTCAGCCTCATACTCTCCTGCTGGGTTAACAACGCACCTCCGGCCTTTGACTACTGTCGCATGGCAGGTGAATCCAGCAATAAGTGGACTTGGATGCGGGGGATGGGGTCTGTCATTGAAAGCACTAATTGAGAATACAATTTTAGATCTTTCTCAGTTAGCATAATCTACCCCTTATTTGTAAGCGTTCTCCCTCATGTCTCCACTCCCATGCTAGGAAGCCCCAAGGTCCACTCACCCTATTCTACGTACCCAGCAGGAGGGTGGTGGCTAGCATGCTAGCTGGATTTTGCGAAGCTAACGGTGCATTACATGCCGAATTAGCAGACACGGCCCCTAGAGCATTCATAAAGTCACACTGTGGAGGGATGGCTAACGTTGTCCTTTGGTAATTGGCACAAGCTTGGTAGGATTTAGAACTGTCAAGGAGGATTTTAGGGAGAGTTGAACAATATGGCAGAGTGCTGACAGATGAAAATGTGTGATTTTATACACGTCTGATTACACACAGTCGCTGGTCTTCGTATTTGCCTATATTATAGTAGCATGTTTAGCTCTTTGCGTAGTCAAGCTACAGTCTTCGTCTCTCTCTGTCCAAATGTATGTGACATTGCAATGCATAATTGAATATTTGAAGGATAAAATACATATTGCATGTCACCTCTGTCTCTCGGAGCAAATGCACAACGTTGAGGCCAATTGTAGTCTGATTAATCCCTCGGGTCATTTTCACCCGAAACTAATTTTTTAAAAATAGAGTGTTTATCCGAATGGTCCAGGACCCTAGGAGAAAAGGAAGGAACAGCATCGGGAAATAACGCAAACCAGACTCAAACACAACCACAGGTCCAAGTGCTGCTGTAGTTCAACTGGGGGTGCGTTTTCCAAAAGCATCGTCAGCCAACTTCCGTTCATTATCAACATAGTTCAACGAGTCTGTGATTCCCGAAACCATAGTTCCAACAAACATTCACAAACAGCCTCGCAAAGTTGAGTGATTTGAACGACAGCTCTCGAGCTGCGGTTAGAAGCATACGGTTCTTGTTTGCATGACATGTGGATTTAATAAATACTTATCTGGAGCAAAATAAGTAAGCTGACATTCAGTACAATCTATATCTTTCATTTTTAATATATACAAATGTAATTTACGTCTTTTAGTTTGTCAAAAGAATTAAAGCGCAGGTGTCGAAGTGTACGTGCTATAGCACGTAAGAAGAAGCCTATGGTTGAATTTGGAAATAAAGCAAAATAACTGAGAAAATGAGAATTAGTTCTTAGATGATGTGTCGGTATTTATAGCAAAACATATCTAGTTATTACTCCACCACCTGTGTGACATCATTAACCAATGTGGTTGAGCAACAAATTTGCGTCAATGCGGTTTTGGGAAACAGTCGTGACTAGCTAGTTGATTTCTTCAACGATTCATCGTACTATGGTAGTTAAACAGCGAGTTATGTAGTTAGCATTGCGCTAGCAACGACAAGCTCACATTGTCAAATAAATATCTTGTAAATGTCCTAACGCACCGCTAGGCTACAATGTATATTCCTGATTTAATATTGGTAAATGTAATTGAAGATTGTCTGAAAATTGTGTGCATTTACGTAAATGAGAGGATGGTTTACCTGCTACTTTACAGAATGCTAAATGAGCGTGTTTCTCTAGCCCATGCTAATTGGGTAGCTCAGCTACTGGACCTGAGTGATAGTTACCGGCATGAAATCTGGACAGCTCTGCTACCTCAGAAAACAGTGCCAGGGCCACGGGCACTTGACCAGAGAGAGATTATCTGGGCTTTCTTTCCTCCCTGCCTGCCAATGTAAGCACAGCCAGCCATTTCACTTATCACCGGAGGTTAAAAACGACTGGCGAACCACAATGTGTCTTAATCTTCATGATTCGTACCGTAGTGCTTGAAACGGTCGTAGCATTTCAGGGAAACCTGGATGGAATTTGAGAATGGTATTCCTACTGGGTTCATGAACTGCTTGAAATCCTTGGCTCTGTGGAGGCTTGTTTTGGACACAATGGTGTTCAGTACGTTCCCTGCTTGTTTCTTTCATAAGGTGCTGAACCTTCAGGTGGACTGAAAGCTCCAGGGTTTGAGAGCGGACAAAAGACTCTTCACATAAAAGACCTGAAAAATCTGCGTCCTTTCTTTACACAACATACACAACTCCATGGAATATTAACGATCGCCACATAAATGAAGCGATAAGTCAAGATGTCTGGTCCAAACAAGCAGCATTGTAATCCAAGATTGATAAAACAAGCAGTGTTACAACAGGCCCTCCTTGCCCGTAATGTATTTTGAGAGATAAATGGTCTCAAAGAGATTAAGTCGGTACAACCACGAGCCAAAGCGGTATAAAATGTGCTCATCACACTCAATTTGCCTAGCAAATTTGTAGCCGTTAATGCTGCTGTGGGAAAATATATTGAGTTACTTACCACCTTGTGTCTTTGCTGCCCAGGAGCTGCTCACGCGAGTTCAGGGTCATTACCCTCGCTGTCAATGACAAATGGAGCTTGATAGCATCTGCGCTTAGCTACAATGGAAACAGATTAATACCTCGGGGTGAAACTTTGCATATTACGAGGGGGAAGGAGGGGGCGTTTGCACCCTCTCCGGTTTTCTTTCGGCTTCCCGTGTTTTGCAGCCCGAATAGTTGTTGCTCTCAAATGAGATCGTTTTAATGGATCATTTGGAGATTTCGAGGGGAAACGGTTTGTTTGGATATGCTAAGAAGATGAACGCTTCTGAGACAAAGGATGATTCATTAAAGTAGGAAAAACCCAGCTATGTTCTCCCGCTACCCTGCACTTTGCCTCCCGCTTCGTGACTGTCCCTGATATTGTCATTGTAAATTACAGACTATCAGGGGCCACGAAGCGTCTTGTTTTAGGAGACAGTCTTTTATTACAGTGTCTCAGAATTTATGACATCCTTTCATCTTAAAAACTTATCTCTGGATGCTCCTGCTTACAACCCATAACATTTTCTACCTCAAAGGTGTTTACATTTGCATGTAGGCCTGTGCATTTCATAGATGCTTTTATCCAAAGCGACTTCAGAGCGTAGGTTTTTCCCCCAGTATGTTTATGAGTGTGTTGCTTGGGAATTGAACCCACGATTTTGGCACACATAAACTATTTGTAGAATCTTTTTTTGTTTTGTTTTGAGTCTCTCAGATATGTGTAGCCTGTTTAAGCTAAAAACAAAGACGGTAGTAATTTTATCTTGGTTAATATAATTGTAAATGTCCGCAGAATTTGGCCATTTTCGATATGGGACATTTCTACATCTTCTAAATCTTTAGTACATTTAAATAATACATATTATTTTATGTTTTGTTATCTTAAACCCCCAAAATGTCAGGTGGTGCAACTGTCCGAACACATGAACAGACTAGAAAACTATTTAAAGCTAGTTTTAAAGCTGTGGTGATCATTGAAAAACTTTTGTCCAGCAATTTGTATATTCTCAAATGTTAGGGTGGCGCAACTGCGAACATGGCTCTTTTATTATGAATTGACTAGGTAATAACAGTAAGCATGATAGTCATCCTGAGCCCAGCTGATCCTTGTGAGTGAAAATGTTTGTAGATCTCTCTCAAATACTGGTAAAAACTGCTCATTTCAAGTATGGGTAGGTTGGTGCACTTTCCATGTCAGGTGGTACAACTACAACTCTTGGGTTGTACCGCCTGACATAAAAACAGTCAAAAAAATGTAATTTAAACCCTTTGAAATGTTATTTAACAACTGACACTTGTTAAAACACATTGTTCATGACTCAAAAATATGCATTACATCAGTTTTGAAAAGATATTTAACACCTTTTTTTTAAAGCTTTATTTGTTAGTCACCCATATAAGGTTTGAGTGTGTAATGGCAGGTTTTCACTGTGGCGAATTTGTACTCTGTATAAATCTCGAAGTGCAAATAAGGGAGGTAACTGCTGTTCTGACGACGTACTTTCAAGTCGATGGCACACCCAGAGGATGGAGACAATTAAAACATCTAAAGCCTTGTTTAGACGGCTAATCTGGGTGGTCCAGAGCTTGGGCGACAAGTTACAACTGGTTAGCACCACAATAAAGTCTAGAAAAATGAAGGCTGGTCTGAAGAAGTCATGCCACTGTGGAGACATTTGAGGGTTTAATGTCGAATGAAAAGATAGAAATTGGCTCAGTTTCATGCAGACGTTGATATTGTTCAATTAAATGTATTTCTAGTCTGTTGTGCACTGCAAGACTTCAGAGGAGTTTGTGGGTGGTCTTCATTTAGGTCTCTGACTTGTGTATATATATATGCATGTTAAAGACAAAAATTGTGAGCCACATGAAGTTTCTAAAATAAAAATGTTCATCAAGTTGTCAAGTAGGAGCAAGTCTTGGAAAATGAAACTGGATGACTTAACATCGTGCAATTCAGTGCATAACATGGGTGTTAGGGTTGAAGGAATCTATACAAATTTTGTAAATCTTATGAAGGTTTTCTTATGCTAAAATCTGTATTTCAATGTGCCTGGAGAACCAACATGATTTGTTTAGGCTTAAAATAGCTATCACTATTTTTCTTTTGTCAAATCAAGAAATAATGTGGTTCAGATAACATAACATTTTGAGTTTCTGTTGATTAAATCTCCTATGTTGCATTAACTAAAAAAATTTAATTACCTCAAAATGTTCAGGTAACTTAGTTGTTTAAGTTAAACCAACAATATTTTTTATAGTGCAGTCCACATAGAATTAGATTCTCGAAATGTTCTCCCAAACAGCAATGAGATTAAAGGAACCGTAGTCTTACATTGTCTTTCATTTTTATCCAAAATATTTTTTAATATAATTTAATATAATCTCCTCAAGAGTTTCAAAAGAGATCTCAACAATGTCACAACCTGTGCTCAAATTTGTCAAGATCCCAAAGTCTGCTGTCAAACATCAGAACATTTTAGCAATTTCTTAATTTAAAATGATCCAAATTAATATTATCTGATCTCTCTTACAAAATGTCAACAATTGTTTCATTTTTGTCTATTTCTTCTAACGATTTTTAGATGGAAAAAGTGGATACATGAAACATCAAGAATTCTATTTTATCTCCCGAGCTCTTAAAGAGCAAGATCTGAGCAAAACAATTTTTCCAGTATTCTTTTATTAAATGTATTGGTCAAGGTCAATTGATTACATTTATTATTTATTTTCAGACCTAAAACTCAGGCCAAAAATACGAAATAGGCTGACTGGATGTGCAACATTGCCCGCTATCAACAATAATTATTATATACAAATATTATTATTACTACTTTCCTTAAATTGTATGCTTAAAATATGCAATATATTGGCAACTTTCACAATTTTAACCTTAAATTGTCTCCAACAGAATTGCCATTTTTGTCCTCAGTATTTCGAAATGAATCGATTTAGTTTGAGCTCTTGTTGTCTCTCTTTTTTTAATCCAACAGCACCGTAGAGACTTCTGCGTTTCACGTGTTGTCAGTTTCCTTGGTTCCTCTCTTTTCATCTTCTGTCACTGCTCCATGTGAGATTGGGCGTCACAGTGTTCTCACATGTACCTGGCCTTTAAGATTTCAAAGGTTGACTGCCATCTGTCCTAGCAGGCTAACACAGACGCGTGAGACAGAGTTTCTCACTCAGGTGAAGCCGTCTGGCTATGACCGGCTTTATCTGCTACACGCAGAGGTAGAATGTGTTACAGGAGCACACAAGGAAACAGTTCAGCACAATGAATTGCCTTTATCTTATAGATAAATATGACTACCAGAGACCTTGAGAGAGGCAGGTCACACACAATATTCAGATTATAATAGGTTTTTCATTTTATGCTTATCCTCCTTAAATTTTAAACATACATGCTCCAGCATGGAGTTGCAGTTTCTTCAAAAAACTGCTTGCCGTTTTGAATAAGGAAATCCATGCATTTGAATTGCAATTGTGTATGCAAATTTTGGTTGAATCGGTTGAACTTGCAAAGGATACCTTAACCACATTGAGAACAGAAATCATTTACAACTGCTACCTAGTAGCATTCAAATCAGAGTCATGAGATTCAATGCAAGTGGTTATCTTCAAACTGCCTTTTATATCGTTCTGTGATGTATTAAATAAATGTGTTAGTTTGACAACTAGTCTAACAATTTATGGTCTCAAATTATTATTATTTAATTATTAATTCATTCATTTGTATCTGTTTTGTTCATTTATTTGTTAATTTTCTATGGAAGCTTGTTTCTGGCATGGAATAAAAAATTTAAGATATTTGCGACTTATCTCACAGTTCTGACTTTTTTTCTCAGAATTGAGATATAAATTCCAATTCTGAGGAAAAAAAGACTGGCTTTATTTCATAGACAAAATAACAAGTGTTTATATCTCATAATTCTGACTTTTTTCTCAATTATGAGTTTATATCTCTCAACTTTTTTCACAAATCTGACCTTTTTTTTGCCGTTGCGAGTTTATAGCTCGCAATTATGACTTTTTTCTCAATTGCGACTTTAAATCTCGTAATTCTGACATTTTCCGCAATTCAGATTTTTTTTTCTTGCAATTGAGTTTATATCGGAATTCTTAATTTTTTTACTTGCAATTGCGAGTTTATATCTCACAATGCTGACTTCTTTTCTAGGAATTGAGGTATAAAGTTCAATTCTGAGAAAAAAAAACTGGCTTTATTTCTCAGAATTGCGGGATATAAACTCGTAATTCTGAAAAGTTTATATCTTGCAGTTCTGACTTTTTCTCTCTCAATTGCAACTTTTTTCACAATTATGACTTTTTTCTTGTAGTTGCGAGTTTATAGCTCACAATTATGACTTTTTTTTCTCATATTTTATCTCATAATTCTGACTTTTTCTGCCATTCAGATTTTTTTTCTCTTCTTGCAATTGTGAGTTTAAATCGTTATTCAGAATTTTCTTGCAATTGCGAGTTTATATCTTGCAATTCTTGTTTTTTTTGTAATTGCGAGTTTATATCTTGCAATTCTTGTTTTTTTTTGTAATTGCGAGTTTATATCTCACAATGCTGACTTCTTTTCTCAGAATTGAGATATTATGCAATTTGCGAGAAAAAAGTCAGAATTGTGAGAGAGAAAAAAATCGCAATTACCTTTTTTTTATTCAGCGATGGAAACTGAATAAAAAGTTTCCATAATTTTCATTTCATTGTATCTTTTATATTATATTTACTTTAAACTTACAAATAATATTATCTGAAAAATGCATTTGCATGAGAACCAAAATTGTGTGACATAGTACAACTTGTTTTCAGAGAATACATCTTCTTGAATGTAGTTTACTTTTCTTGCCTCATTGGCAAATTGTTTAAGCATAACTCTAACAAAATGTAACAATTTAGTAAAACAGATCTCCTTCCAAGAGACGGGAATCACGGGCTACCCTCGCACTGACCCCTCTAAGTGTAGAATTTGTACACACTGTGAGTGTTTGCTAAAGGAAGTCCAGAAATCTTTCAACTTCCTTCCAAAATGCTTGGAGAAATCCTTCACGTCCCACACACCCTTAAATAATTTGTTCGAAAAAGAGAGATGACCCAGAATGCACCAGCTCTGCAAACTCCACATGCACTTTTCCCTTTAAACTACAGATATGGGGCTTAAATCTCCCCTGTCTATATTATTCTACCACACTTTTGAAAGAGATTTGATTAAAAAAAGAGCACCAGTTAGGCATTTTATTTATCTTTTTGCTTCTCTCTCCCTGTCTCTCTCAGGTCCAGACATGAAGGAGACCGCGTCCTGTCTGTGGCATCTCACAATGAGAAGAGCTTTCAGCGTGTCGCGAGGTAATTACTCTGCTTGAGGGAGGAGGACGAAAGCTGTTTATTGTAATTATGTCAGAGAAATGAAGAAGCATGCTTGTGAGATGCTCTAACATTGTCTCAACATATTTGGGGGGAAATTTTCCTGAGTTATGTGTCAGCATAATACCCCCAACATCACATTCCCAGCCAGCTATCACATTCAGTTGTGTTTAGACCGTCAGGATAATGATGTGCTAACGCTTGTGAAACCGTATCGTAATGCGCGTATGTGTGTGTGTGTGTGTGTGTGTGTGTCGTCTACCCTGAAGCCCATGGCCCCATACACTCGACAGTGACCGTTCCATCCACACAATAGAAAAATATCCTGCTTCTCTCCATAACAACAGCTCTGCTGAAGTGGCGGGATTAGAACATGCCGGCCCCGGCCAGGGGTTGCCATGGGAAAGAACCTCCCTTCTCCTCGATCTGTTTTCCATTTACCCCGCCGGTCTGGGATCGAGGTTTTATGTGCTTACACTATCAATGTTTGGCCCATTAATTCACATCTGCAATTATAATGTCCAATTAGAGGCCAGGTTGGCTCGCCTTTTTTATTATGAAGTCAGAGGGGGTTGGAAAATAGTGCAATTTTACACTGAAAGGGGCATTGGTTTGTATTGCGTTCCTGATTATTTTATGCCCCCAGGTCAATAGTTAATAATGAGTAGGTGATAGTAGGGTAGTAGAGATTGCTAAAAGAAATGAAGGAGGAAGTCACAACAGAAACCGAGGTATTGAGGCTCTTGAATGCCCCAGTAATGCAGAAAAATTACAGTCCTAACAAGAGTACCATAGTAGTTTTACTACAGCGCCTGAAGCTTAACTATAGAGTTAAAACATAGTAAAAAAAAATACACACTTGACTATGGTTTTACTATAGTTCTGGCAAAAATTGTATTGTCACTGATCTGAAGTCGCAGCAAATTATTACTAGCAAGATTTTTAGACTTAGTGCATCCTAAAAACACAGTCTTTAGCCCTATTCGGACGGGACATCCATTCCTTTAGAACTTTAGTGAAATTCATGTTTCACAATTGTACTTTGCGATTTTTTTAAATCCCGTCCTAACCTGCCAAGTCTGTGTTTTTCTCACACAACCTCTGTAAAAATTCCAGGGAAAATATTAATTATTTCGGCAAACTCAACGGTCCTCTGAGAAATCTAATCCCGTCCGAATGCGAATGTCTGTGATGTCTGATCTTGTGTTATTCTAACGCTTCTCCTCATGTGTTTTTTGACCTACCTGAGCTACCGTTTGCGCACCAATCTTCGGCATGCTTTCATCTAGTTTCAATATGGATGGTATCCAACGAAAAGATAACATATACAATCAATAAACAGAGCCAAATCACAGAAACTGCGAAGACTGCACATTTTAATATCAGTGTCAGGGTAAGATACTTATCTAGATTTCTATGCTCACTTATGCACGTTTATTATGAACAGCCACTGCTATAACTCGTTAAGTTGACTTAAATAGGGTTTTTATAATAAATTCAAATTATAATTAACAAATAATAAATTAAAATACATACTGTATACGTCATACGTGATGCTCGCAAGCACAGAACATGACCTTCTGTAACGCCCACGCCTTCAAAAACACACGCCCATCTCTGTAATGTTAGTCCCATCCGAAAGTTGAGTGATAAGAATTGTAACTCACATGTAGTATAGAAAACTAGTCCCATCCGAATAGGGCTTTAGGAGATACAGTGGGGTACAAATGTATGAGATCACTTTTTTAACCTAGGTTTTATTTAAGCCTAGCGGGTAGCACACATGCTCTTTCTCTCCACAGTAACTTCTGTATGAATAAAAAGAGCTAAAAAAAAAAGCACTAGTGTGTATAATATCTCTCATCTGAGATGTTACGATCGCAGCGGTAGGGGCTGTCGAGCCATGCGGTGCAGGCCTCTGAGGAAACCCTCTGCAAATGGATGTTCTCTTTCAGCGCACAGCAATAAATAATCCAGAAAAATGATCGTGTCTATGGCAGAGGAGGTGGGAGACTAACGAGCCTGCTGTTACTCATACTGTCATTAGCTTCCTGCTCTCTAAGCTCCACCCACACCTCACTTGAGGGAAATTTAAATGCAAGTAACACAGTGTGCCTGCTGCTCTGCTAGCTTAGCCGCTAATGTTCAGTTGTAATCTTGGCTCTATAGCCGAGGCTAATGAGTGATGCAAGCACAAGTAGCAGACTTGTTAAAGGTGGTGGTGGGCTTAATGGTTAAACAAATAGCCTGTATCTTATAAAAACCTTGCATTGGTCTGTTAGCATTTAAATAGCATGGCTGCTACTCTTCAAGATAACATGTTGGATCCAGCATGATTCTTCCTATGGTTTTCTTTATGTTCTATGAAAAAAATTTTTCACACAACTACTACTTTTTGCGATGTACTAAAACTTTATAGGGTAATACTTTCGTTTAGGGTCCAATTCTCACTATGCTAATTAGCATGTATACTCCTAGGATATTGGCTGTTTATTAGTACTTACAAAGCACATATTAATGCCTTATTCTGCATGACCATATTCTACATCCCTTAATCTTACCCAATACCTAAACTTAACAATTACCTTACTAACTATTAATAAGCAGTAATTAGGAGTTAATTGAGGCAAAGGTTGTAGTTAATAGTGAGAACTGGACCCTAAACTAAAGTGTGACTGTTTCTAGACTTAACAAGCAATTTGTCTGATCCAGCTTTTTAGACTTTTTATCGTTTGTCGCTTTTTCGTGTAACATAATGACAGGACTTCCATTCCTACAGTACGGCTGCCGTATTGGACTGTTAGCATAGAATTAGCATGGCTGCTAATCTGAAAAGTGAAAAAGTGAACATTTGATCCAGGGCACCATAGACTCCTCCTGAATAATTAGAAATGACCAAATTGTCCCCCCCAGTATTTGATATTATTGATGCTGCCCTGTTGTACTCCATTACACACCGCTCGTTTTGTTGCTAGGATGACAAAAGTAAAATGTAAAATTTTTAAGTTGGTCTGCCTCAGCGGTCTAGCAGTGCTCGTCACTGTCAGAATGAGTGAGTTGGCCAATCAAATCAAAGAAGGCGGGGCTTACTGTTAGTGTGAATTCCAGTGTGACACTTTAGTTATAGCAGTGAAAGAGTGCATCGTAAGATGTAAGTAGTTAAACATTGAATATTTTAGTAATATTAAGTGATGCAAACCACTTTACGTTTTCAAATTTCACCATTTTGAATCGAAATTATGACATTATGTAAATCATAACTGAATTTGAAGAGACAAGAAACGTTTTGCATTTTTACATTTTAGGCCGACGAAAATAAGAGTCAGTGTTTGCATATTATTTGCAAATTGTTTACTTCATGACTACAATAGAATTGGAACTTTTGCCATGCTCATATCTTTTTCTTTATTTCCTTAAATCCCTTTTAATCCTTTAATCATTTAATACCCCCCCCCCCCCCCCCCCCCAAGACATGGTTATGGCCTTGATTTGATCCATAACGATTTTTTATTTTATTTCTTCATATGCTTTCTGCATTAATACTTAATTCTGCGATTTATGATGACTTTCTAGATTTAAGTTCATTAGCGACAAGCGATATGTCTGTTCCAATTAACATTTTGAGGATGGCTTTTATCACTTTTTGCTTTATCGCATCACTGCTAAAGTAAACCAATTCTCAAAAAGACGTTTTTCAAAGGGGCTCTTTTAACGTAACAATGCAAAATCCATTCGTACAGTAAGGCGTTTTCTCACCGTTGTTTTTTGTTGTGCAAATGTAATGACATTGTTGAGCTTTTTATGTTAGCAACCTCATTGAAAATCTGTCTTGTAATATTTCCCAATCTCAGAAATGTGTGAAACGCACACACAAACGTCATGGTCTGTAATGACGTTCATGACTTCACATGTCCACGAAAACCTTGCATGCTTTGTCTGAAAACTCTGCACACTTTTGACAGGCCTGCGGTCTTCCTTTCGGTCAGTAAGCTTTAGTCGGACCATTCATCCAAACACACGCACACCATTTGTTTGGACCTCAAGGGTTTTAAAAGGCTGCATGGCTGGTGGACATCAGCACAGATTCATTTGTTTGCCTGATATGTGAGGAAGCCATTTTTGTTCGGTATCACCAAAGCATGCAATTAGAAGCGGTGGCATATGTGTGTGTGCAATGTCCTCCTCCTTCGTCCTGATAGAGGCCTCTTGTGTGAAGATCTTACAGACCCAATTACTGTAATCACGATGATCAAAGGGAGGGTGTTGAAGAGAAGAGAGCAGCAGTCAAGTCAAAGTGTGTGTGTGTGTATCATTTGCGTGGGAGTAGGGGTGTGGTTAGCTGTTCGATTCACATCCATCATCTGTTTAATGTACTGATTCGTTTACACCATTCTCAATCTCTTTCTTGTTGTGTGCATGTGTGTGTGTCTTCGCAGTCGGTTCGCAGTCGGTTCAGTAGATGCACTGAATGAGGTCGGAGGCTAAAATCTCTCCTGGGCGGCTGATCCTCTCCTGCACCAAGGTGAAAGGTAAGCTTCGATGTTCAGGTGGCAAAGGGCACGTCTGCAGATATGGGTGGACAATTCGTTTGCAGCCTTAAAAGGTGCACTCAGAAATTAAACAAACAAAAGTAAATGTAATTGTATTTTACATGGAATGGGGCGCCTCATGGAGGCCGCCATTTTGAAAGCTTTTCTGCTGAAAACGACTTACTTTAACTGTCCTATTATTGAAAACGTTTGCTTGATAAATATATTATTCAATAGGATAGCATTTCAATAATGTTTTTGCTAACTAAACGCATTTGGTCATTCTGCATCCACACCACTAAATGTCAGTATGTCATGTTAGGCATTGCCACAGCACAATATAAAACCAAAAAATCACAGAGTGCAGCTTTAAAGTGTATCTTTTGAATAGATTTTCATGATAATGCCCTATAATGAATCATGTCAGTGTTTATTTAATTATAAATGACACATTTCATATGAATATGCTGTGAATCCTCCACATAACATCTATTCTCTTTTCTTGTTTCCTTTTATTTCTTTCTGTCTCTGTTTGTGTCATGCCTGCTTGCACTGGGATTAAGGCCAGGTGTGATGTCTAAGACTTGTGGATACTGAATCTAATATTTTTTTTGTTTGTTTGAATTATATAATGTTTTTAACTGGAGAGTTTGCATGTTAATTGTATTTTTATATTAATTCAACAACTTGTGTATCGTTCAAGTGAAAAAGAACATTCATCTGGAAGTAATGGAGGGCAGGGCTTGATTTAATACTGAAGAAGTGTTAAACGTGTGATATTATTGGTTAATATTTTTGCCCCGCCCACATGGCCTTGGTTACATCAGCAAAAAATGCACAATAAGGGGCAATCGTTGAAAAAGTAAATAGTCAATTTTGTTTTTATGTTGTGTTTTAAAGGCTTGTAAAAAAATGTCCAAACCATCAAAAGGTCATAGAAGTTTGAGAGCAGAATTCAATATGTTGTATTTTTGGAGTAGGTGACCTGTGATATGTCCTTTCAGCATTGAGAGGTGGGATGCACCCGCCCGCTGCTTGCCTTGTCTCCACAGCGACCTCTGCGCAAACTGTCAAGTCGACTCACCATCAGGCCACGTTTGCCTCAGTGAACATTCAACGCTGTCGGTGAGTTTGAGCTAAATAGAAAAAAACCATCGACCGTTGATTGTACCCTGCGGCCGAGCCCTACTGAGCCTTGCCTCTCCCCACCACCGGCAAAAGAGGAATTTTATCATGGACTCCTGGAGACACGACGGCGCTGTCTTCCAATGCCGCCGGCAACCTCGGACGACGCCTGAAAAGTTTGACTTTGAAAACTGCAACAAAGGTCACAATCAACATTCATTGCTGTCGGTGGGTTGGACTGTAAAAGAAAGCTCACTGAACAATGAATGCAACTGTGTCCCAGATTTCCTTCTCGCAAAGTCGCATCGGAGATAAATATTATCTGACAGAGCTGGATATACTCATTTGCTTGTCTCTCTGAGTTTGTTTGTGGCTCTTCGTGGCAAAGGCACAAGTGGACTGTGAACACCATGTCAAAGGCCCCTTTAAGGCTGATGAATGTTTCCTTTGTATAATAAATAAAGACAAGACCTATCCAAACCCAGTCTAATCCTGTGAGTCTAAAACTTATTAACCGGAGCTGTGGTACAGTTGTTGCCACGTGTTGTGCTTTGGTTAGGGGTGTCACTAGGTTCATTTTAAGAGGGCTAAATTTCCACCCAGCCCCCGTAAAATTTGCGATGTACACTAATTCGGGATCGCCTCAGTCCCCTTTCAAACTCATATTCAACGTGTTCTTCAATCCGCAGCAGAGCAGATGATATCTGGATCTGTGTAGTTCTTTGTCATAAATGCAGTACACATAATACGATGCAGGAGCAATTTAATATGGTTTCCCATCAACCGTAAAATCTGGGCAGGAGCAATTTAATATGGTTTCCCATCAACCGTAAAATCTGGGCTTATTTATTTTATGAAATTCTTTCGTCTAAATGACATGAGACTTTTTCTATGTTCAGTTAAATAAAATAGCTAAAATGTTTTATTTGTTTTATAATAAATCAAAAAGCGAACACGCAAAAAGAAAAGGGAGTGGAAATGGCAAATGAGATAATGAGGTCCTCTGCAGCCATCTACTGGTTATAGTGGTCATTTAATGTCATTTTCATGTTAAAAGTGTTTTTTTACCTGGTGAAAAATTCTCCACTAAAGCATGACACATTTTCCATGTTATCTCCATGAATGAAAATGAGAAATGTAGATCTTCTTTAAAGTTATATTGCCACATATTGCTAATCTAGACAATTACAGTAATATAAAGTGTGTCTATATATTAGCTGGTTATTTAAAATGATTAGAAATTAATTACTACAAAGGTAGTGTAGAACCAACCGTATTGTTCCTTCCTAACCTAGTATGCAAACAATAGGCTATATTAAATCGTTGTTGTTTTTTTATCATACCCTCATTGGGGGCTGAGCCCCCCTAATATTGAAATCTTAGAATCGTCCCTGGCTTTGGTACTTACAGTATAAAAACTGTGCAGGGTTTTTTTATGTCTTGCCAAAATGTTCTATAGCTATAGGCTATATCTGCAGTAATTGTATAACTAACACACACACAAATTGTAATATGATTATAGCCATATGATTATAGACATAAAAGTGTGCACGCTCTGAAAGTGTTTTTAAAATTTCGTTTATAGCATTTTTTACACAATGAATGACCCAATATCCTCTAAGCGACTATGTGGTTAGGAGCTAAGTAAACAAAATTATTTTGGAAACATCTTATTAAAGAGTTCTTGCAATAAATCCAAGGCTTGCGAGATCATATGGGCTACATGACGTCGCGTTTGAGCTGAACTAAACCGATCACGGTGAAATCTGAGAAGGATAGCGCGCGCGCTGCATTTGGAGGCCGTATCTTAATTAGAGGCTAACGGTTCTACTGTCCGTTTCTAGGCCAATCCAAGATTATGTCACATTGCTGGTAGTTTATGAAAAATTAATCCAAATTAAATTTGTCAAGAAGCTGAAGTGCTTATCGTGTCAGTGTGGGTGAGAGCCCCTCGGCACCTCGGTGACATTGCTGACAGAGATTGACTCCCGCTCGCCGTTGAGTTTTTTTTTAACGACAGACAATTCGCGGGATTAATTAACATCAGATTACGGCTCCATCAGAGACCTGCTGTGTGTGATTTCTTAACGCTGGGCTACTTTACTTACCGTGGCGGTGGTGACGCTGGTCTTGGGTGATTATACTCTTAAGAGTTAGCCTATTTTATCAGAACTGTCACATGAAAGATATTTGGAGGCTGCGAAGTAGCTAATGCTGATGGCCGTCATGTTGTGAAGTCTAAAGACGGTCGGGATTTGATTCCAGTCATAAACATTTTCTCATTTCATCAGGCATATTGTAAACGACAACAAATGTAATAGGATAACCTTAAAACACATTATAGCTACTGTTGGTAATGCACTTTTATATCTAAACTACAATTCCATTTTAAATAGCCTAGCAGGCTTTATTGATTTTATCATGATGGTCTACTTGCTCGTTGACTGAGGCCAGGCTACGGTTAAGGGGCGGGGCATTCTCACTAGAGAGAGCATCTGATTGGACAAAAATCTCTAGTGCAGACTGATTAACCAATGTTGTCAAAGAAGACTGTTTTTGAAAAGAAAAAAAAACTTTTGATTTAAACTTTAATTTGCCAATTATGTTTGCTGTAAAAAATGGAAAATAAAGTTAGTTTATAAAATATGTTAATGGGAGGTTAAATAGGACAATCACACTTCAGTTTGCAACTAAACTGTGCAAACATGTAGTCTACTAAAACAGTAGTTTAACAGTATGCAAATACGCATATTCTGTAAGAGTTTAAAACTTTTACATTTCTCAAAAAGTAGCCTATAAAATATCAACAAATGTAGTTTTGAAAGCAGTTCAAGGCAAGCCTGATCACAGAAATAATTCAGAAAAACAAACAGAATTAAAATAATTTTTGAAGTATCCTTTATAACACAAAGCAATACTATTCAATAGGCTATAGGGTATCACAACATGTAATTGCCAGGAAAATATGTTGTAAATTTCGAAGTTTGTCCCTTCCAACTCATTATGTTGTTTTAATTATTGTTGGTTTAACTTAAAAAAGTAAGTTACCTGCTTGCCTTTTAAGTTCATTGAAATTAAAAATTTCAGTTAATACAATGGAGATTGGTTTAATAAATAGAAACTCAAAATAGTTTGTTATCTGAACCACATTAATTACCCTATCTAGGTTGATTTGACAAAAGACCAAAGAAAATTGAAAAATCATGAAAATATATTTTTTTTACAGTGAGTATAAAGTCTTTTTGTACTGGTTTTAGGCACTCTGAAGGCCTAATAAAATGTCCATGTTGCCAAATGATAAAAGAAAAAATAAATGAATTTCACTAGTGTTAACTACCCCATGAGTAGGCTATTTATTTGACAGCATTATCCTAACAAACAGAAACCATTCCCATAATGATAGTATTTGATTCCCGTTCCATGGTTTTATGTTTTGTTCAAAAATTGTTAGCTGCTGATAATCCAAGAAATCACAAAGCGACACATTCCGAGCTTCTGTACTGTACAATTCCTGTTTCTTGTTCTCCTTGAGAATCCTTTTGTAGGCCTATAAACACAGAAATTGGAATTCTGTTTTACCTCCTTTGAAGCCCCTCATTTGCTCATTGTGTGGGTATCTATAATTAAAGCCTTGAAGCTTTTCAGCTCTTGTTTTCAAAGCGCCAATGCAAAGTTACAGACCTCAGCAGTATTTTGGGACAGAACGTTCTGGGTTTTCCGACTTGAATGTCACTGTGGTTTCCAAACCGGCAACAGGAAAGGTGAAGAAGACTGCAGGTGTTTGAGAAGAAGAGACCCGAGCAACAGACAAGAGGATTAACGCAAGCGGTTAGACATTTTGAACGGTGTAGGCTACATACTCGGCCGTTTCCTCAAATATGACACTATTTTGAGAAATACCGCGGAGCTTTTATATTTTCCTCCTGCTTCAATGGCTTCCTTTTGTGGAGTTGAGGAACTGAAAATAATCGTGACACCTATCAGGACGTAAATTAGCCTACATTAAAGTTGACGTTCAACTAAAATATATACACCCCCCTCAGATGAATTACTGACTGACTTGGTTTGACGAAAATGGCCGTGTTTGCAAAATCGTTATTCTTGCGATGCCCCTGAAAGCTCGGTGGAAATTAGAAGGTCCCTGTTCACTTTCAGCCAACATTAACATTTGTCAGGTGTTATTAGCATGCGTCAACATTTGAGTTGGAAAACGTAAAGGTTCAGCGGGGTCCTACATGAACAATGTATACCAACAGCAAAACGAGTAAATAAAGATTTAGATTTAAATAGCACCGCGTGTTCTGAAGGCGAACAAATATATCTGGTGTTTTAGGGAGAAAAATAACACTGTGGGAAATCTTACATTTAAATACTGAATAGCCTATTTAGTTTAGACCTATTTTTAATATTAGTAATTCAACGTGGAGCTTTTTTAGTTGAGTTTATGCAATTGTATGTAGGCCTGTAAATGTATGCTTTATACCTAATGTAAGATAGTAGAAAAAATACCTTCACTTCAATCCTTACTTTTTATTTAAATGCACTATTGTTTGACACCTCATTTAATTTAGCATATCTTTGAATATTAATATAATTTTCTGAAATATAGCCTAGTTATTTTTTCCTCGATCGCATAAAAAAGACAACAAAAAATACATAGGCCTATTATAACAAATTAAAATACAGACCTGGTTTATATAATATATTATTTATTTAAAATAATAATACCACAACATATTTGTTGTCTTATACACTTCAGAATATTTCAATAATAATGTTTAAAATAAATATTAAATGTATGATATCATGTGAAAAACTAAACTAATGCTGCCACCTAGTGGTCATACTGTGACCTCAGTGAGTGACGTCAAAGACTGGTGATTTGTAAAACATTTATAGCCTTCTAATCAGTTTCGAATAGTTTGTTGCAAAATTCACGATTCGACTGTTTAAAGATGTCCTTCTTTAACATGATCAAGCTATATTTTTTATTATATAGCCAAACAAGTAATTAAATCTGACATGCCCTGCACTGTTGAGAAAAAATAAGTAAAGAGAGCTACATTTGAATGATTTACATTTGAAGATAAAATTCAGTTAGTGATAAGTTTATATGATTTGGGTTGGTATAGAATGTAGATGATTTTATCAGCATAGCAGTTGGGGGTTGTGATTGTTGAAGGGGTTATGACCTGATGATGACCCCCATCCCGTGTGTGTGTGTGTGTGTGTGTGTGTGTGTGTGTGTGTGTGTGTGTGTGTGTGTGTGTGTGTGTGTGTGTGTGTGTGTGTGTGTGTGTGTGTGTGTGTGTGTGTGTGTGTGTGTGTGTGTGTGTGTGTGTGTGTGTGTGTGTGTGTGTGTGTGTGTGTGTGTGTGTGTGTGTGTGTGTGTGTGTCTTATTAGCACCTAATGATGCAGACGGGACAATCTCCCTGTTCCAAAACATTGAGTCTGGCTGCAGTAGAGCTGATTTACAGGGCCTTGCAGCAGCACTCAGGGCTGAAGGATGGAGGTTTTTCACTCATATTCTGCTCTCTGTCCTCCTCCTTTCTCTGTCTTTCATTTTTTTTTGGATGGAGGAAACAGAGGCTCTATTATAGCGATTAGTATAGAGAATGCTTTCTAATGCTCGCAAGTTTGTGGGGAAAAAAAGAACCTGTAGAACAAATGGAGAAAGTGTTCAGAAAGTTAGACATATATAAGTTATAAGTTATCACATAAGTTATATATATATATATATATATATATAGTATTATTTGAAGTATTATAGAATTATACTGAAAGTTACTGAAGGTGATCACTGAGTTTCATGAGGGCATGAAGGCAACTGTACACTCTGAAGGCACTTGCTCTGAAGAGTTCCAGATAAGGTGTGGAGTAAAGCAGGGATGTGTCCTTGCTCCTACCCTTTTCGGAATTTTCTTCTCTGCCCTACTACGCCGTGCCTTCCCTGATGACTCAGGTATCCTGCTACACACCCGCAGCTCAGGAAAGCTGTTCAATCTGGCCAGACTGCGGGCAAAGACTAAAGTACGCCATGTTCTGGTACGTGAGCTGCTTTATGCTGATGATGCTGCCTTTGTTGCCCACTCAGAGGTAGATCTACAACTACTCTGCTCATCTTTTGCCGCTGCATGTCTAGAGTTTGGTTTGCAGATCAGTCAAAAAAAAACAGTTATCCTTGCCCAACCTGCAACCCTGAACCCTACAGTATACATTAACAACACACCTCTATCTGTGGTAGACAAATTCACCTACCTGGGTTCCACAGTATCAAACAACAATAACCTTGACGCAGAGCTTGACATGCGCATTGGGAGGGCATCATCGGTGTTTGGAAAATTGAGCAAGCGTGTCTGGCACAACAAGAACCTCTCATTGCTCCTCAAAGTCCGTGTGTATCATGCATGTGTACTTAGCACCTTGCTATATGCAAGTGAGACATGGACAACTTACAGGAGGCACGAACATCGCCTCAACGCCTTCCATTTTCGCTGCCTCCGCTCCATACTGGGTGTATGCTGGAAGGACCATGTGCCAAACTCTGTCATACTTGGGAGAACTGGTTCCAGTGACCTGTACACCATCCTTCGTGAACGCCACCTCCGTTGGATTGGACATATCTATCGAATGAAGGACACCCGCCTCCCAAAAATCTTGCTGTATGGCGAGCTGGCAAATGCCCCCCGCAAACATGGTCGCCCCCATCTACGTTTTAAAGATGTCATTAAGAGGGATCTTCAGGCCTTCTCCATCAACCTGGACAACTGGGAGGCACTTGCAATTGACAGACCCAACTGGCGTGCAGCAATTGACAACGGCCGCAGGGACTCTCAGGAGTCCTATAAGTCATTTCTGGAAGAGAGAAGCTCAAAACGGGAAGCAGTTCGTCGCACTCGACATGAACGGCCATAGTAGTATTATTTGAACCCCCTGCTATTTTGCAAGTTCTCCCACTTAGAAATCATGGAGGGGTCTGAAATTGTCATCGTAGGTGCATGTCCACTGAGAGAGACATAATCTAAAAAATCCAGAAATCACAATGTAAATCACAATTTTTTAACTATTTATTTGTATGATACAGCTGCAAATAAGTATTTGAACACCTGTCTAACAGCTAGAATTCTGACCCTCAAAGACCTGTTAGTCTGCCTTTAAAATGTCCTCCACTCCATTTATTATCCTAAATTAGATGCACCTGTTTGAGGTTAGCTGCATAAAGACACCTGTCCACCCCATACAATCGGTAAGAACCCAACTACTAACATGGCCAAGACCAAAGAGCTGTCCAAAGACACTAGAGACAAAATTGTACACCTCCACAAGGCTGGAAAGGGCTACGGGGAAATTGCCAAACAGCTTGGTGAAAAAAGGTCCACTGTTGGAGCAATCATTAGAAAATGGAAGAAGCTAAACATGACTGTCAATCTCCCTCGGACTGGGGCTCCATGCAAGATCTCACCTTGTGGGATCTCAATGATCCTAAGAAAGGTGAGAAATCAGCCCAGAACTACACGGGAGGAGCTGGTCAATGACCTGAAAAGAGCTGGGACCACCGTTTCCAAGGTTACTGTTGGTAATACACTAAGATGTCATGGTTTGAAATCACGCATGGCACGGAAGGTTCCCCTGCTTAAACCAGCACATGTCCAGGCCCGTCTTAAGTTTGCCAATGACCATTTGGATGATCCAGAGGAGTCATGGGAGAAAGTCATGTGGTCAGATGAGACCAAAATATAACTTTTTGGTCATAATTCCACTAAACGTGTTTGGAGGAAGAAGAATGATGAGGACCATCCCAAGAACACCATCCCTACTGTGAAGCATGGGGGTGGTAGCATCATGCTTTGGGGGTGTTTTTCTGCACATGGGACAGGGCGACTGCACTGTATTAAGGAGGGGATGACCGGGGCCATGTATTGGGAGATTTTGGGGAACAACCTCCTTCCCTCAGTTAGAGCATTGATGATGGTTCGAGGCTGGGTCTTCCAACATGACAATGACCCGAAGCACACAGCCAGGAGAACCAAAGAGTGGCTCTGTAAGAAGCATATCAAGGTTCTGGCGTGGCTTAGCCAGTCTCCAGACCTAAACCCAATATAGAATCTTTGGAGGGAGCTCAAACTCCGTGTTTCTCAGCGGCAGGCCAGAAACCTGACTGATCTAGAGAAGATCTGTGTGGAGGAGTGGGCCAAAATCCCTCCTGCAGTGTGAGCAAACCTGGTGAAAAACTACAGGAAACGTTTGACCTCTGTAATTGCAAACAAAGGCTACTGTACCAAATAGTAACATTGATTTTCTCAGGTGTTCAAATACTTATTTGCAGCTGTATCATACAAATAAATAGTTAAAAAATCATACATTGTGATTTCTGGATTTTTTTTTTATAGATTATGTCTCTCACAGTGGACATGCATCTACGACGACAATTTCAGACCCCTCCATGATTTCTAAGTGGGAGAACTTGCAAAATAGCAGGGTGTTCAAATACTTATTTTCCTCACTGTATATATATATATATATATATATATATATATATATATATATATATGAGAGAGAGAGAGAGAGAGAGAGAGAGAGAGAGTTATTAATCTTATGTATTAGTGCTGTCAAATCAATTAATTGCATAAACGTGTGTGTGTGTAATCAATTTTACAGCAATAATATTCACCAATCAGCCATAACATTATGAAATGAATAACACTGATTATCTCTTCATCACGGCACCTGTTAGTGGGTGGGATATATTAGGCAGCAAGTTAACATTTTGTCCTCAAAGATTGTGTTTAAAGCAGGAAAAATGGGCAAGCGTACACTGTTATCCCTGAAATTGTTTTAATTCAAATTATTTAGGTACAATAAACATAAACTCCAACAGATTTGTTCAATGACTAAATGTTTTTCGTTTGTTGTACGATTTGTATGATTTTTTTCATTCTATTTAATTGTTTAGATTAAATGTACTTAAAGAAGCCTATTTTTGTCGGTTGTCAATACAACGCAATACAAGGAAGATGCTGATTGGCTCTTTGAACTGAAGTCAGGCATGGACGCAGCTGCACGCATTTTTATCAACGTTTGCTTCAGTATAGGCCTTGTAACTTTACATTTTGGTCTCAAACAGCTAATACATTATTAATCCCTAATAAATTAGATGTATAACAGTTAGCCAGTAAAACAAAATGTAAATTTAGGCTGTGTTTACACTCAAAAAATTATTTTACGATACTGTTGACTTTATTTAAACAATTTATTTTGTTTAAGGTTTTCATTTTGAAATAACTAAATAAATCAACAGAAGATAAAAGAAGACATTAAATCTCTGAAGATCTCAGCAGAGGAGGATTAAACAACTCCACCAACAGCATTACCAGCTTCACACATCACTAACCAGACTGGCTTTATTTCTGTCTGACCATGATGGTGATGAGTGTTTGTTTTAGTTGACCCTTGGCTCTTTAACATTAGTTTTTTTCTTTTCTTTGGCTGCTTTAACTGTGTGTTTAAAAAAACACTTTAGTTATGCCAAGACAAGCCAAAGAGAAAATGTGATCAGGTGACTTTGACTTACTGTATTGATGATGATGACATCATCATGTAGAAGCTGAATCACTAATCTCAATCACACTAAAATGTTCTGTTTATAGAGGTAATGTGTTAACAATTTTGTGTTTACGTGATGTTATTAATGTTATTCTATAACACGAGATCCAGAACTGTTATGGTAATTGAATAATATTCAAGATTTTAAAACCATGTAGTGCTCAAAAGGTTTAAATCTACGGCATTACTTAAACACATGCAGACATCAAGAATCTGCGTATGAATCTCAACAATGGTGACAATGAAAAGCTTCATGCTGCAGTGCATGCAGGGTACCACCAATCAAAACTCCCCCATGGCTCCCAGCATGCATTGCGGCAAGAGCCCAACTAAAACGAACACTCATCTGCATCATGGTGACCTAAAATTTAAGTTAGTTTGTTAGTTCAATTAACTAAAAGTTTTTAATTAAATGCTGTTGAAATCTTAAGTACATTAAACTGGAAATGTTTTGTTTTTTCAACAAGACAAAATAAACTTTTTTAGGGCAACGAGTTTCCATAAATTGTTTAAGTTCAATCAACCTGTATAAGCTTACAGTGTAAGGATTTGAGCGAGTTTGACAAGGGCCAAATTGTGATGGCTAGACGACTGGGTCAGAGCATCTCCAAAACTGCTGCTCTTGTGGGGTGTTCCCGGTCTGCAGTGGTCAGTATCTATCAAAAGTGGTCCAAAGAAGGAACAGTGGTGAACCGGCGACTGGGTCATGGGTGACCAAGGCTCATTGATGCACGTGGGGAGCGAAGACTGGCCCGTGTGGTCCGATCAAACAGACGAGCTACTGTAGCTCAAATTACTCAAGAAGTTAATGCTGGTTCTGATAGAAAGGTGTCAGAATAGTACAAATGGGGCTACTGGGAAACCTTGGACCGTGGCATCCATGTGAATGTTACTTTGAGGCATACAACTTACCTAAGCATTGTTGCAGACCATGTGCACCCTTTCATGGAAACGGTATTCCCTGGTGGCTGTGGCCTGGTGGCTGGCTGTGGATAATGCGCCCTGCCACAAAGCAAAAATGGTTCAGGAATGGTTTGAGGAGCACAACAACGAGTTTGAGGTGTTGACTCCAAATTCCCCAGATCTCAATCCAATCGAGCATCTGTGGGATGTGCTGAACAAACAAGTCCGATCCATGGAGGCCCCACCTCGCAACTTACAGGACTAAAAGAATCTGCTGCTAACATCTTGGTGCCAGATACCACAGCACTGCTTCAGGGGTCTAGTGGAGTCCATGCCTCGATGGGTTAGGGCTGTTTTGGCAGCAAAAGGTGGGACAACACAATATTAGGTCAAAATATTTTGCCTGTATGTAATAATACATCTATCTATCTATTATTATTATATTTTTTGTTTGTGTGTATTTTCCGTTTCCGTTTTCATTTTCATTTTAGTTAAAGGTTTAGTCATTTTAATTTAGTATCATTTTTATTAGCCTATAGTTATTGTTTTTTATGTCTATATAGTTTTTAAGAATGTTTATGTGTCTGTGTGTGTGTATATATATATATATATATATATATATATATATATATATATATATATATATATATATATATATATATATATATATATATATATATATATATATATATATATACAGTATATATTATTAGCCTATTATTTAATTTTTTTTCAGTTAATGTTTATTTTATTTCAAGTAACAAAAAATATTTTTAGTTTTAGATAACTCTAATAACACTGGTCAGAACAGACCACCGACAAAGAATCAAGGAAAAAAGCTAAATTATTAATATTTTTTAAAAATGTAAACTTGCCTACAATTTTTTTTGTGTATACAGAGTACATGATCTCTACCACTAGGTGGCAATATATATCTGGAAAAGGCATTGCTTTACCAAGACAACGTTCATATTTTTTAATAACACTGTAATCAACATCAGTAAAAAAAAAAAAAAGTTCGTTACATTACATAATTATTACTTAAATTCTATGAAATATTAAAACTAATTTATTCATATTTTAGAAATGTAATGCACAAAAGTTGTAAATTCTCATTAAACACTCTAATTTGAACTACTGTACGATCTCAGTCTGCCAAAGAAATGTTCAAGGGAACACATTATTTCTAATTCATGTGCCATTAAACAACTTGCATGGACTTTTCATGTGTTTTACCAAGGTTGAATAATTTACAACCAAATTACATTTTGCCGACAGAGAGAGAAAAAGGAAAATGCTTATATGTGATAAAGTCCAACAAAATCTCTGACAACTGAGACTCACTATATGGGAAGGTCACTGGATTCCTTTGTGCATCTCGCCGGCTGTGTTTCGGTTAGCGAGGAAGATGAACCTCCAGTGGTGGAAACATGCCTGTCCGAGTGCCTGAAGCTGCCCTTTGACCCACAGCTTTATTTAGGACCAAATATGACAGAGGGATGAACAAAAGAGAAATACCCATCCACCTACTGTCGGAGTCTCCGGTCCGAGATCCGTCTTAGCAAATGGTCAGTCGAACAAGTCCATTAGATGGATCATTCTTCAAAGCTCTGATGCAGTTTTGATTTGTCTTTATTAATGCTTTAATTGTAAAGCTAAATTATAAATGTAATATTTGAGAAGTTGAGCAAAAGAGAGGTGAATAAATAATACATAACCATATAGCATCTCTTCACGTAGCCTATTTGGTTTAACAATGACTCGTAGGCTACATTTTGATCCATTGATTTACAGTCTCAACGCGGCCTGAACCGAATGATGTGTGCTAAAAAGTCATGGATTCTCTTTCTGTCTGACAGGTGTATTCTCAATTAAATAATAATTTTCTTCTTGTTTACACTTTTGACGGACCGAAACATATACGAAGGAAGCATCCAAAATGCATGCATGAAATTAAAAATGAAACGCAGCAGCTCCAAATGAAGTCCCCTGCCTCAAAAAATGCAAAATTCAGAGGAGAAATATCTGACAGTACTGGAAACTGCCAACAGGACTGCAGGTGAAGGGGTGGTTAATATTTGACTTTCGTCCTGGGAAACAAATTCAGCAAACATTTGTTATGTTTTGCAAGCAGTAGTCATTATCGTTTTCAAAGACATGTACTGTTTCTTGTCAGTTGATGTGTCGAAACCAGTTTACTTTTAAAAAAAATAAAGCAGTTATATTTAGTAAGATTAATATGTGCAGGATTAACTTTCTGCAAGTTATGAAACGAATGGGTTCCCTTAGACTGCCTAGATTGTGTACTCCAGGATTTAAATAATAATAATAAAACACATTTAAACATTTTAATTTACTGGAGTTTTACTGTAATTTACTGGAAGCCATATCACTATCAATAACACAAACATGTCACAAACTCATATTATAGCAAATCTCCAGAGAGAAAAAAGATCTCTAAAAACAAGCTGTCTTCATGTTTTTTTTTCCACTTTAAACTCTAGATATTTCATATAAAAAGTTGTCAACCTATTGAAAACAAATTTGCATTTTCTTTTTCTTAAAACGACTGTGTTGATGAGTGTAAACGTTAATAGCACTCTGTAATCTAACTTTTGCCCTTAATGACATTTTTGAAATGCTGTTGAAACACATGTAGCCTACATTCGTAAAAGAATACATAGGCTACACCTTTTTCTTTGACCCCCCTTAATGGGTTCAACCCTTCCCTACCGATCAACACCGTATCCATGAAACCGTAACCTGAAGTGTTTAATGAAATTCTGTAGTGTGAACTGACCGCCTTTTTAAAGGGATAGTTCACCCCAAAATGAAAATTTTGTCATTAGCCTACTTACTCACCCTCGAATTCCAAACCTCTATTTGTTTGTTTCTCTTCTTCTGTTGAACATAAAAAGAAGATATTTAAAATAATATTGGTAACCAGACAGTTGAAAGCACCCAATGAAAAAAAATAAATAAATACTATGGCTAGTCAATGGGTGCCGTCAACTTACCAACGTTCTTCAAAATATCTTATTTTGTGTAATTTTAGAAAGAAATTAATTTGGAACGACATGACGATGGTGAGTTGCCTAAATGATGACAACATTTTCATTTTGGGGTGAACTGTCTCTTTAAAGTAGGCTTACCAATAATTACCGTTTATCATAGTTACTTTAACAACAATAGATCATTTTGGCGACTACGTTATAGATCACATAACATACGTAGGGAAAATAGCCTATTCAAAGTCAAAGTTTTTCAGTATATTATTCTCTGTAAGTAGCCTATGGAAAATAAGAACACTGTCAAAAAAAAGAAAAGAATGTTCTTGTACTAGAAAAACATTAATTACTTATAGACAAACATTCATTGAGGCAGAAGGCAATTGCTTTTGTTTGAGCATTTTTCTTCTTTTTTCCTTTTTAATCGATGGTCTGCTTTTTTTAATGAGACATACGATATGCACGAAGCATGTTGGACTTGACAGGATCAGTCACCGGTGGCAAGTGTGCTGATACATCAAGGATACCACCTTTTACCCTGACAATTCTGCAAACTCAGGAGGCCAATTAACACCTTCACAATGAGAGCGCGGAATCCTCCCTCGTGAGCAGAAGAGCTCAGCGCGCGGCTGTGCTGGTGCGCGTGGCGGAGAATGGAAAAGCGCGGGAAACTCGCAGGTAAAGTTCTCCTCAGGGTAATTGTGGCGAGACCTCAGGCGAGATTCGGCTGAGGCGATGCGTTTTTTCTTTCTTTCTCCTTTTGTTTTTGCTTTTTTTCTGTCGGATGTTTTCCCCATTGTGGTTCGAATTAAGTCACATGAATTAAATATTAAACGCACATCAGAAAATATTCATTTAAAGGTAAGATTTCTGTCAGGGGAACCGTCTCAACTCAATTGATATTCTTCGGACTTATGGTTAATGCATATTCATTCATCAAAACGATCATTAAATGAAATGAGGCGTAGGTACTAAGATTTCCTTCTGTTAGTTGACATTTTTTGAAGCTAATTTAATAGAAACAAGAGCATCTTTTCAAAATGCAATTAAATAAGGGATAATATACATTATCGCACAAATAAACGTCATTATCCATACCCTACAGCTACTTATTAATAAATTCATGTAGGCTAGGCTACATAAAATATTTATTTGAGTTTAAATTATTTTGCCTTATTTGTAGAAACCAGGGAGAGACGTTGGCCAGCAACAGTCATCATGTGACCAGTGAATGTCAAGATTGACCAGGTTTGATAAGAATCAATGATTACAAAATCAAACTAAAAATATATTTAGCTAAAAGAAAATAAAGCCTATTCTATGGCTATCAAAGAAAATATATAGGCCTATAACTGACCATTACATACAGCTGTCGTAATTTCAGTTTTATATTATACAGTACACTCAATATTGCACAATAAAGCATTTTAAGCTGGTATTCTAAAAGCTGTTTCACTGTTTGCCAGGTTCACATTAATATCCTTGTCACATCACTATGGAGCAATGACAGAAATCTGAGGAAACAAACCAGGACAGGTGAGAGACGTTCGGTTGTCTTCTCTATTCTAAAATCTGACGTGGTGTGAGTTGACATGGAGGAGCCATTGTGTCCCATAAAAAGACATCTCAAGACCCTCTGCTCTTTGGATAGAATGTAAATTAGATCCTGGGGAATGTACTGGGAGAACGGCATCGGGGGGGTGACCACCGGCAGCCGGGGTCGCCATCCATCACGGCAACTTGGGCCCGGTGTGGTGGACAAGCTCGGCACAGGCCAAGAAACCTGAGCCACTACAAGACAAACACATGCTCCCTCCAAAATAACAATGGGCTCCAGTGACACACGCTGCCTGCTGTCAGAGCTTCAGTGCAGGCTCACGACACCTGACATTGTTATATTGAGCGTATAGTGTTACCAGACCCACAGTTAGAACAGACGAAGGAACAAATGCTATCGACCAAAGATAATTGCAAGTGACAACTTTAGAAGACAATCCTCTGGTCTTTTTAGGTAGGAGCTTGTGATACAGAAACTTAAAAGAGTAGCAAATAAGGACAGCAGAGAGCAGTCTAAATATATGTCAGTTTGGGTGACAAGGCACTAAATACTTTACACTTCACCGTCTATAGCCTTATTTTATAGTCATGTTCCCCATGTACATACTATGTACTTATTATAGCAATTACAATAACTGGGTAATGGACCCCTAAACCTAACCTTAACCCATGTAGTTACCTTATATTACCCAGTACTTTCTTAGTACACTGCAAGTACATAAGTGCATGTAGGCTACTGTAAAATAAAATGCAACCGGATTCTTTTGTGAATAGAAAATACTGTCACTTTTGAGATGTATATACAAACTAACTTAATATATAATATGTTAAAAGCAAAGCCAAATTTAGGACATTGTTACGCATTCACTGGCATATGACACAACCTTCATTAGCTCCTGTTTTGAGCTCAGTCCAAAATGTGTCTTCTCTTGGGCGAGAAACTTTTTTGCCAGTCAATTACTAGACCACAGCTATAGATTGATGTAAAACTGCCAGTTGAGTTCATTTGAAACATCACAAGCCCTCAGGCCTTGTCTACACCTGGTATTAAGATGCGTTTTGGTCGATCGGATCACAAATGGACGATGCTAAATACAGGTGCTAAATGGGGTCTAAAAGGTTTTGAGCTTGTCCACTTTCAACCACTTTCAGAGTCGAAAACACATTTGACCGGCTTGCTTTCATAGTGTAGATGCTCATGTGGTCGAATGTGAACAGCCACAAAAGATCGCCTAGGCTGCGTACCATTTCGCATACTATCCGTCCTAAATAGTATTTGTATTTCCCAAATCCAAAAAATGAGTATTCCAAAGATACTTAGGTGGTCTACTATTTCCGAAGTGCAAATAGACGGCAACTTTAATGGCTGATATTGCCCACAACCCATTGCAAGTTGGACGAGGATTCGATTAGAACTACAAACGCGGATAAAAAGTGTTAAAAAACTACAAACATGACGGATGTGAGAGTCCGACGGTTAAGTAGAGAGGTTTAGATTAAGGAGCTTGAGTGATCAATTATCCATATTTAACCTGACTAAAAGATATTTATTCAATGTTATCCACATTATATTTCACCTGCAGCAGCATTGTGAACTTTTGTAATGATACATTTGGCCATTAACTTTTAAATGCATCATTATAAGACCCATCAATGGCAGAAATGAAATTGAATGTGGAGGATTTTAACTGTGGCGATGATTGACAGGGCAGTTTAAACGGTGACGGGATGCACGTAACTAAGCGACAGAGTCCGTTAAAGATGACGAAGTAGTCCCAAAGCTTGCATGCTCTTCTGCTACACACTTAAAGTTATGCACTTTTTCTTCACAAAAAGAGTGCATACTTTTAGGTCGTAGTATAAGTAGGCGAATTGGGACGCAGCACTACTCTCCGCCTACTGACCTAATGCGTAAACATTAAGGGAAGCGCGCTAGCCAAATGAATTCAAAGAGGAATTATGTGCACATCCAACAAACTTTTTGAAGGTGCTCAGTCAAATGAAGCATTTAACTCTGCCATTACTGCTCCCAAGGATTTATTTAAAAGGAAACAACGTTTCGAAGCGCGCTACCAAGACAAGATTTTAACTTTGTCGGCTGAAGACCCAAATTTGGTTTGAAAAACGTACCAAGCAAAATGTTCTCTCACCATTCCTGATTTCTAAAGCCCAAAGTATTCTTCTCCCGTCCACGTCTGCACACCGTCCACTTGACGTAATTATAGTCATCAGGTCACCCTGTCCGCGTGCAGCCCAATTTTTGATGCGCAAGAAAGACAGAAGAGTCCACTAAGTGGCAATACACTAGGGCTGCAACGACGCGTCGACATCATCGATGACGTCGACTACGAAAATACGTAGACGTGCGTGAAATGCGTCGACGCGTCGGCATCACATTATTTACGTTCTAGAATAGAACAGAAGATCTAGAATAATGGCGGCTTCTGCTCCCGGGCATAGTGAAAAAGTTAATTTATCATATAAAGCCAGACCGCAACATTCAAAAGTGTGGGAGTACTTTAAACAGAAGCCGAATAAAACTGCTTTGTTCGCTCTGTAACGCCGGTTTCACACTGCACGCGGTGGCAGAGCAGGAGCTGTGTGTGTGTGTGGAGAGCGGGAGCCGTTTCACACTGCCAGTGTTCGTCTCGCAGCTGAACCGTGGCGCGTGTATTGCAAATACAGACGAATATTGTCCATTCGGTCAAATTTTCCAGTGTTCTTCTCCAACCCCAGCACGTCTCGTGCTTTTATTTATTATGGGCTGCATATATCTGCTTCAAATGCGACCGGGTTCCCTTCTGTCCCAAACACATATGCATAATAACATGCTGTATAAAGGTAGTTTAAATGATTAAAGTAACATTAAAGTTAAGATATGCCTCTAGTTTTAATCATTTAAATGTGTCTTTGAAGTTTGGGTAAAAACTTCTGGCAGCTTTAGTCGTTGTTTTTGCACATGTAGGCTATATCTTCAAAGTAGACGACTAGTTATACTATATTAAAAATATGCTGAAAGCTTCTGTATGTGAACCTTTTGCAGATAAATACAAGTGCATTTTCGTTTACTATTGACACAAATCAATAAGTAAATCATACTCAACTACTATAGTAAACAACTTTTCCTAATTAGGCCTACTCTGTATATATTTTATGATTAATAGTATCATTATATACTACATTATATTCAGCCACTGCTGAAATCTACCCGCATTTGGCGGGTTGGTGGGTGTTAATGTCAAGCCCCGATCTGTATCCCTCGTCTACTTGTGATCCGATCAACCAAAAAGCATCTAAATACCAGGTGTAAACAGGACAGCAGATGAACACATAAGTGACATGATGTTTGACCATAGACCATAAGAAAATATGGATGATGCGACTTCATTCGCTTCCACTGAAGAAAAGTGAAGCCTCTGGCGGTCCGAATATGGCCCGAATATGGCCGTCAATCTCCACTGTCAATCATGACGTCACACTCCCCGTTTTTATAGCATCAAATAGCTAACTAAAAGCAAACTTATAAAAAAAAAACCAGAACACTTGAAACGAAATCAGCGTGATAAAAACTGCCTAAAATGACAGAAACCAACTTTGGGAAAAAATTATACTATGACGTAGGGCTGTACGATAAATCGAAAAATAACCGAAACCGACATTCAGAACCTCTAACCGACCTTTTTTTCCCATGTCGGTTATTTCGGTTTTCACGTGACTCCGCCCCATCAGTTACATCAAGGGCAGTTTGCAGGCACACAGAGATGCAGGAGCAGTTATCTGTTTTTATAGATGCCCAGAATCACTATAGTAACTGCATGTTTTACACCGTTTTTATACAGGTCAGTTAATTGCTGTTCTTATAGCCTATGCGCTGACACACACACACACACACACACACACACACACAGAGAGAGAGACGGCACACGCAACCCCCGAAGCCGCTTTCACTTTCGTGCTCATGAAGTTTGTCAAGTATGCGTTTAAAGGCTAGCCAGTTTCAACATTTAAAGGGATTGTGCACTATTCAAAAACAACAATACAGAAAACGTATCCGTTCAGTGCTCAGCTTTTTTCTGTGACACACAGGGCCGAGCCGTGTCGCGTCTCTGACAATGCGCGCGTGCGCCCTGAAGGCAGACTCTTTCACCTGCGTCCTCCCAAAGCTTGACATTTGTATGTGGTTTAAGCCCTACCAGTTTGAACATTAAAGCGAGTTTCGACCATCAGATGTGTATTATGTTGAACTAATGCCTGATATATTGTGACAAACGAGCACTCAGACAGAAGCTCGCACAACACGTGAAGATCGCGCGCAGAGGAGTGCAGAAACGCAGTGTCAACACTGTCCTGTGACTAAAGTAAAGTCACTAAAGTAGCTTAGAAACTCAACCGTTATTGGCATACATTTTAATACCTTTGAAGTAAGTACAAACCACAGCTTCATAATGAATAGAGACGGTATGAGTAATTCACACACACAATCACTCTCTCATCAATGCATTCAAATAAATGTAATGTAGGCCTACTGTGCAAATTTATCTGTATCTGATGTACAACAAGCAGAAATCTGCCCCATAGACAATCACAAACTGCTGAAAGTCAACCATTTCCTTCAAGTATTTTAAAATCACAAAGAAATGCACTTTTTCAATAGAAAAAAAAAATCCACCTTTAATAGTAGAAATATTTACAGTACAAACCTTATCAGTGAACCTTATGAGGGCAAAAAAAAAAAAAAGCAAAATAATTGTTCATTAATCGTAATTGAGGTCAAATGTTCATTTAATCAAGGTTTTTATTTTTGGTCAAATCGTTACAGCCCTACTATGACGTGTAATTTGATTGTTTAGTTTGTCTCGCATCCATTAGAACCACCGCGATCGAGGCGTTAACTTCAGTTTTTAACAGAAATGCTGCAGGCTTGTATGTAATAGGGATGAAACGGTATGGAAATTTCACATCACGATTATAGTGACCCAAATTATCACGGTTATCAATATTATCAAGGTTTTCTTCAAATGAGATGAAAGTGTTCAAAAAGAACAGATGCACACACTTAAAACATTTCAACAAGTTTTATATTTGAAAATCAACAAACAACAAATAAATCAAGCAGCTCTATGCACTTTTTTAAGATAGATTCTATTCTGTGGGATTTCCTTCCTTATAATGGCCGTCCTCAAATGCAACGCATAACGCATAAATCATAATAATTTGGTGTAAATATAATCTCTAATATTATCTCTGTAAATATATTCTCAAGCAATATTCTCATCAGTGTTCTTTCAGATATTATGCATTTAAATCTAGCATATTTTGTGTAAGAGCCCAAACAGTATCCTACTGAAATAATGCAAAAACCACATTTCCATGGTTTTGACAGATTAGACAGTTTATTTGATTAAATATCAAAATGTGTGCATCATACCTGACACCTAGATGAACAATTTACAGTCAGTTTTATGACTGTCATTCTCTTCAAATGCTATTGAAGTTTGAAACGTGTATAACGTTACCAATGTTGTATGTAACTTTAGAGACAGTCCCTTAATTCGCCAACTTTATTATGCCAGTCATATCAGATGCGCTGTGGTTCTGCTGTGTTTGTTTGAAACACTTTTCGCTGCTGAAATAGAAAAAAAACAGTCAACCACTGTATGATGAGTGAATCTCCTGCATACATCGCACGTTTATCTCTGCTTTGAGTGCAGATTTCAGCGAGTTAGAGCGGCGCGCTCTGAACAAAACTCTGGTTAATCTGAATGCCTCTGATTATGAGACATTGCATTCATAAACTCAATAGAAACACGTGTGAGTGGTTATAATGAGCAACACGATTATAACGGATGGCTTTTGAGAAGACTATAATAAGTTCAAAAAGTTCGCCAAAGTGGCTAGTGTGCAGCCGAAATAACGTTACACCCGCAAATGGCGGTTGTTAATGTCAAGCCCTGATTATTATTCCTTAAATGTCACCCTAGTCTTGTTTGAATTTGTTCGTTTGCTTCACGTTATTATTTCCCAGACTTAGTTTTGGTATTGAGGTTAAAGTCCACTTGCCTTGTGTTTGTAGTTTTGAAGTGTTTCCCCCGATTACAGCGACTTTCTTCTGGCATGTTCTGCAGGCATGGTGACCATCTTCGATTAAGTTTCCCTCAGGACTTTTGTAAAAGCCAAAATATGACCACGCCTCAGATTTGGTCCTTTTAGAAGTCTGAACAATCTCCCGCCGGCGCTGTCACTGCCTTCTAGGGCTGCAACGACGGCGTCGGCGGCACATTATTTACGTTCTAGAATGGAACAGAAGATCTAGAATAATGGCAGCTTCTGCTCCCGGGCATAGTGAAAATGATCATTTATCATATAAAGCCAGGCGGCGACATTCAAAAGTGTGGGAGTACTTTAAACAGAAGCCGAAAAAAACTGTACTTTGTTCGCTCTGTAACGCCGGTTTCACACTGCGCGCGGTGGCAGAGCAGGAGCTGTGTGTGTGTGTGGAGAGCGGGAGCGTTCACACTGCCAGTCAGTAGCTGTGTCTCATTTCATTTAATTTTGAAGGCTGCATCCTCTGGAGGACACATCCTATGAAGGATGCGGTATACGGAGAGTCCTTAATCAGAATTAAACGAGACGTCCTCCGTAGGACACACAGGCAGGAAGTATCACGTTGCTATGCCAACACGTTCACCGTGGAGTTGCGCTCTCACACCAGTTAAATTAATGAAAATTATTTATAACTTGAAAATGACTATGAAATGTTTTGCCTTGACAGCAAAGTACTGTTCTAAACGTTTAAAAAAAAAAAATCACAACACTTGTAATCCTGTTTACCACAACTATCTATTTGAGGTATATATACAGCTTAAAAACAAAAACAAGCTTTAAACTACTTAAGTTTAAACACCACATCTTCGCTTGCATGTATATCTGCCGGCGGCGCCATTTTTTCAAATAATATTTAAAAAACATGACGGTTGTTAATGGCGACGCAAAGAATTGTGGGTTATCTGCAGCAACGAAGGATACATCTCATGCACACTCCGAATTCCTGAAAAGAAGGGCGCATTTGAAGGTCGCATTCGGAGTATCCTACTTACTTTTTTGAAATGAGACAGCCTTCAGACGCATGCAGCCTTCAAATGCGACCTCCGGAGGATGCAGCCTTTCGAAATGAGACACAGCTAGTGTTGCCAAGTCCGTTTTTTTTTCCGCGGAATTGGGCTACTTCTACACTGTTGCCGCGGGCTGTGTCTCATGTCCGCGGGTTGAAGCGATCCCAACTATGTGATATTTAGCCCCGGGAATGAGAATTTTAGCAGGCAGCCCTGCAAAAAAACCACACATATTTAACCCCCCGAACGCGATGTTTACCAGAGAACCTCCCCGAAACGTGATTGGGCTTGTTTTGGGCTAGTTTTGAGTAATGAATGGGTGGGTTTTGTTGTGAAAACCTGGCAACCCTGCTGCCAGTGTTCTCTCCATGGTTCTCTCGCGCAGCTGAACCGTGGCGCGTGTATTGCAACAGACGGTCACATTTTCCGGGGTTCTTCTCCAACCCCAGTACGTCTCGTGCTTTTATTTATTATGGGCTGCATATATCTGCTGTTAATGCGACCTGGTTCCCCTCTGTCCCAAACACATATGCATAATAACATGCTGTATATTAGGTAGTTTGCATGATTTAAAGGAGCTGTATGTAGGACTGTGGCCAAAACTGGTACTGCAATCACTTTCAAATTACTGTAGAGCGGTGTATCCCCTATCCCCCTCCCCTGACTCGAGGTTGCCAGATAGGCTGCAGGATCCAGCAGGAACGTAGGCTGCTACACAGAGCTTTCAATGGCAAGTGACGAGTCGTACACAGTACGTTTTTTTTTCTTTCTGTTAATTATGTTTATGCTTCAAGAGCGATGTTTTGTGAAGTAATTATGAATCGCAAAAATGTACTAATGGCGATTAGCCAAATATAATCGTAAATATGAACGCTCGTATGTGACAGTACATTCCCACATGAAAAAATACTATAGTAAAATTACAGCAAAGCTAAATAACATTAGCAATGGTCATACAGGTCAACTTGCAGCATGTTTTGTCCACTATATATGCGAAGAACGAATGAGGAACCATTTTTACTGAGGTAACTTTAGGCTACTGTCTCAAATACGTTTACACAGTGCTAATAGGCGTGCTAATGTTGTTTTCCTCAGCGTCCCAGCATAATGACAGAGAAACGGGCTCTGATAATGCATTACTAATGTTAGCAATGACGACTCGCCGTTTTTATTTACCAAACAATTCCTTAACGTTACCTTTTCAATTCAATGACCCACCTCCTCCATCTGCGCTAACCTAACATTACTTTGCACGAACATGCATATCTTTGTTCGACTGTCATGAATATTTGAAATGTCCATTTACATTAAGTACAAGTTAGCCAAACATAGATGAACCTTACCTGTTCAGGAGAAAATTAGCAACGTTGGCATCAGTCTTCAAATTATTCTCCGTTTTCAGCCGTCTCTATCTTTCAAAGGCATCTCAAATCCTTGTTTTATTTCGGACACTGTCACAACATTTTTCTGATTCATAACGAGGTCGTTTAGGTTTCGTAAAGTTAGACATTGTTTATCCAAAAAGTTTGTAGCTGCAGCTGTGGTAACTAGAGCAGAGCTGGCAACCCGAATACAGAAACACTACTGACTTTGTGATTTGTAGATAGGTGGAGGGTGGCGCTTCAGGGCAAAACACAACATGTCAACATCAACATCAGTTGAGGGCTGCAACTTCACTTTTAAAATGACAATATCTTGGCCGGACAACCGCTGTCAGTGATATAAATATTTGAAATTAACATGATTTCTTAATGTCTAGTGACATATCAGGGCCATTTTATGATTAATTGAAATACATTTCTTACATACAGTTCCTTTAAGTAACATTAAAGTTAAGATATGCCTCTAGCTTTAATAATTTAAATGTGTCTTTGAAGTTTGGGCAAAAACTTCTGGCAGCTTTAGTCGTTGTTTATGCACATGTATCTTCAAAATAGACGACTAGTTATACTATATTAAAACTATGCTGAAAGCTCCAGTATGTGAACCTTTTGCAGATAAATACAAGTGCATTTTCGTTTACTATTGACACAAATCAATAAGTAAATCATACTCAACTACTATAGTAAACAACTTTTCCTAATTAGGCCTACTCTGTATACATTTTATGATGAATAGTATCATTATATATTATGTTTAAAAAGCTTCTTGTGTTCATATATTTCATTATAAAATGGCATACTATGTACACTACCCTTCCTGAAATACAATTAATATTGTCATCATTCATTGATTTCATGTTAAAATAATATACAAATTCACTACCCTCTTTGAAATACAATAATCAGAAAAAAAGAATCATAAGATTAATCCAGAAAAATAATCGTTAGATTAGTCGACTAATCGAAAAAATAATCGTTAGATTAGTCGACAGAAAAAATAATCGTTAGTTGCAGCTCTACTGCCTTCTGCCATTTCTTCTCATTCAAAAACAGCAGAGGGCTGCGCCGGCGTCAGACTGACGCTGACTGGCCAAGATTTACTGCGAGTTTTCAAAATTGTGATAATCACACGCGGTTTTAATGATAATTAAAACATTTGAAACGATATTACTAACCGTCACTACATTTTATCGTGGTTTATCGTGAAACCGGTAATCGTTTCATCCCTAGTATGTAACATATAGCCAAGTATCCATACTCGGAATTTGTGCTCTGCATTTCACCTATCCAAGTGCACACACACAGCAGTGAGTATTGAACATACACATACCGTGAACACACACCCAGACCAGTAGGCAGCCATTTTGCTGTGATTGGGTTGGTTTGCTCAAGGGCCCCTCAGTTGAGGGGAATGAGAGTGGAAGAGAGTGCCATTCATTCACTCTCCCCACCTACATTTCCTGCCGATACTGAGACTCGAACCCTCGACCTTCGGGGTACAAGTCCGACTCTCTAACCATAAGGCCACAACTGCCCACTTTAAAGCTACACTGTGTAACTTTTTTAGTTTATTCTTAGCTAAAAACACTTAGTTCTTTGAAAAATATATGTGCTCATTAATGTATATTTACTTCTTTCAAGTAATAAAGTATTCTCGTAAGTTTATAATATGCCATTGAAAATACATAAGGTAATGGGATCTAACGGTGGTCGCCATGTTGCCCCTCCATCTTGAAAGTACATTAGCCAAAGAGGGACATACCCGTAAATTCAAGCTTCGCCTTTTGCGTTTCACTCGATGGCACTGTACAAAATTCTCTGCCTCGCGCATGTGCGCGTCAACTTGTTCAGACTTGTCTGGTGCATGTGCAGAGAGTTTTCATCTCAGCTGCGTCCAGTAACAGAGTTATACGGAGTTTTCCTGGCTTGTTTATTCCTCAAAAGTCTGTTTTTCCTTGTGTGGTATTTCTGTGCGTTAATAACTCCGTAAGTAATAATAGTTATTGTCATTGTAACGTTAGATGTGTTTCAGAGTGTGTCATCGTGTAATTCAGTTGATGTCACCTCAGAAGTATTTTTGTGTAAACATACAAAAGCGTAATGCTCACCTATTTGAATAATCATTCAGTTATTTTGTTATCAACAATGTTTATTCGTTTTTAGAAAATATTTGCTTGTAATGTATGTTGACGGAAATATGTATCAGGTCTGATCGGCATTTTAACAATTGTTATACAGAGCGCACTGCAGTGCTAACGTTAAAGCTGCGCACACACTTTTGTAACCGGACACCGCTTGTTAGCAGCGGCAGCGGCAGCTCCGCTCCTTTTAATGCAGCTGCATTTAGCACCTATATATGGTACAATAAGCTCTGGTTTACGGTTACATTATACAAATGTAACTTATAAGTATACTTATACAGTTCTGAACTGTGTATGTATATTTACCATCCTTATTTGTTCTCTCACAGAAACCACATTTATGTACATATCCACGCAAACCTGTTTATGCCTTGCAATTGGATGACTGAATAAACATTACTATCATCAAAGTTCACTCTGGATTAGCTGCAGTTCTTTCTAGCCGAATAATTAGGCCAGTTGAGTTCCAACCATCCCACTGCGCACAGAATATCCCACAGGCACCGTGTTGAATGTGGACGAGGTCGAACTGGAAGCCATATTAATCTTGGACTAATTCGGCCACCGTAGGAGTTGAAACGAAATCGGAATTGAGAAGAACAGAAACTAAAATTCAGTGGATGGTCATATACCTTTTAACCGCTAGATGGGGGAAAATATCACACAGTGTAGCTTTAAGCAGTTTAAGCTGCCCCCTATACACACTTCAGCTAGATCGTGTGGGTGTTTCCAAAGCCATTCCCTGATATTTTCCTGTTCATCCACCCCCATCATTCTTCAATGGTTGTGTCTGATTTGGGGGGGATGTGGGGGAAGGTACTTTAGGGTCCCTCAGTGCTAAGCCGCCGAAATCCTCACAGCTGCACCGTGAGACCATAGATTTACAGGTGCCACTGACCCTTTCATCAGAGGAAGTCTACTCAGCCGGCTGTTCCTCTCTATTTCTCTCCATCTTTCTCTTTTTCCAGTAGGGGCCAAGAATCTTTAATGAGTCTTAGTTAAGGGTGCAACTAATGCTGACTGAGTTCTCTGAACATAGTACAACTAGTGAAAGTGTTTCCTCTTTCAATCATCAACCGTTTTGAAGTGAGCACAACTATTCCGGAAGAGCTAATCAACCTAAAGCAGCTTTATTTGCGAGTTAGCGAGTACATATTCTTCATTCAAAAACAACTTTGCCTTGAAAAAATTGTTTAGCAGAATGACTTAAATATGAAAGACGAGTTTCAGCGAATCAATTATTTGAATGCACTGCGCTCCTGACAAGGAATGCCCATGTTTCTGAAATACCACTGATAAACGCATGGCCCTGAACGTGACAAACTTTGCAAGAAAAATTTTAATTATTCAGACATTTCATGCTTTTTATATGCATATGTTTGTGTTGTCTGATTATCCCCAGACTAGCCTACACAAACTTTTTTTTAAATGATAAAAAGCATGAAATATTTTAGAATTATGAAAATTAACCAGTTGGTAATTAGAGAGTTTTAAAAAAATACTCACATACACACATATTATTTCCAGACATTTTCATATAAATGTTTACAATACCATTCGCAAGAGGTCCTCTATTATAAATTCATGTTGAATGAAGAATGAAGAATGAAGACAATTTTAAACAGCTGGTTATTAGAGTTTTTTTTATTTCATTTTTTTAAATCACACACTTTCAGTGGAGAGTTTCATTTTGAGAGCATTAATGAGACCTGAATGAGCCAGTGGGAAAACATGTACTGTAGGTGTTTAAATAGTTCAGATTATTAACTACAAACATCACAAAGCCACAATAATTTTTTGAACAAAAAATAAAACCCATGCATCCACAGTAGCATCCATCTTTATCCCATAGACTGTTCTAAAGAGTAATGTGCGTGAAGACCAAGAAGATGAACTCGGCTCAGTGAGATGGACAGTTACACATTTATATATTTCAGTCCCATCTCAATGGCAAAATAATTAATCTGAGACCGCGCTTCACTCCAAAAGACATGTAGTACAACGATTAGCTCGTATCGATTGACCCCTAGAGGACGATGGAGAGTTGATTGGCATCCACCTCTATCAGAAAACATGTTCTGAACACCCATATGGGAAAAAAAGGTTGTTCCTCTTCATCCTTTCAATGGGATCAAGGTCCACTAACCCGATGTCTATTTAGGAAAATTAATCTGTTGAATATAAAAATGCTAGTAATGCAATGGCCTTTGGTTTAAAATGGGGCCACGTTTATTGATCAGAGGTCAAATCCCTCTTCTAGAATAATGTCAAGTAGCATTGGCGTGCTCATGCATACAGGGATGAAAATGTGGTCTATGTCTAAATAGACTGATAACCGTAAGCAATATGATACAATAGCAAGGGAACAATCACAATTCATCACATCTTTGGCAATCGATAGGAATTGATAATGAACATTTTTCTTAAATATTGCTATATTTCTTGATCTGACGAATGAACACTTGAATTGAAATTGTAAAAAAGCAAAAACAGCTGTGCCTGTTAATATGTGATTAATAAAAAGTTCTCATAAACAGTATATATATATATATATATATATATATATATATATATATATATATATATATATATATATATATATATATATATATATATATATATATATATATATATATATATATATATATAACAGCACTTAAACATATCTATGGTCATGATATTTGAGGCATAGCTGCAATCCCCAAATAGGGTTCAAATCAATTAAATTGAATAATTTAAAAGTATCCATGACAGGAAACATCCAGAAATGGGTGTTATTCCTGTGACGGTAAAGAGGAACAGAGAAGCAAGCTTTGACTTCCCTATTAAGAAGAGACACATATTTAATGAGTGGGAAAGCCTACTCAAGCATTAGAAATTCACTGCTGGCCATTACTGCAGTGATGAAGCAAACCTAATGGAGCAGGACTCTAGGTGTGCTCATCTAAATGAAGAGGTGGAACTGGTACTTTTTTTCCTTTTCTGAAGTGTCCATAATGGTTACATCTAATAGCCATTGCCTTTGCTTTAAGGGGCTCAAATGTAATTATGCCCACCACATGGCAGATATGGCAATTATCAGCACATTGCGAGATTTCAATTTCTTAGAACTGTGAGATTTCAAATGTTCAGATATAAACTTGCAATTGCTATAAGAGTCAGAATTGTCAGCTGACATTTTTCTCAGAATTGGGAAAATGAAATTTCTCAGAATTGCGAATTATACTTTTTTTCAGATAGAAACTCATAATTGAGAGGGTAAGAATTGTCAGCTGACTTTTTCTTAGAATTGCGAGATTTAAATTTCTCAGAATTGCGAGATTTAAATTTCTTAGAATTGTGAGATTAAAATTTCTTAGAATTGTGAGATTTATATTTCTCAGAATTTGAGATGGAAAAAATTCAGATAGAAAGAATGAATTCAGAATTGTCAGCTGACTTTTTTTCTCAGAATGCGAGATTTAAATTTCTTAGAATTGTGAGATAACTTTTTTCAGATAGAAAGAATGAATTCAGAATTGTCCGTTGACTTTTTAGTCAGAATGCGATATTTAAATTTCTTAGAATTGCGATATTTAAATTTCTTAGAACTGCGAGATTTACATTTCTTAGAATTGTGAGATAACTTTTTTCAGATAGAAAGAATGAATTCAGAATTGTCCGTTGACTTTTTAGTCAGAATGCGATATTTAAATTTCTTAGAATAGCAATATTTAAATTTCTTAGAACTGTGATATTTACATTTCTTAGAATTGTGAGATTACTTTTTTCAGATAGAAAGAATGAATTAAGAATTGTCAGCTGACATTTTTCCCTAGAATTGCGAGATTTAAATTTCTCAGAATTGCGAGATTACATTTTTTTCAGATATAAACTCGCAATTGCGAGAGAAGAGTAAAGAATTGTCCGCTGACTTTTTCTTAGAATTGCGAGATTTAAATTTCTCAGAATTGTGAGATTTAAGTTAACATTCACTCTAAAAAATGGTTGTTTCAACCCATGTTTGGGTCATATATGGACAAACCCAACCGTTGGTTAAAATGTTTAAATTCAGTTTTTAAACCTAATGTGGATTGGTCCATCCATATTTGACCCAAACTTGGGTTGATACAACCCAGCATTTTTAAGAGTGTTCTATTATATTTGATATACGTTCATGGAAACCTAAGTGTTTTCAGGGAATTTTGTTACAGGGAAAAAGTTACAGAAATCAAAACAAGCTGTTTTTTTTATTTTTTTAATATATATATATATATATATAGGAAATGTGTTTTTAGTGTTTTAGATCTCAGCTCTAAAAGTATTTAATCGGTTTTGAAAAATCTTGATCCAGTAATCATGAATGACTAGAAAAGTTATAGAAGAGTCATTGGAAATGCATGGTTAGAAGGCATGAGAATCCTATATAAATAATAGTTTTAGTTTAAAAGTTTAAATGAATTTAAAAGCAAAAGCTTATTTGTAGGTCGTCCTTCAGTTATGTAACTGTGTCCCTTAGATCCCTTTGGAATTCTGTAACAACAACAGAAGAAGAATCGTGTCATAAACATGTTTTTTTATCTGTCAGACAAGATGGCACAGTCCGTCTCTCTGAACTCACAACAGTCCTCTGAAGCCTCTTCCTGGCAAACAGCGCACTACGCAACACCTTTCCTTTCCATCGTAACAGTGCAGGGATGGCAGCACAGGACTCTCAGGATAGGACGTAACCATTTTCAACACTTCCTCCAGCTTTGGGCCACAGAAGTCATTTTTGCGTGTTTTTAAAGAGCGGGATGACGGGGAGGGGTGAGACTGAAAACAAACGGACCTACTCGGACACTTTGATCTTCGTTTCCTGCCAATTATTTACGTCTGTTTCTCACGAATCTTTTTTGGTTCTCCTGCTCTTGATTGCTGCTCGCTTCCCTCACTTTTCACCTTCCAACACAATGCGATTTCTCTTTAAAAGTTTCTGTCAGGAAGCTATAAAAACACATCAGTTGCTGCTATTATTTGTTTGGAATATTGTGCTTTGTAATACATAATAATGTACTTTTTATCTTTGAATATCCTGCCTGTAAATTACATTTCAAGTCGTCTCTAAAAAAAATAGTTATGTAACATACTGAAATTAAGTGGCTCATAAAACCAGTAAGCTGCAAAAGCAATGCAATGATTTGACTTAAATAAGCTACTCGGCATCCAAACTATCATGTCAACATAAAATGTTTGCCATATTAAGTCAAACATTAGTATCCAGGATGCATTGCTTATTCACAAATGCATGCTAACCTTCATCACCAAGTGTTTTTTGCTGAACTTTGCTGAAAACCCTTTGTGGGGTATGAAAAGAATGATAAAGGGGCAGGGCAATCGGTAGCAGGACCTCCAGAGAGGGGCCATTAATCTGAGGCCTCCAGTCGCACCCGTAGCCTGACCGCCGTGACCACAGGCCCGTTCCCTTGACCCGCACAGTGCAGCGTTCTGCTGAAAAGGCAGGTGGTAAAATGGCCATTTTAAAGGAAAACAAGAATGATTCTGGCCTGTGTTGCTGGAGCAAAGCAAAAGGATGTCATTTAAGACCCCCACTGCTGAGGGTCACTCCTTTACTTTCTTTTCGTCTCCAGGAAAAGCTGATCTTGGATGCTTGTTTTCTGGCTATTGCTGAGGGGAGAGTATGTGTATCAGAGCATGATTTTACTGATGTGTATGTGATTCCTAGGGAACAGAAGATTACAGATTACATAGGGTGAATTAAGGTTGGGATACTTTTGGGAGGTTGGGAGTCATCGCAGTGGCAAAATATATCAGTTAACCTGAATTAATTGATCCCTATATACCTTAAATGCACTAAAAGTCTCAGTTTCAATGTGTTTGCTAAAGGAACGAACATAAATGTAAAGTAAGTTTCCATATGCAATGTATTTAGTGTGGTCAATTAGACAATCAGATTTAGTTTCTTGGACCCAACGAAAAAAAATAATAATGATATAATGAATATATATATATATATATATACATATATATATATATATATATATATATATATATATATATATATATATATATATATATATATATATATATATATATATATATATATATATATATATATATATATATATATATATATATATATATATATATATATATATATATTTTTTTTTTTTTTTTTTATATATACAAAAAATTGTGAGATTTACATTTCTCAGAATTGCGAGAATAACATTTTTAAAATCGCGAGATTTAAATTTCTTAAAATCGCGAGATTTAAATTTCTTAAAATCGCGAGATTTAAATTTCTTAAAATCACGAGATTTAAATTTCTTAAAATCGCGAGATTTAAATTTCTTAAAATCGCGAGATTTTAATTTCTCAGAATTGCGAGATTTTAATTTCTCAGAATCGCAAGATTTTAATTTCTTAAAATCGCGAGATTTAAATTTCGTAAAATCACGAGATTTAAATTTCGTAAAATCACGAGATTTAAATTTCTCAAAATCGCGAGATTTACATTTCTCAGAATTGCGAGATTTACATTTCTCAGAATTGCAAGATTTAAATTTCTCAGAATTGTGAGATTTAAATTTCTCAGAATTGCGAGATTTAAATTTCTTAAAATTGCGAGATTTTAATTTCTCCGAAATGTGAGATTTTAAATTCCGAATTGTCAGCTACCTTTTTGTCTAATGGTGCGTTCACACCAGACGTGAATGAAGCAAATAAATCGCGCTTTTCGTGCGTAGTTGGATGCATGAACATTTTGAGTTTACTCGCTTCATTCGCGTGTGAAATTCACGTCATGGGAGGGGCTTCTGCCAGCCGGCTCGTCTCGTTGCGAAAGGGCTGACGTGGTTTATTTTAAAATACGGCCAATAAGCTCCATTTGCTGGCTTTAACTAGTGTGTAGTCTCAATAGGGTGAATTCAGGGTGATTGGGACACTTTTTCCAAGTCATCTCAATGGCAAAAAGTGTCCAAATCACCCTGAAATCACCCTATGTATAGCTCAAATTGAGTAAAGAGCGGAACTTACCAGATTGTCCGACCTCCTCACTCACTTTCTTCCAAGCAAGATCCTTTTTATTCCTGTTTCTATAAAGTACGTACAGCTCCGGGTATCCACATATAATTTGTCCTCAAAGTTCAGATTTTTCAACTCAATTCAAACGCTCAATTTGCGCAATTCGTGCTGTCATTTGCGCGAAACACGTCATTCGCGCCGCTTCATTCGCGCGAATCGCGCAGCAGAATGTCTATTCGCGTCTTTGCATTGACTCTCAAATCATCCGGCAGATCAGGCTGGGTTTACCCAGTCTAGAGATGCTGGGTTCACTTTGGTAGACAAAAAAACAAAACAAAACAAAACAAAACAAAAATAATAATAATAATAATAATAATATAATAATGAATAAAATATTAATTTGTTTATTTTGTTTATTATATAAATTAATTACATGTATTTAATTTTATATTTGCTATAAATTTCGTAAATTTACATTGAAATACAATAAAATAATTACTTAAAAAATATTTTTATATATATTGTATATTTTGAGGTATAAACATTTACATACATATACATTTTTCAATACATATTGTATTTAGAAATCTATTTTTAAATATAAAAAAACTCACACATTTTTTAAATGAAAAAACATCCAGCCCCCCAAATTCAATCACCTGTCATCAATCAACATATTATATCCTCATTCATTCATTTCTTTCCGCTCTTATTAGTGTGTTATGCCTATTCCAGCAGATGATCTGCAATGTTTTGGAGGGGGGTTGGGGACTTTGGTCTACAGATGAAAGGCCTTTTGGGGCACCGGGCCACATCGGCCGAGACGGAGGCTGGCCATCGCGTGTTTGGAGGGAGCAGTTGGGAGTTTGATGACAGAATGGTCTTTGGGAATTTAAGAGTAGCTTGGAGTGTGCTTTTTCCCTTTGGATGACAGCTCCAGGAAGGAAGGTTTTTTTTTTTCAAAGGCTGTGGCTTTATTTATATTACACATTTTCATCGAAGGGCGCTTTCAAAGGGAGATGGGTTTTTTTTTTTTCAGAATCCCTGCGTTTGTGTTTTATCACTGACCATATGTTTGCTTCCGGAGAAGTGGCCCTTATTTCTTTAAAACTGTCTGCCAGGAAACAAATTCAGTTCTTTATATTTGGCACACATTCGCTCTCTCACGTACACACTCAGTGAACAGTAAACACTGATTAGCTCTAGTCACAGATCTCCAAACAGCCCATCCGTCATTAGTCATTATTAGCCCAGGATGGATAAATGATAAATTAGCTGTCATTCAAAAGAACCACATCATTTAGGACTGCATCATTCCTCACAAACAACAGTGTCAAGTGACCATTGGCCCCTCTGAGCGAATCACACTCCCTCTGGACGAAACCGTTCAGCAGGGCAAGGAAAAATCAAAGAAAGAGGGCGTTCACCTGTTCTTACCTGTCAGATAAATGAAGTGCAGAAAGAAAGCCCTGATAAGTTACTGTGCTTCAAATCACTGATGTCATCCTTTGTTGTCCTGCTAAGACTGATGAGCAGCAGTGTGTAATTGAGCCATGTAGCACATGTCAAAACAGGAAATGAGGTCAGAGGAAATGAGCAATAAGAGGAAGTCTGGTGACTATACTCTTCATCAGAGATGCTACCAGGGTACAATGTGTACTTTTTGTCATATATATATATATATATATATATATATATATATATATATATATATATATATATATATATATATATATATATACACATTTATTTATATATTTACTCATAAATATTATAAATAATTTAGAAATAAAACATTGAAATATTTAATATTTAAAAAAAAATCCAAATTCTTTATTATTGTGTTATTTTGCATTATTTTGGGATTATGTTAATAAAATATTTATTTGTAAACGTTTAGTGAATTTAATCAAGTGAAATAAAGTGAATAAAAAAATTTAATATTTTTAACATGTAATATTTCATATTAAAAAAATATTTTTGTTTGTCCAGCAAAAAGTTTTTTTCCAGCAGTTATGTTATATTATTTGATTATTCTTCATCACATTGTAAAAAATGATCGTGATTTTAACGGTAAAAGACTGTAAAAATTCTACGGTGAAAAACAGTTAATTGGTTAACAGAAAGTTTCCGTACTATATACAGTGAATAACTGTAATAGATCTAACCTTACATTTAATCGTTTAAATTTACAGTTTTTGGAAGTGAAAAAGAACAAGTCATTGTGTAATTTACAGTGAAAAAACGTAAATTGACATTCCCAGAATTCCCTGCGTGACACTTCGCATTTGATGTATTTTCATTGAAATAATTTCTTCTTATTTTTTTCTAATCAGTTATGTACATTAGGGTTTTATGTTACATCTGATGTTGTTAAATTAATGTTTATTGCATTTGTAAAATGTCATGTGTGTTACCATGATGGTGTTTAGTGTTTGTGTGAATGACACTGTGCACCTTCTATATATTAGTATTGTCTTTCTGTAAGCTGCTTGTGATGAGCTTTGAATCATCATGTGACTCTCATCACCACTGTGATTGGTGGTTGTCAGTATATATCAAAGGTACATAACAGATATTACCCTCTAAAAAATGCTGTGTTAAAAATAACCTAAGTTGGGTTGAAAATGGACTAACCCAGCAATTGGGTTGTTTTAACCCAGCGGTTGGGTTAAATGTTTGCTTAAAACAACCCAATTGCTGGGTTAAAACAACCCAATCCCTGGGTAAAACAACCCAATTGCTGGGTTAGTCCATTTTCAACCCAACTTGGGTTATTTTTAACACAGCATTTTTTTTTAGAGTGTAGTATTTCAATAGGTTGGTAACTTAACATGATTTCAGTTAATGAAATATGGTTATTTACCGTACATTTTTTATAGTGTACACGTAATAATTACATTATAAACCTTTAAATTATATGGTGCTGTCCCGTAAAACCTAAAACGTTACTGCTGTATTTTTTATGGTAAAGTTCTGGCAACCACAGCTGCCGTTTTTTTACCGTAAATTTTACGGGGGGGTTTTTTACAGTGCATACATCCAAAATTTACTTTTTTTCACAATTGGCAATGTCTAGTGAATTAATACATTTGTTTTACCAGTCAAAAAACTGCATTTCGCATATAGGAGTATGTAATTAAAAATATTATTTTTTAGTTATATACAATATATTAAATATAACATTTTTTAAAAATCAACATTAAAAACATACCCAACAAAATTAGATTATTATCTGAAAATGATTTAGCTGAACATTTTTGTTGAAGGTCAATGTGTCTCCAAAAATGTAAAGAAAATTCTTAGATTAACTTTTGATAGTACATTTTCCACTGAGCCAAAAGTTTTTGCAACAAATGTTTTCTTGAGTATGTCAGTAATTTGTTTAGCTGATTTCGCTCACATTGCAACGCTCAGGCAATTTAAGCCATGTATTATATTACAGTTCCTAACAAATTACAGCCAACTGGCTTTATTTACTCACCAAAACCATTTTTCGCTCGCATCTGCCGTTTGGGGACTGTTAATTCTGGAGCCTAGATGCATTTAATACTGTATAAAGTGTGAAAAACACTCTAGACAGGATAATTGGACAGGAATCTTCATCCAGTTGGTATATCTTTCACAACTGTGCAGGACAAGGGGTCAGTCTTTGCACGGGCCTGTGCAATAATGAGACGAACTAAAATGAAAGAAAAAGTTAGCTGTACTTTTAGAAAAGAGGATAACAATAAAACTTCAGACATCTCTCAAAAAAGTCTTTTCCCCCTGCCATCAATTAATTACTTAGGAAAATGGTGTCATTTGTACAAGACTCTTGAGAAATCAAGGCCAAGAAAACTCTTTTTTTTCTCTCCCGTCGTCATGTTGTTCTTCTTGTCACTGCTTCATTAATTTTCTCGGGGTAAATCACGTCAAGAGTGTGCATGTGTAAGCTGTCAGGGTGTAGATGTATCTATTCATCACCTCGGGGAGCGTGTGTGTTTGTGCGCGCGGGTCTGAAGTGGGGCCCGTGGGTAATCTTGACGGGGCGTGGACGCAGGGGAGGTCTGGCACGCCTTGTAAACAAGATGGTAATGTCTGATAAGAAAAGCTGATGCCTAATGACAAATTGCTAATAACGGCAGGAGACTGCAGAGAGCGAGAAAGTGTATTGATTATCCTTATTACCCAAAGCATTCGTCTCTGGAGATGAACGGGCAAGGGAGAGGGAGGAGGGAAATTAGCCTGCACCTTCCCCCGTTGACGGACTGATTGCTCTGGGGGCCCTGAATAGGACAAATGCGTTCACACTAAAACACATAAACCTCAACCTTCTGCCTGCGGGATGAGGGCGCAAACAGACTAAAGATGATCAAGTGTTTTTGATCGCCTGTAGAGATACCCTTGTTGAAAAGAAGTGCACTTGTCGTGTGCTTCAAATCTTAAAAGTACATTTTTTTACAAACTGTACTTGCAGATAATATAATAATAATTAAAAGCCACTTAAGTGTACCTTTTAACCCTTAAATGCATGAATGTTTCACCAATCATTATTACATATCTATATCTAACAGATGGATCTCTACCTCTCACGATAATATAAAACGTCTGATATTAGAGTACCAATTACAGAAGAATAAAATAAAGCATATTTTGTTACCTTTTAGAGCTTGGGAGGGTTCAGTTTGAGCAGATGTTTTATACCATCATCACTGTCCTCGGCAGAGCTCATTTCCCAGTACATTCAGCATCTGGCTCATGTTCGCCATCTCAAACATATTCTCAAAACTGTCATTTTCAACATCTTCAAAACCAATGTTTTGATCGCTGACAGCTTCTTCAGCAGATCCACCATCAAGTGGCAGTGACACTAATATTTGATTGCGTTCAGTTCTTGCTCTGCTGTAAATCGCTGAGCCTTTTAAATTTTTCCTTAGGATTCTTCCTATTCTTTTGTTTTTTGCCTGCAGTAACTATGAGTGAAACTTCATCATTGTGTATCGGACATTGCCACTTTGTGGAATAAAGGTGAATTGCACTTATTCAGTCTTCAAAGATTACATTTTTGTTGTGCAGAAAAAATATACTTAGACTCTTACACACCTCGGGTCGTTAGCGACCCTATACAATGTTTACAAAAAATGAATAGGAAAACAGGCGTTCTTTCATAATTTTATTTGTTTTCTTCTTGTTATATTGTTTATAATGAATTGATTGAGAAATACTAAGAAGGTTGATTTCTAACTTTTAAAAATTAATGAGGAGGAGGAGGGTAGTGAATAACGTTATGCGTTTAAGGGTTAAAAAGTGCACTTTGTAATAATGTCAAATTAAAAGTTTTACTTTTAAGTAGCTACATTTTAAATAATTGTGTTTTAATAATCTTGTGTTTAAAAGAAGTGCATCTTATTTTGATGTGTTGACTAGCATACTGAAACACAAAAGTTGCCTACTTCATTTCAGTTTTAACTGTGTTTTTCAATATTGCTTGCAGAACTACAAAAAAAATAATGTACTAAATTGCAAAGTTTTGGGGAAAGTTACTTTTAAAAGTAATGCATTACAATATTACGTTACTCCCTAAAAAATTAACAAATTTTGTTACTTTTTAGATTACTTTTTATGGAAAGTAATCTGTTACATTACTTTTGTGTTACTTTTTCTCGTGTGTGGCTGGACTTGCTTGTTTGATTTTTAATAACAACAAAAAAGCCTCAGGCTGAAGGAAATGCTAATTCACACCTGTAGGGCACAGCTCAAAGAAACCTTCAGCTGTGCTGCCATTCTGGATTGCAGAAGAATAAGATGCAGGAGAAGTTCAACACTAAGCAATAAAAACAAAAAAAATATATATAGGCTACACAAATGTTGCTTGTCTAAAGTAATGTTTGCTTATTAGTATGATTGAATTGGATCAGCAAAGGTCAGCAGCAAAGACATTGGTTACTAAAGTGACATTAAATACATTTGTGTAATTTAACATATTTAATTATTGTAGGTTTGCGTTAGCCAAGAAATCTAGACGCACCTAATGTAATTTGCAGGCAGGGTCGTCTAGCAACTCTTCGTTGGCTTGCGAGCTGGAAAAACCAAACTCTAGTCAGGCCAATCTCATCGTGTATAGAAACGTTGGGCGGGCTTAACATAATGACAGCTGAGTTACACTGGTTCCGCGTGCTACTTATAAACAAAGAAGCTGGCGAACAGCGGTCTTTCGTAACGGCTTTAGCCCGCGATAATTCGAAGATTTTCTTTGAGAAAAGAACAAAGAACGGCACTGAAGTCATTCTTAAGAAAGGAAGATGTGTTCGGAGTTTTGCCGACCGGATACGGCGAAAGTTTAATCTAACAACTAGCTCTGCTTCACCTTCTTCATTGCTCTGGTTGGTTGTAGCGCTAACCTATTGCGTGCAGAGGGAATTTGAAAGACAACCGTTTATCCCGCCCCTCGGATTAAGCCCTGCCAATCGTGAGCTCCCAGACCCAACATCTTGATGTGGGTCTGGCTTGTCAAGCTAAGTTTGGGTAATATTCTGAGTTTGCATTTCACTGTTTTAATTAATTTTGAGGACTACTGAATATATTCTGTACAAGTGAGATGAATAAATGCATGTTCACATTTAGTCTAGAACTACAATAACCATCGTTTACACAGCGCAAACAACGCCTCTGTACTTACTCCTGATTTCACTAAACAGAGGTGTATCAATCATTATAATGAAAAAACAAAGTAACTTGAGTTACTTATTTGAAAAAGTAACTCCGATATTTTGTTGTATATTTAAAAGTAATGTGTTACTTTACTAGTTACTTGGAAAAGTAATCTGATTACATAACACACATTACTGCTTTACCCCAAACACACAAATACATTTAAATAAATACAAGATTCATTTTTAAAAACCTTTACTTGCAGATAATATATTAATTTAATCAATAAATAAAAGATCACTTGTGTACTTAAAGAGAGCAGTTTCTAAGTACACTTAGAATGTACACTTTGTAATAATTGTCAAATTAATAGTTTTACTTTAAAGTACATTTTAAATCAACTTATACTAAATTGCAACATTATAAATGTGGAGTTACAAATATATTTAAATACATGACCTACAAGTTTCAATAGAAATTACAGTTTACCATAAATGATTTTCAGTACATTCAGCAGGTTTTAACCATATATTTTTCCATTTAATTGTTAATAACATGCAGTGAAGCATCCAAAAACATTACATTCAATTTACACTTAAATATATTACTTTAAACTTAAAGTATATTATTTGCATAATAAGTCCTCTCTTAAAAGTGTGCTAAAGTGTGCTTCTCTTTTATAAGGGTATATGTCATTGCCGTCAGGAATCAAAGAGCGATAGGTTTGGCGAGTCAGTCTTGCCACATCTAAAAGCTTGACTTTCCCTGGGCCAGATCCATTATTACTCATAAACCCTGGTTGGAAAATATTTCTAGTTAATGGTGACCACCCTGAGAAGTCTTGGAGTCATAGTTTCAATAAATTGTGTGTTAATTCTCAGTTTTGGTGTTCTGGTGTGACTTGTCTTGGTCGCTCAACCACATCAAGTTTTGCAGGTATCTGCTCGAGATGGAAAAAATGCCTTTTTTGATGGTTAATCCACAATTACTTTTTTTCGTCTGAAGTGCTGACTTCTCCAGAGAGGACCGGAGAGGGCTGTCTAGGTCATCGTAGGACTGCCCATCTAAGCAGCGCAAAAAATGAGGTCAATCTTTTCTGCTGTTTCGCCAAAATCTGTTCCGGGTCGAGCTGGAGACACAGGGATCCAAACCTGCTTTTGTTTCAGGGACACATTTTGTGCAGGAAGACAAAGATGCAATAAAAGAAAACTTGTTTTTTAAATTAAAATGATTAGTTAAGACACGTTTAGTAATTTGTATCCAAGGCATGACTGCTGTTATGCTTTATTGCAAGTTTATTCAGAAACTTGCATGATATTATCCATGTTATCAGTATAATATAGGCTAATATAATATAATTAAGTAGCCTAATTTTTCAGCAAATAGTCCCTGTAATTTGGCTTGGCCATGTGTTGATTTACATTAATGCAATATTTTAGTGTAACTTTTGTTTGACTGTAAATGTATTAAGTTTTTTAACTGAAACTGGTAGGCCTATGTAGTATCTCTCTGTTTATGTCTATGGTATAGACAGAAAAGGATCTGTCAAATTATTATATTTATCCACGTTTAGAGAAATATAACACATTAGAATTTATTTTATTATGTGACTATTATTTAAGTTAACTATTTTTCAGTGAGATACAATAGCCTACATGTGTTAATTCACATAAAGTAATTTTTTTTCTTTTGTATTTAATGATCTTTCATAACTTAGATTTAGGCTACTGATGACTTTTATGTATTTTATTCGTGTTATTCAACATAGCCTATTCAATTGAGATGAACAGAGATGTCTCCCGCCGAACAGCTTCTGTTTGTTACAGCCTCATCTGGGATTTAGACTGTAATAATGGCACCTAATCGATAACCATATGTGTCTTACAGTAAACGTGCTAAAGTATTTATGATTTATTTGATTCTCCGCTGCAAATAAAACAAACGCGCCTGAACCGCGTAGTAGAGGTCAGCGTAATGAATAGCTTCATTAAAATCAATTGATATAATGCTTGCCGCAGAAGAAAAGTAGAAATGGGCGAGCGAATCAATTCGACTGCATTATCACGCGCCGCAACGCACTTAACGACGCTGTTGGCCTGTGCGCGCATGCACGTTGTGTGGAGAGTCTCGGCGCGCGGATGCTCAGGTGGAGAGGCGCTCTTAAGTGAACAGATGTATTGTGATGTGCTGAAGGTCAGACCTCATTGTGTGATGCTCCTGTAATAACGGGACTGACAGACAGCTCGGCAGCTCGTGTCTATTTAGTCTCTGCGGCTCCCCAGCAACAATCCAATCAACCCCCACTACACGTCGCTCATTCATCACGACAAACAACTATAATTGTGCCATACAGAGGGGATACTGAAGTGAAATTGTGAATATTGTATTTATATAGGGTAAGATGGGGGAAGTTTGTGTGTTATTATAGGAAGTAAATAGAAACATTTGTTAATTTGTAATAGAACAAAATGTAAAATTATTCAAAGAGGCCATCTTACCCCACTAAGGTTGGCCCCCTACCATGAGTAAGAAGCCCCAACACCACCTCCACCCCTGCCCTCAAAACCCACTAAACTTTGACAGAATGTATGAATTACTTTTGAATTTGTATTTATATTTATATTTTTAAGTGTCATTAATGTAAAATAATAAATCAACTCTTCCATTTATACTTTTATGTGTGTGTGTGTGTGTGGCCTAGAAATTGTGTTTAGGAATCTACCTTAATAATTATACTAAACATATTATACAGTATATGGTAATAAGTAAGGAATAATTGACAATAGGCCTTAGTATTAGAAAAACAATGCACACACAAGGTTTCACCTCAGGCTACACCTATTTACCCCTCAGGTGTGCATTATTTATCAATAATTTAATAGCCCGGAGTCAATTATTCTGCTTATAGTACGGTTACCACACCACAAAACCATAGACTGTAAAAAAAAATATGGACGTAGTGACGTCACCCATAGGATTCTGAAGAGCAGTTTTGAAGAGTAAAGTAGGGTCGCGCTGGCCGTTGCCATCTTGGCAGCGCGTCATCGCACATCACTCCCGGATAATAGAAAATGGGCAAAGAGGCGGGACATGGGTGGAGCTGAGGTGAAGCGACGACTAACAGAAAGCAGATAAATGGCTATCCACCTGTCACTCAAAGTGGCCACGCCTTTAATTATGCAGAACTTTAAGGCTTTATATAATGTAAACGAATTAGTTATAAAAAAAGTTCACCCCCCTCACAGTTGTCATGAAGGGCAAAATTATAGATCAAAAACACAATTTGTACCAGGCTGTAAACATGTTTTTTTTCTCCTGTAAAGTCATGAGATGAGAATTCTCAAGAAAATGAGATTCTGCTCCCTTCTGGAGCCTGTCCCTAGTGGCCAGTCGATTTGTAGTTTAAGTCACTTAAACTGCGGGAGGTTGCAGCTTACTCAAAACATTGTTCAGATGGTTTATTTCAAGACATTAGTAAGGTGCGCTCTTGTATGCAGGACCAACTTCTTACGCATCTAAACCCAAGCCTCCGTTTATAATTCCAAAACATAATTTTATAGAGCTAGTAACGGCGGCTTGAGACACTGATAGCAGAGAGAGAGAGAGAGAGAGAGAGAGAGAGAGAGAGAGATCAAGCATGTATGCATTACCTGAGTCTGTGCATCTCTCAACAGTGTCTCTAATACCGAAACTGTAAGTTTATCTGCTTCAAGAACAGCGCCGTTATTTCCTTGCTAATGAGAAATGTCTTGGAGCTTTTAAGTTGTTAAACTTTTTTTTTTTATAAACTCAGAGCAATGTTTCTGTGCGAATGTGTGTTCGTGGTGTATAATGTGTGCTTTTGAGTGGGAGAAAGAGAGTATGTGCATTCCGTACATAAAAAAAGTAATTTTGTAGCAAAAAAAACCCATGAAAATAATTGAATAATTAAATCAATTAATGACGATTGATCGCATCTAACACAAAAGTCTGTAAATATATGCGTGTGTGTATTTATATTTTATTTTTTATCTAACTTTTATGTTAGATGCGATTAATCAATTCGACAGCACTCATTTAAATTAATATGCATATTATAAATTTATATAAATATTTAAATATATTTCCAAAAATATATGAAATAAAACATGTCATACTAACTACTATTATTATCAGTAATTATTAATAAAAATAAACAATACATATATTATATTGTTAATTCGTTCATTTAAATCGATTAATCATGACTATTTTACTAATACATCTACTATTATTATTAATAATAAATATTAAAGCATAGTTAAAAAAGATATTATATTGTCAAAAAGTTTATAATATTTAAATATTATTCAAATATTCATATTTATTCATACACATCTGAATTATTTCATAACTAAAAATGTAGCTTACATATCATCCTTTACTTGTATATTTAATGGCAAATATAAAATTAAATATATATATTTTCATTTATATATTTTAAATGAATTAATTTATATTTATTTTTATATTAATTTAATAATACATATGTATTATTAAATTAATATTAAAAGAAAGAGAGTATGTGCTTTCCATACATAATAAAAAATATCCTATTGTTTACTATATTAATTTAGTAAGCCGTGCGTTTCCCTGAAAATCATTGCACACCTTAGAATGTTCGTCAACCAATCAGATTCAAGCATTCAATAGCCCCGTAGTATAATATAATAGATTGCGAAGACATTTTTAGTACTATTTGGAATAACATGCACTGATCAATCATTCGCAATTAAAACAGAAATGTGCACATTTCAAATAAACAGGGTCAGTTTTGATTCCATGTTGACTCAAAGAACTCCCTCTATGACTTATAATAGAGCCAAATGTTTATTGTGCATTTAAAATAGCTTTAAAAGCCACTGTAAGGATAGGCTTTCCTTATAAGAGACATTTCAGCGTCTGTTTGCAATCAGTAACGCCGGTCACTTAAATCATGTGATGTCATCTCGCGTTGAAAGCGCTCAACACGTGGGAGGTATTGAGGCGGGAAACATGTTGAACAAGCGCCTTCCTCGCCGTGGTCTAGGAAATGTGGGAACAGGATGGGCAGCCGACCGCCCCATCAAAACACTGTGGTCAGCCACCACTTAAACTGCAGGCAGAAAATAAAGGAGGCCACGGGGAACGCTCGAGGTGGGGATGTGTTTAAATAAAGCCTTTCGATAAGTCGGTGAACGAGTAACGCGCCGGTGTTGTTGTTGAAACCATCCCAAGTCTGACCCTAAAACTTGGCCAGTCAAAGGCAATCACTTTCTCTCTTTTATTGACGCGGGTTTAGGGGTTTTCTCTCCCGTCGTCAAGCGTTACAGCCCACCACCACCGTCCAGCTGTGATATTAACTGAAAACGATTAAGGTGGGACCACACGGGCGGCCCTCGGACCAGGCTTTGTGATGCGGAGATGAAAAAGAGCAGTATTTTTAGGAAATCCCTGCAGAGGATGTCGGCCGAAAGATTTACTTCATCGCTGTAAAGCACATTTAAGTGCCACCTATGAAGAAAATGATTTTGATATATATCATTTGTATCCAATTATGGAAAGGGAGAGTTTTTGGCGACGCCATATTAATCATGAGTCTCGTGAACGCTGAACAGAGCTCATAATGTTTCTCCTGTCAGCAAAAAAAATGATATGAGAGATCAATGGCTTGAGTTATTTTTGTATTTACCTGTGGTGATTCTCAATGTTCCTCGTCCTGCTTGCATGAAAGTACATTTGCCTTTAATATTAAAAATAATACAATTTATAATAAATACAAATAAAATAAATACTTGTATATTATTGTATATAAAATGTACTAAAATAATATGGTACGGTCAAATGTTGTACAGTAGGTCAAACTGAGGGAAACACTATTATTATCAATATATATTAATAAACAATAAACTATATATATATATATATATATATATATATATATATATATATATATATATATATATATCATTTTTATGTTAGATGCGATTAATCATGATTAATCGATTTGACAGTTGACAGCACTCATTTAAATTAATATATTATAAATTATTTAAATATTTTTTCAAAAGTATATTAAATAAAAATAGACGTCGTACTAACTACTACTATTATTATCAATAAATATCAATAAAAATAAACAAATATATTAGTTATATTAGTATTATATATATATATATATATATATATATATATATATATATATATATATATATATATATATATATATATATATATATATATATATATATATTAGTAATATTAATATATTAGTATAATTAATTTAAATTAGTGCTGTCAAATCAATTAATCACATCAAACATAAAAGTTTTGGGAAACGTGTGTGTGTGTGTGTATATATATATATATATATATATATATATATAAATAAAAATAGACATGTCAGACTATTATGCTAAATATTAAAGCATAATTTAAAGGGCACCTATTATGCCCTTTTTTACAAGATGTAATATAGGTCTCAAGAGTCCCCAGTGTGTGTCTGTGAAGTTTCAGATCAAAATTCCTAACAGATCGTTTAATATACCATTTTGAAAATGCCAGTTTTTGGGTTTGAGAAAAATGAGCTGTTTTCTGTCTCCTTTAAATGCAAATGAGCTGCTGCTCCCCTTCCTAGAGGACGTGAACTCCCCTTCACTTGAACGCAAATGAAAACGAAACATGATATCTGTTTGTTTTGATGATCATCTTTATCGCAGACATGCTCACGAGACATTGCAGTTTTTCATCATTATGAAATATTATCATCTGCATGTGTTTTAAAGCCTTATCCCTCTAAACTTGAGCACACACTCGACGCATGCGCACAGAGAGCTGGATGTCGCGTCCATCAGTAGGCTATTAAACAAGTCTAAACTTGTTCTCTTTCATGTGTTATTGCGATTAAACTGTCAAATGCCCACAAAGTTCACATGAAAACAGTTGACTATGTCTGTGCACATGCAGCAAGTACAGAAATCCTGTGTGTGTATTAGATCTGTGTACTAAAGTGAAAGCAGTGCAGTGTAATATACAGGACCTACTGCTATATCTGCTGTTGATATGAATCAAACAACAAAAGATAAACAGAAAATCACTCACTGCTCTTGACTGAATAACTTTAGTAGCTTTATTAAGAACACATTTCTTACTAGAATGCTCTGGCGAGGAGATAAACATGGCGGACTGTGTACAGTTCTCTGAGGGCGGGTCTTTGCTAATATGGCAGTGTCCATCAACACTCGTGGGCGGGGCCTGTGAAATATGATGTCACTTTACCAGGATTCTGCAAAAGACAATGCTTATGATTTATGGGGATTAAAAAAAAGGGTGAGTGGATTTTTACCATTATAGGGTTGTACCAACACACATTTATGTCCAAACACCTTATAAAAGTGAATTTTGCATAATAGGTGCCCTTTAAAATATAATAATAGATTATTATTATATTGTAATACATTTAATAATATTTAAATATTATTCATACATTAACTAAAAAACCTACATATTACCCTTTACTTATATATTTAATGGCAAATATAAAATTAAATATAATTTTTTTTTATTAATAAATCTAATTATAAATAAATAAATGTATATTTATTTTAATATTAATTTAATAATAATTATTTGTTTCAAATTTTTTATAAATTATACATTTTTAATAAAACAATTACTGATATATTTAAAAAAAGTTGCTGCCTTAAATTATTTAAGTCATTTCAACTTAAGTTACATTAAACTGACTTAAACAATTAGTTTAATCTTGTATAACTTACAAAGACGGTGTAAAATGCTTAACTTATTTTGATGAGTTAAAGCAATGTAAAAACATATGTTGTCATAACTAATTGATCATATAATTTTTTACAGTGTACAAGTAAGGTCAAATGTTCTCTAGGGCAAAGCATAAAAAGTGAAGTGATATACTGTATAATAAAGACCAGACATGCCAATGTTTCTGCACGCAAGTGTGTAAGTGTAACGCCAAACACAAGCTTCTTTCCTGCTTTTGGTTGCTACGCGACACTTTCTGGCCTATCTGCTTCCTCTTTGGACTATGGCTCATTTCCGTACGACGGTGCAAAAATAGCCAAGCCCTCTGCACCCCTCCATGTTGTTTCTTCCTCTCTGCACTCCACGACATCGATCAAGCCTGTTCCCGGGCTTCCTATCTCTTCCTGTGGCCGACAGAAGTGTAGAACCGGGAGGCTTGACTTCTTCTTTGACCTCATTTGATTTTTACCTGCTGTTTCCTATTGAACCGAGGGGAATCTGAGCATTCACCTGCTAAGGCGAGGATTTCTCCACAAACGTTTCTCTTCTACAAGCTGGACTTGTTCCTCGACTTTTGCTCGAGGGTAACAGGACACCCTAAATATACTGTATAAGAACATCTGCCTCAGCACTCCTTCGCATGAAATAGGTCCACGTGGGCCTGCGTTTTTCAAACCTTTATTTTGAAACCGACTCCTGCCAAGTCTGTCTTGTTGTCTCTAAATGTGTTATTCCTCGGGTCTGATTAATGTCGCTCTCCACCACAAGATGATGTTTGAAACATGGTAATCAAGATGTAATCCCCAAATCCCTGTGTGGTCAACACGACTGAATCTGGAGTTTCTCATCGCGGGTTTTTCTGCATTTATTTCGCTAGCCCTCTTGGAAAGGAAGGGAGGCATGGAGCAGCGCCATGCCAGGTTCTGCAAACTGTGGCATATGCACTTTTTCCCAAGCCACAGCTAGACCGGTGCAGATTAATTTCCACTTCTATATTTTTGCAGAAGGAGAAGTTAATAAACTACAGCAACCAGTTTCAGCACATACTGTATGGACAGAACCGTGCAAAATATACACGTCTTTGTTATTGTAAGTGGCAGTGTTTTGCTAAGCAACTTGTCCGTGACGGTTCTTGATCATCCAGGAGTCTGAAATGATTCATTATTATTATCTAGAAACAATGAATGAAGGAAAACCTCCCTTGAGGACTCCACACTGGTAACCTTTTCAAACGTTGACACAACGTCACACAAAGGTTATTTTTATCGGAAAACTACCCTGGCCTTTTTTTTTTACGAGGCGCACATCTCCTCGAAGGAAGCATTGCTTCAGCTCTCATCTCAAATATCTCCAGCGAACACAGTTGTTTGCCCTGTTGGTTTGCTCCACAGATATTTCCTGAGGAAAACAGACCCGTTTAAATTCGCTCTGCCCGAGAGATTCGGACTCCTTTTCCCGTCAAACTCAACTTGAGCTGACAAAAAGAAAATGGATGTATTCATTTATAACGTGAATATACTTATATCCCAATATATAACAAAAATATTATATTTTATTATAGTCTTTTTGGAATACTTGATTTAATACTTGATTCAAAGTCTATTTCCCGAATAATGACCAGCTTGGTGTACATTATTCCTTTTTTATCTTTTAATTGTTAATAAAAAATATTATTATATTTCTACTATTTTGATTTTTACTTAATTTACATATAATACGAAGAAATCAAAATATTATTAAATATAATTAAAAAATTATAAATAAATATAACTTTTAATGTTGATTCTATTATTATTATTATTTTCCACTATTTAGATTTTAATTAAAATGTAAATCAAAATGAAATAATATTAATAAATATGTAATAACACAATATTATTAAATATCGTTTAAATACAATAATAAATAATAATTTATAAGAAATTATAAATAAGAAATAATATAGAAATATCACTTATGATGTTGATTCTAGTATTATTATTATTATTATTATTATATTTAGACTATTTAGATTTTTAATTAATATGTCATTAAAAATGAAATAATATTAATACATTTGAAATAACGTAATATTATTAAATATACATTATTTATTACTTTCTTTAAATTATAAGAAAATATAAGAAATAATAAAGAAATATTACTTTTAATGTTGATTCTATTATTATTATTATTATTTTTGCACTATTTAGTTATTTAATTAATTAATATGTAATTCAAATAATATAATATAAATATGTAATAACATAATGTTATTAAATATAATATAAATAAAAATAATATATAATTTAGGCCTATAAGACATTATAAATAAGAAATAATAAAGAAATATTAGGCTACTTTTAATGTTGATTCATCATTATTATTATATTTCCACTAGTTTGATTTTTAATTAATTTATATGTAATTAAAAAATCATAATAGTGGAAAATAATACAAATAATAATATAATATGTAATAACATATTATTAATCAAGTATAAAATAAATAAAGCTAATATGTAATAACATAATATCATTGAATATTAATTTAATTTAAAAAATTATTAATACAAATAATTAAGAAATAAATAAATTAAATTAGTATTCATTATTATCATAATTATTATAATCATTTTAATATTAATATATTTTTATTACTTTAGATTTTTGATATAATGTAATCTAAATAAAAATAGTGAAAATATATTATTATTTTTCATAATATGTAATAACAATATTATTAACTATAATATAAATAAAATATTTTATTATTTATAATAAATAATAAATAAAGAAATATTACTATAATGTTGATTCTATTATTATTATAATTCCACTATTTAGATTTGTTATGTAATTAAAACAATCTAAATAGTGGAAATATAATAATAATACATCATGTTATAATATTAATACATATTAATAAAATAATAAAGAAAAAATGAAACCAAATAATAAAGAAATATTACTTTTAATGTTGATTGAAATGTACAGCTTGAGCAGTGAGGTGGAATGTGGTCTGCAGACAGAGCACTGATAGTCCCGGGATAAGAGGAGGACTTCTTGAAGGGGTGGAGAGCAGACTGTGATGGCATCTTACTCTCAGAAGATTCATCAATGTCTTTCCAAGCTCCAGAGAACGGACATGCTGACTTGTTTTATGTGGGAAGGGCTTGGCAGGCCGGAGGGGGCCTGCGGTCTGATTGTAAAACATGGAAGAGGAACATGTTAAACGTATTGATACAGTCATGTCAGGAAATCCCATGACCCACCACCTCCTTAGTTTCCGCTCCAGTTTCCATTAACGTAGGCCATTATAGTCTGGCTAGGTTTGCCTCAGCTGGAAAAATCAGCGCATTGCAGCCAGGTGAGTTTGGAAAGAAAAATCCTCGTAAAAAAACAAGAGGAAATTTTGTTATTCTTTAAAAACTAATTTTCGTTGAATGAAAAATAGAATAAATTAACATGTTTAATCAGATGGGGGAAATCTGAGTTTTAATATAGCTCTGAAGATGGAGGGGGGCAAAGTGTCCTTCTGAACAGGGTGCTGCTATATAGTCCTCATCAATCAAAAGAGGTCTGACTGGAGACTATTGAGCCTTGATGAGAAGGAGAGAACCCGAAAGAAAGCACTTTGAGCCGTGTACCTGTACTTCTAGAGTCTGTGAGAGTCAAGGTAAAGGGCCTATTACTGCACTGCCTATTTCTTGGACGTCACTTGATGTCATACCTTTTGAAGGATGATTCAATTTGTTCTTCTTTCTTCTGCCCAATAGATCTGATTTCTGGTGCGATTTGGTTGCACAAAAAAAGTTACTTGGATCCAGCAAAGAATTTCACCTGTGATATTCTCAGAACGAAGTTCTTAAGATTTGAATTTGGCTTTGAATTTGCATTGTTAATAAAATATTTATATTGTAATATATGAATACATTTTATTATGTGTATATATAAACTTAAATTCTATATTAATTCTATATTATACTATGGTAATATTTTATGATATATATAATAATATGTAATAACAATGTTATTAACTATAATATAAACAAAAATGAATAATTTATAAGAATTAATAAATATAAATATTACTTTTAATGTTGATTCTATTATTATATTTTTGTAATTTAAAAATATATATATTTTAATATATTTCTTATATCTTATAATATATACATATATATTTTATTATATATATACACACACACATACACATATATACACACATAAATTCTGTAGGCTATTTATTCTATATTATACTATAGTTATATTTTATTTTTATTATATATATATATATATAATTGTATTTATTATATCTTTTATATATATATAATCTCAATATATATGTTGAGAGAGAGAGAGAGAGAGAGAGAGAGAGAGAGAGAGAGAGAGAGAGAGAGAGAGAGAGAGAGAGAGAGAGAGAGAGAGAGAGAGAGAGAGAGAGAGAGAGAGAGAAAGAGAGAGAGAGAGAATTGATAGCGGAATGTAACTTACATAAATTATGTATTATATATTATTATTTTATTTTATTTCGTATATATTTTGAATAAAATTAACATTTTATAAATAGAAATAAAAATATAGTGGGGTTCAAAAGTCTGAGACCACCAGTGAAAATGCTTTGAATTTTTATTTTATATATATATATATATATATATATATATATATATATATATATATATATATATATATATATATATATATATATATATATATATATATATATATATATGTAATAACAATGTTATTAACTATAATTTAAACAAAAAATTAATCATTTATAAGATTTAATAAATATAAATAATACTTTTAATGTTGATTCTATTATATTTTTGTAATTTATGTAATTAAAAAATCTAAATAGTGGAAATATAATAATAATAAATAATGTAATAATATTATTACATATAAATAAAATAAGTAAAAATAATATATATATACATCATTACAGATTGTATTGACAGCATAAACACTGGAGTGAAACGTTTTTTCAATTTGCTTGATTTGTGACTTTGTTTTACATTTTTCAAAACCCTAAAACCGGGCACTAACCATCTGTAACTGCCGTGTCGTGTGACCACAGGAGGTTTGAGCGTGCAGTCAAAGATTTTAAAGGGAGGATATCGGTGTGACCCTTGGGGGTCATGTACAGCTGAACAGGCTGTACCTTTTCCTGTTTGGAGCCATTTATCTTGTCCAGTGTTATCGGGGCACCGGCCGTATCTGTGTCCTTTTTACTACACTTTTACCAAGTTAGAAATTCGACACGCAAACAAAATTTTAGGGTTCCACCGCATCACATACAGTATAACAGCTTATGCCTGGATCCAGAGCAACCGAAAGCTGCTCTTCCCAAAACAAGGGTCAGATGTCACTGCCTTTGATGGATAGGTTCCCATTGGTGTCCCACGGGTTACGGAGGGGGAAGAGCCGGGCCCCGGTCTCCTTAGATCTCTCAGCAGAGAGCCGAACACAATGGAGGACAACCCTCATGGAGTCTCGCTAGTCCGTACGGGTGCATGTGGCATTCGCAGGAAGCCAAGACTACAGGGTGTGGGGCCGTGCTCTCTGCAAAGATCCGATTTCCACATTCTTCCCTTCTGCCACACCTAAGTCCTTAATTGTCTGGCCACAGACAAAGTATTTTGAGACCACACCATCGCAAGCCAGCTTTTTATTCGGGACCTGGATGTTTCATTTGGGCCAGAACCAGAGGTTTGGTCGAGATCGGTCGGGTTGCGTGCAGTCGTTCTCATGAGGAGGGAAAGAAAATGGGATTATTTGGGAATTCACAAAGAACGTTGCGTGGAAGACATGTTCGGATTCATCCAATCTGCAAATGAACTAGCTAAATACACAGCGTTTTCCACATTATCCTGACATTGATATCCATCTCAATGTCAAGTGGATTGTCTAAGATGGTCTTTTCATATAAGATTCAAATCAATGCGTTGGTTATATCAGATATAAGATTATAGACGCCGCATACACCTTGCATGAGAAAGCCTTGGTTGCTCAGCATTAGCAGCTTGCCTCCAATTCCTTTCCTTTCATGTCTTTTTTTCCCCGCACCGCTTCTTTCTGATCAATAAAAGTCTATTTTCTCCCACACAAGGTTTCCCATTCAATACATCTGCCAGGGGTTTTAAAAACATAGAAGCATGATCCATTTATTATTGGCTGTTACCATGATCTATCTTCCCAGATTCCTGCCATTGAGAATGAGTTTTGTTTATTTCCTTTATACGCCCTTTATTGACTGCCATTGGTGGATGGCCAATCAATCATACCCTGCAAGACGTGCAATTCGCCAGCGCACATGCAGCCCGCCCTCATCAACCAATGAGAGCGGGTATTGCTTAAGGGTTTTGTTGGTTTATTTGTCAATGATCACGTTTTACCAGTCCAGCTGCTTTATAATTCAGTCGAATGCATAATAAGGTATGTCTGACAGTACTATGAATAATGTGATTGCATATTTCATCAGGTATAATATGCTGACCCAAACCAACAGGTCAATACTTATGTGTCAGAATGGCTGATTTGAATGAGAGTCAATAGTGAACAAATATGCCGTGTTGCTTTTGGGACCTCCTACGCTCTATAGATCAGTTGGTTGTCTTTGTGATTGGCAAGTTTCAACATATTTCAATGACTCATTTGTGTATAAAAACACTACTTTGCATTGATGTATTCAATGCTTTTTTCCTAAAATGCTTACATTAAACACCACCATTTTTCTATAAGTATCCTTTATACAGAAGGTTGACTTAAGTATCTACATTCAGAACTAGGATTTGTAGTTATAATGCTAGCATGCTAATAAGCAAGAGCATGAGAGCGCAATTCCAAAAAAAAGTGCAGATGGGGAAGTTCTGTGCGTGATCTACTAACGATTAACTTAATCCGACGCAGCCAGATCATTTCCATAATGACCAACACAATCTACCAAGAGCAACTAAAACTGTGAAGAAGGGGTGGTGGAGGGATGCTGATGACTGTCAACAAACGGAGGTAGGATTGCTGCGTATATATACCTCTATTGTTGATTAGCTGAGTGCCTCCACTTGTGTCAATTATCTGAATGTGCTCCTCCCGAACATTGTTGATAAAACATCATTTAAAACAAACGTTCTTTTTTGGGCTGTAAACAATGACGCAAACACCAGTAAATTGACGAGCGCAGACCTTGTAAATCAACCCGCATGATTCATTTAAATACTCTCCTCCCATAAATTTTGCATCTGAAAGGGAAACTCCTACAAATTCATATGCAATAAGGTCAACAGCAAAAATAACCCTATCCACGCCTTTTCAGCTCTAATTTGCCACTGCGTGTCTTTAGTAAATCCTGACAGTATTTTTTTAACGCCAAAAGAGGGTTTGCGCTGGTGCAAACTGTTAGTAAACCTGGCCCTAAAGGCCCTCTCACACTGAACGAGAAATTTGGCGCAAATGTTCGCCGCAATAACGCTCTAGAATCTAAACAACAGATCCCTATGGGACTATTCACACCGGGCGTGAACATTCGAGGCGTGAAAAGGCAGGATTTTTTTTCCGACCTGTGTGTCAATTTTTCCCCCACGTCACTCCGCAATGAAACGGGCCATCCAATTATATTTGTGCCTTAAACCTCAAAGCAGCACAAAACAGAGTCATATTGGTGCCGCTTGTTCAAATTGCTTAGTTAAAATGAGCTTAAGCAACCCAATTGCTATACATTTTGCCCTCACTTAATTTGATTGTGTTCAATCCACTTAAATATAAGTCAAATTGAAGTTTACTTAATCCGTTTGTGTTGAGATTACATGGATGATTTGAGTTGCATTAACTGAAACTAGGCGGGGCTTGTTAGTTCCCAGCATGCTTTGAATGTGGCTAAATCAAGAGAGTAAATGTTGTTATTTTATATGTAAAAGTGTTATTTTATGTATTTTTGAGCAAGATGAGAAAGGGGAGACTTGATAGTGTTTAATATTCAATTATGTTGGAATTATTAGAACAATTTAAATTTCCATTGTGGAGAAGATTGGAGCATTTGCTTAGGCTGTGGTCTAATACAACTAATGGCTTTGCTGAAGGAGCTTTTAATGCTTAGCATTTAAGATGCTAATGTGTGCTGTTGCTAGGTAAAAGTTTGTCAGCTAGTGCAGTAATATAATTCAGTTGTGTAACATTATATGAAATTGAAGTGGATGAATCATGTCAGTGAGCCATATCACTTAAAATGTATTAATTCTATGATGTTGAAGTTACATGAACAAATGATGTTTGTTTAACTTAATTGATTCATGTGGGACTGATGTACACAATTAAATCATGTAAATCCAACACACTTTTTTTTCAGTGTATAAATGCCGAAGAAAAGTATTCCCTGAGGAGAGAAGAGAATGAATACAGAGTTCTTGTTATCGCTGGTTTTTGAGAACAGAGAACTTTTTGATAAAAGTCACAGCAACTATAAAAACATGAACAAAAAAGATGTTCTTTGGCAACGAATTGCAGAGAAAATGGGAATCGATGGTGAGTTTAATATTTTATTCATTAAATTATTAAAGTCATATATGTAGTTTTTGTTTCAGGTGTGGTACCAAATTCATCTCAAATGCGTAAATGCATTCTCAGCCAGCGCCACCTATCGTGCAGGCATGAATTAGCAGAAGGTGATCAGTCGTTTCGCGTTCGGTGTGAAAGGTCCGTTCCTCTGCGATTCACCTCGCGCTCAGTGTGAAAGGGCCTTAAGTCTGCTTTCACCTCAGAGTAAATTGTGACTTTATTTTTTGTAATTGTGACTTATACTTGAGACTTTATGTCTCACAATTTCAACTTTATTTTGAAATTGTGACTTTATATTTCATAATTACCATTTCGATTGTGATTACAACTTTATATTCAATGATTGGGACTTTATTTCTTTTAATTGTGACACATACTGTGACAGAAAACGTAACCAGTTTAAGTTACAGCAAAGTGATTGAACTGACATCATTTTACATCTTCCTCAGACAGTAATGTTGTCACAACACAAGTATTTTGTTTTACGTTGAAAGCTGACTGCGCGCAAGACGTGTCCGAATGCGTAAATTAAAGCGTTGGTTGTGGAACCACTGTCCATAATTGCATTGAGTTAATAGAAGTTTGAGTATGCAATAAAAAAAAAAAAAAAAATTATACTTTTATTCAGCAAGGATGCATTAAACTGATCAAAAGTGACAGTAAAGACATTAATAATGTTACAAAAAATGGCATTGCGGGTCACATTGTTGAATTACAATGGTACAATTACAATTTAATTACTGGTTGTGTAATCCACAAATCTGACATTTGTGGATTGTTGGTTTTTTTTTTAAATTAAGCCCTACATCTTCTCATTATGATTACTTATATCTGAAAACTACATCTGAAATATAATAGTCTTATTCCCCCGCTTTTTTCTACCCAGAGGTTTTGGCATCACTTGCTAATAGGTGGATTGATTAGATGAAAATATTCAGAGATCTCCTGAATGTGCTTCGCAGAAGGTTCCTGGCGGTCAGCAGAAAGAATCGGGAGCGTTTTGTCCCTGTGATAAATGGAGCGCTCTGGCAGGTCACTTCTCCCCCCCTCAACCCTCCCCGAACGCCACAATTTGTTCCCTACAGAGGGCGGGAGACGAATCTCTGCGGGTGACAGATTTATTGGTATCCACATGAGGCAAAACACCTCAAAGTCCCTGTAAAGGCCCCCGGACCACTGCGGAGAGAGATTGAACTCCCATTTATATCCAGTTCGATTCCAGTAAAATATTTCATGTTTCATCAGGGCCGCACCGAAGACCTGGAAGCCTGGATTTTGCGAGGAACAACATTTATTTTCGCACATTAGGGCGACGAGCACCTTTGAAGGGACTATTAAAATATTCACGCGGCTGTAACGTGTCAACAACACGGTTTTTCTTGGTGAGCAGAAATATATGCAGAGGATTTCTGGGTGTCTGTAGGAGCTGGAAGCAATTTTTTTATTGGCCGCTGGTGCTCAAAACATGAATCAGGGGCCGTTTTTGCGAGTGCAACGGCCCACTTTTGAGTTCACAGGTGTCCCGGCCGCAGAATCCACCTCGGAGAATGGCTCTAATTAACAGTGGTGCAGCTCTCTTGGACAGAAAGGACATGGGTGGTCCACCTCACGTTACCTCAATCTGTTCCCACCAGCCACGCTGCTCCGAAAATATACAACGTTTTGGACCAGGTTACCCGAGTCTGCCAAGCATCTCCCTTTAAGCCCAATTTACATTCAGGACCCCTGAAATACTCCGTCCAAACTTCCGTCAAACCCAGACTTCTTTGGGGCGACCACATTTCAATCTGCTGTCAGGAATTGAATCTGAGGGTGGAGAAAATGTGATTGTTTTCTTCGTAGGTCCAAATTGAAGACGCATGTTTGATTCGGGAAACCTTCCAGATCTAGGCGAACGGGTCGGCTGCCAAACAGGAAGAAGAGCCTGTACAGAGAAGGAAGAAATAAGAGCAATCTTCAACGCAATGCTTTGCCCGCTTGAGCCAAAACAAATACAATCTCACGGACCTTAATGACATGATGTCAATAGTGCGGCTCTTCAGAATGAAGACTTGAGAACATGATACGTTTTACTTTAAATAAGCATTCGAGGTTTCTGTCAGAGCCAATTGGAAAATGACTATCTTTTGTTTACAAGTACATATTCCATGGCACGTAATGTTTAAAAAGAGATTCAAATCATTTAATTTGCTTGTAATGTATGTTATTAGGTGTTATAGTGAGTTAAATTGGTCTATTAAAGGGATATAATGGGTTAAATACACTGTAAAGAAACAAAAAGTTGCTGCCTAAAAATTTTAAGTACAATTAACTTGGATGTTTAAGTCATTTCAACTTAAATTACATTAAACGGTCTTAAAAAAATAAGTTGAATCTTATATAACTTGTATAACTAAATCTGCTTGTAATGTATGTAATTAAATGTTATAGTGAGTTAAACCGGTCTATTAAAGGAATATAATGGGTTCAATACACTGTAAAGAAACAAAAAGCTGCTGCCTAAAATTTTTAAGTACAATTAACTTGGATGTTTAAGTCATTTCAACTTAAATTACATTAAACAGACTTAAAAAATACGTTGAATTGTGTATAAAAGTTGAGTTAAAGCAACGTTGTCATAACTTATTGATCGTATCATTTTTTACAGTATCGACAACACTTCTGGCATAATGCTGATTATTAACATTTATTATTATTATTATTATTATCAATGTTGAAAACAGTTGTGCTGCTTAATACTATTGTTTTGTGAAATCTGATGAATAAAAAATTCAAAAGAACAACATTTATTTGAAATAGAAACACTGTAAAAATGATATGATCAATAAGTTATGACAACATGTTTTTACATTGCGTTAATGCTTCAAAATACGTTTTTAGATAAGTTAACTTTTTATGTTTCAGTTTAATGTAATTTAAGTTGAAATGGCTTAAACATCCAAGTTGACTGTACTTAAAATTTTTAGGCAGCATTTTTGTTGCATTACAGTGTATTGAACATTATATTCCTTTAATATACCGGTTTAACTCACTATAAAGGCCTGTTCACACCGGGACGATTTTCGCACGCGTTTATCGCCGACGTTTAACGCCTCGGGACTAAACAATGGGCGCCAATGTGAGTGTTCACACCGACGCGCAAAACGCCAGGCGTAAAAGCGTCATTTTTAAAAAAACGCCTCGGGTTCGTTTTTTTATTTTGACGCGGCGCGTAAAAAACTGTCCGACCAATGAGATCGGCGCTTTTGTTCACGTGCCTGGAGCTGCTGAAGTGACAGTAAAACACGACTTGGTGGCGCTCAAGCACAAAACGGTCTTGCCGAGCACACATTGATACGACGAAGAAGTAGTAAGTAGACAAAGAAGAAGATGAACTGCTAATGCTGCTTGCCAGTTAGCAAAAAGTGTGTGAATGGTTTTGTCCATATACATAATATGTCTATGGTTTTGGCAAGCACGTAAATACTGTCTCTCTTCTCCTTCTGTGTGACAAGTGAGTGTCAGAGGCTTAAAGTGGCGCAGCACCACCTTGTGTACCGCGAGCGCATCGACTGAATGTGCACGTTCACTCAGCGCAGCGCCAGTGAAAATCGCTTGGGTGTGAACACTCAAGACGCGCCGAAAAACGGCACGAAAAACGCTGGCGATAAGCGCGCGCGATATTCGTCCCGGTGTGTACAGGCCTTAACATTTAATTACATACATTACAAGCAGATTTAGTTATACAAGTTATACACTCTAAAAAATGCTGGGTTAAAAACAACCCAAGTTGGGTTGAAAATGGACAAACCCAGAAATTAGGAGGTTTTAAGCAAACATTTAACCCAACCGCTGGGTTAAAACAACCCAATTTCTGGGTTTGTCCATTTTCAACCCAACTTGGGTTATTTTTAGGCCAGCATTTTTTAGAGTGTACAAGATTCAACTTATTTTTTAAAGTCACTTTAAAGTAATTTAAGTTGATATGACTTTAACATCCAAGTTGAATGTACTTAAAAATGTAAGGCAGCAACTTTTTTTTATTTTTACAGTGAATCTTTTGTAACATTATAAATGTCTTCACTGTCACTTTGAATGCATTATGGCTAATTAGCAGTATCAATTTCTTTGGAGAAAAAAAATCATATTGACCCCAAAGTTTTGAATGATAGTAAGTCAAAATCATTGGAAATGAGTTGCAATTTCAAGAAACAAAAGTCGCTATTGAAAGAAATCGCAATTATGAGATATAAACATGCAATTACAAGAAATCAAGTTAAAAAGAGAAAAATTAAGAGATTTGAAGTCTCTGTAACTGTTAAATATAGTCACAATTACGAGAATTAAAGTCGCGATTGAAAATAGGCTTAATAGCGGTTAACTCCCTTGCAGTCTTAAAACCACTGAATTTAACAGCTTTATAGCTCAAATAATGCACATGTTTTAACAGTAGAATTAATGTAAGTGATTTTGTAAAATCATAACCTTCACATTTATGCTTTTAAATCCTCCAAAAATGGGCCCCTTGCATTGTTAGTAACCGTAACCATGATTATTTATTGATTTATTAAAAAAAAATGTTTTGTTGTTATTGTCGTTGTATTCAACATTGTGCCACAAATGCTGTTGATTGCGCTCTACTTGAACCCAGAATAGTCAACTATTATTTTTGAAACCATTAGGAAAGTGAAAACTAAATGTTGGATTTCCCTATAGTGCATAAGCACATACTGTACGTTCATAGCACAGCTGTTAACACCTCGAGCAACGAGCAAGGCTCTGCCTCGAGACAAGCACGAGACATTATGATGTCTCTCAACATCTCCCCTGCGTCTCAGAGGTTTACAGTAAGCTCTATGACGCAAATCTCCCAGGGCTTTCCCGTCTCAAAGAAGCTCCCAGCCAGAGACATGTTATTCTAATGGGTTAATGATCGGCTCTCAAGTTAGAGTGCCATTAAACGCAGGGCAAACTGTATCTCTTTCTGTCTAACACACAAGCACACACACACTCAATCTATCCTGGGAAGAGCGTAGAGGGCTAATTGATGAAGATTCTTCCCTATCAAAACGGCCCACCATCATAAATGCCATTCCAGTGTGTCGCGCTGTTCAAACAGTGGCCCTGTGTTAATGGTTAGGTAGAAGTATTTGCTCTGCATTAGTCGGTACCTGAGCCGGCACAATAGTGACCCTTGATGATAGAGGAAGCAGACAAAAGGAGGATGACTAAATGGGTCTGAGTGCTACAGAAAGTCTTACCGCCACTTGTCTCTCAGGGAAAAGGTCAGCAAACATTTATCAGGTTAGACACCAATCATTCCTCGATGACAAGATTGAGATTACGGCTTACTTTTGCTTTGATTAAGAAAAAGATGTCATTTCTATATAAATATCTCGTTCATGGAGAAATACATGCAATTTTATTTTACTAAATTCGCTCTAGTCTAATATAATGTATATTTTTAGCTAAACAGAGACTTTAAATGGATCAAACAAAAGCTGGACTGGAGCATGAATGAAAATGGAATGGATTGGCAAATAAATAATACGTTTTTTTAATGGATACAATAAATATTGTGTTCGTTGTTGAATGTAATGCCAATAAAACAAAATTAACTAAATAAAATGGCATTAATTTCCCATACAATGGAAGTCAGTATAGGGTCAATTTTTGGAGGATTTAAAAGCAGAAATATGAAGCTTAAAAAACTTATATTAAGTCTTCTGTAAAACATTTTTTTATTATTATTACAATATATCATGTAACATATCATGTTAACTCTCATATTGTTTATGTCTTGTGGCTATTGAAACTGTGAGAATTTTAAAACATTTGAACAAATTGGCCCTATTCACTTCCAGATTTTTGCTAGTTGTGAATATGAAGAAATATAGGCGATTACATTTTCAGCGCATAAAAACAAAATACATTTTGGCTACCACAAAGTGTTTCAATCTTGCACAGTGTGAGCGGTAAAAAAATATTATTAATGTGGAAACGAACAAATTTTCACTAAAATGTTATTTAATCAAATTTGTTATGTGCCAATTGCTTCCTTCCACAGAAGATTCCGCTTGAATCCACAGCCGGAACTATCCATTTTATAAACTCTTTTTAAAAGCAGTTTCTATGTGCCTTAATAGATTCTCAATACAATCAACATGAAGTGCTAACGAGGAGCCAAATAATGCGCAAATGCGTGTTGCGTCCGACCCGTGAAGCCTCATAAGAGGGCACGTCTTGCCACCTTCCCTGCCTTATATTGATCCTGGGCTGTTATGTGCAATTAGCTTTTATTAGACCTTACAGTTGACACAAGCAGATATCATTGAAAATGACAGAATGGATTTACAATATTGGCAGGGTGATAATTGCCCTTCTAGGGCTGCGCAAGTCCTTGGGAGGCAACAAAAAAGGAATATCTTAATGTTTCCCTGATGTGAATGGAGGAGACTTAAGAGGCTTCTAGTAGCTTCCTATCAGTTCTGAGTCATTAGCGGAGTGCTGGATCGGGCTATTGTGAGGATGTGAGATGAGGCTTTCGTGCTCCGTCGGCTCAGGTTTTCTGTTCTGCTCTGCTAGGCGAGGGGTGGGTGTACGGAGGGCTATTGCCCTGCGCAGGGGTCAGGTAGAGGCGACGGGGCGGCCTGTCAGAGGAGCTCATTCAGCTATGATTTAAAACAAACATGGTGGTGTTCAGCAAATTGAAAAGGATTTGGCCTGTTGAGTTTGAGGGCTTATTACAAATAAATAACTGTGAAAAGCTTTATTTATTTGCATTAATTTTTTTAATACATATGGGTCAATGACAACAAAAAAAAAAAAATTAAGATAAAAAATTTGCAAAAGAGTCTTAAAGTGCATTTTTATGTCCAAAAAATGTATGGTGTTGATTCATATTGGTTTTACAGCTTTTAAGACAGCATTAATTCATTATTAAACAAGATTTCTATATGAATCATTGTAAAATGCAATTCCCTTTCCCTTTTCTATGTATTGCCCTTTTAGTCCAATTTATATAGACGGACACTTTTCTGTGTTCAGAACACAATTTTCCATAAGGAGTTTTTATATATATATATTTTTAATTTGTATACATTATATATTGGTTTACATATATTTCTTACTTCATTTTGCAATTGCAGTGGGAATTGATACTTTAAAATGTAAATTTGCCGGTCGCACCACCTGACATTTTAGGTCTTTGAAACACCACAACTCAAAAAGTCAATTGAATTTCAAAAAAATTAAAAGAGTATCTTATAAAGGAAATATTGTAGATCAATTTGATATGTGACATGTATTTATAAAAAACAAATTCATGTCATTGACCCATATATACAGGGCCGGCTCTGTAAATCTGGGGGCCCTAAGCAGGATAATTTTGGGGCCCTGCCTTGCAGTGAATAATGGAGTATTGCACTGCAAACCAGCAACTGTATACAATCTAACACTTACATATTTCATCTGTATATCTTTTAACATGATTGCCTACAATTATTTTACTGCTTATTAAAGTACACTCACTGAAACAGTAAAAGTAAAGATTATAGATTTGCAAATTTAAGGTCAATTTGTTGTAAACAAATAAATATTAATAATTTAGCATTAACAATATATAGCTAACTTACAACATTAGCCATAGTGGTATGCGGCTCGCTATCAGGTGCCCAATTGAAAATGTTCTAGTGAGCGATCACATCTAAAATTTTCAGTTGGCCAAATTTAATTTCTTGAATTTTAATTGAATTAAAATGCATCAATTCACATTAATTCAATTTGGCCAACTGAAAAATTTAGATGTGATCGCTCACTAGAAAATTTTCAATTGGGGACCTGATTTTTTTTACAGTGTTCTTTACTAAAATTTACCACAAATCCATTTTGCTTTTAGGTGTCTTGTATCGATCATCATTCAAAAATGTTTCAGAGAGGACACTGTGTTTTCTTTAGGTTTAAATGGTCTGGGCGATTTAGCTTAACAATATATAAAATATATCATAATAGTATATAGATTAATATTTATTAATAATCTTTAATTGCCTATTCAATTAAGACCATAAGAAAAAGCTTGTATTTAACCGCTTTATTTTAAACTTCATTTTGATTTTGACTGTCAAATGATTGCTCTTTCTCTTCCTATTACTTTCTTTCTCTCGAATGTTCTTAAACTATTTTTTTATTGTAATAAGCGTCTATTGAGACAAAGATTTTTCGTTTTTTTCTTTCCCAGAACTAGTGTAGGTCATGTAACGTTAACTGTTAAAAAGAAAATACATTCATAGGAGGTGGGTCTGTCTCTACGCGGTCTGTAGCCCAGAGCTGGGGCCGACGGCTGGACCATAGCGCAAGCAATGTTGATTCAGCATAATCGACGGACAGCTAACGTTATGCTGCGTTCGCACCAAACGCAAATAGAGTGTCTGGAGCGAGTGATTTGATTTCAATGTTAAGTCAATGGAAAGGCGCGTTGACGCGCGTCTAGAGGTCCCGCAGCGCGGAAGGCGCTTTTCGCGCGGTGCGAATGACGCGAATTGAGCGTCTTGCGTGATAAACTGCGGCGACGCTGGCGAGTGCAATCTGTAGTTAGGGGGCCCCCTAGTGGCGGCGGGGCCCTAAGCAGCCGCTTAGTTCGCTTATAGGGAGAGCCGGCTCTGCATATATAGGCGATATATAATTTTATATTTAAACATTTAAGCTCAAACTCAACTGCGAAATGTGAGTCAGATTCAAACCTAGATTTTCCACATGAGCGCCAACGCTCACAAAATTTCAAATGTTAAAGTTATTAAAATATTCAGCATGTAAACCACAAACAAAACATAATTACAGCCTACATAAATATGAAGAAAAAAAAACTTTTGATTGGTTATAAATAATATAAGCTGACTGGTCAATGGCCAGCGAATTACACAAAATATGAGCTTCAGTAAAAGAAAAGTTAAAAGTATGTATATTTTTAAATATAATATTATTACAAAATAAAATATTATGAATATATTTCATATATTTAAAAAAGCAAAAAAAATATTTTCACTAAAATGTTATTTTATTCATCAAATTCACTAAGTTCAAACGCAACTATGAAATGTGAGCCGGATTCGAACCTAGATTTCCCACATGAGCACCGTGTGTCAGCTCAAAATGCCTCAAATGTAAAAATGAATACAATATTTGCTGTCAAATGTAATTTTTGCTTGCATTCTCATCCTCACTGTAATACAATACTCATCGTCCCCTTTTGACATTCCAAGCATTTTTTTTTTTTTTTCATATTTACAGCAATAATGTTGTACATTTGAGACATTCAGCTATTATTTAAAACAAACATGGCCATTTTCAGCAAATTGAAAAGGATTTCGCCTGTTAAGTTTGAGGGAGAAATGCTTGATTTTTTACTTTATATTAAAAAAAATTTAATAAAACTTTGATTTCATTTAAAATTTGTATATATTAGATTTTATGTATATAGTATATATATATATATGTTTTTTTTTTACTTTTATTAAATAGAATAATAGAGAGAGGACTAAAAATAATTGCGGGGGGGGGGGGGGGGCTTAACTGGAAATGTGAGCCCGATTCGAACCTGAATTTCCCACATGAGCACCAAAGCTCAATGTGTCAGCTCAAAATGCCTTCAAGTGTTAAAACGTTCAAAATATAACTCATCCATATACTATTGAGCGTGATACAATCCTCGTAATCTGCTTTCGAACGTTCCAAACACACGCGTTTCATATTTGCAACCATAATATTGCACAATTGAGACGTCTTTCAATTCTGATTCAACTCTAGGATCAAACACGATTTCCCATGTTGTCGTTTAGAAAGTGTCAAACTGTGTTTTGTTTGCCTCTCATGTGCTTTGTTTTGGTTTTCGTGGCGTCCACAAACACCTGACAGAACCGCGAGTACTATTGTTCCATGAAGCTCTTGAAAATAGAAGCATATAGGAAGCAATGAACAATGACTGTTGCTTGACCCGCTAATGGATCTAGCAGCTTGTTTTCTCTTTTTTTCTCGTCCTCTGCCAGAGAAGACGAGGAGAAAACCGGAGAAAACATATGGGGTTTAATTAAACACGGACAGGACAGATCCGATAGGACAGGAGTTGACATTCCTTTCGCTGGGAACATGCGTGCCGCGGCCGTCATGCTGCAGGGGTACAGTGCAGGAATGCTAATGCAAACAGGTCGTAGGTAGAAACACGAAACAAACACGATAAGCGAACTGTATGACTCAGAAATGCCGTGGCACACATCCCAGCCTTTTCCCAGGCTCCGGGTGCTGTTTACTCTCCCAACAATGCCCGACAACACTTGCTCTCAGTCTGGACTCTCATCTCGGTCATCCCCTTGTTCTTACTGTTCATTGATGACAGCCACAGAAGGTCAACAAACCACACACACACTCGTTTCACTCATCTAACACTACACAAAACAAAGCGTTAGCACTGTCACAGCCAGGAAATATCTACTGAATCTGAACATCCCACGCCCTTTGGCTTTTTTTCCATCATGTCCATGTAGGTGCACTTCTACGGCTTTGAAGCGGAAGCGTGAGAACAGCTCATTGCATTTTACGCTTCAAATGTCAACATTATATCACACATAAGGTTTTCAGATAATCGTATGCAGATTATTCTGAGAACTACATTTGGAATGGATAAAGCAGCGCATCATGTAATGATCAATCAGTTGCCGAGCTTTGTTGTTATGTACAATGGAAGACATAGAAATACAAGTGGAAGAGCAAAAGGAAATAGTTTTCACTAGCAATCAAGCCAAATTTTAACCTTGAAATACAATCGATTAATCAAGCCATTATCTTGGTGGATTTTCACATTTCCGCTCTGGTTTCAGGTGATATGTCGAATTTCATGGTTGGTCACTGATAGCAAGTTAAAATTAGCCAAAAAATTTGGTAAACAAATATGGAAGGGATTTTTTGAACATTTTGAATGATGGTTAGTTTGGGTGCAGATTCTGTGTGACCTCAGCACATATCCAGTGATATTGCCACAGATTTTTATCAGAAAAAGAAATGCGTCCCACCTCATTTTTACTGAATTATATAACTACATCATTTTGGATGATGATTTTAATAGTACAATAAAATTTAAACTACAGTCATAAAAATATAAGGTACCATAAAGCAGTGCTAGATGCCACAGTGACCAATGTGACAAATAATAATAATAATTTCATATATATATATATATATATATATATATATATATATATATATATATATATATATATATATATATATATATATATATATATATATATATATATATATATATATATATATATATAAAAATATACACTATATTGCCAAAAGTATTGGGACACCCCTCCAAATCATTGAATTCAGGTGTTCCAATCACTTCCATGGCCACAGGTGTATAAAATCAAGCACTAGGCATGCAGACGCTTCTACAAACATTTGTGAAAGAATGGGTCGCTCTCAGGAGCTCCGTGAATTCAAGCGTGGTATCGTGATAGGTTGCCACCTGTGTATAACTCCGTTCGAGAAATGTCCTCACTACTAAATATTCCACAGTCAACTGTTAGTGGTATTATAACAACGTGGAAGCAATTGGAAACAACAGCAACTCAGCCACGAAGTGGTAGGCCACGTAAAATCACAGAGCGGGGTCAGCGCATGCTGAGGGTCACACACTCTAAAAAAAAAGGTTCTATATGGCACCAAAAATGGTTCTTCGTCGTAATCATAGAGGAACCACTTTTGGTGCTATATAGCACCATATCTTAACATGTTCTGTACATGGTAGCGATGCTATATAGCACCTTAGTTAGCGGTGCTATATAGCACCTTAGTCAAAGAACCGGTGAAGAACCTCTGAAGAACCGCTGAAGAACCACTGAAGCACCAAAATTGGTGCTATATAGCACTTAAAAAGGTTCCCCTATGATTACGAGCCAAGAACCATTTTTGGTGCCATATAGAACCTTTTTTTTAGAGTGCAGTCGCCAACTTTCTGCAGAGTCAATAGCTACAGACCTCCAAAGTTTGTGTGGCCTTCAGATTAGCTCAAGAACAGTGCGTAGAGAGCTTCATGGAATGGGTTTCCATGGCTGAGCAACTGCATCCAAGCCTTACATCACCAAGTGCAATGCAAAGCGTCGGCCGCAGTGGGGTAAAGCACGCCGCCACTGGACTCTAGAGCAGTGGAGACGTGTTCTCTGAAGTGACAAATCACACTTTGCTTTCTGGAAATCCGATGGACGAGTCTGGGTTTGGCGGTTGCCAGGAGAACGGTACTTGCCTGACTGCATTGTGCCAAGTGTAAAGTTTGGTGGAGGGGGGATTATTTGTGTGGGGCTTTTCAGGGGTTGGGCTTGGCCCCTTAGTTCCAGTGAAAGGAACTGTTAATGCTTCAGCATGCCAAGACATTTTGGACAATTTCAGGCTCCCAACTTTGTGGGAACAGTTTGGGGATGGCCCCTTCCTGTTCCAACATGACTGCGTACAAAGTAAAGTCAATAAAGACATGGATGAGCGAGTGTGGTGTGGAGGAACATGACTGGCCTGCACTGAGTCCTGACCTCAACCTGATAGAACACCTTTGGGATTAATTAGAGCTGAGACTGCGAGCCAGGCCTTCTCATCCAACATCAGTGCCTGACCTCACAAATGCGCTT